>NC_041718.1:12773456-13078413 GCF_900700375.1 Denticeps clupeoides
AAGGTCTAGAAAAGGTGTCCAGCTTTCATACCTTAAGCTTCACTTACATTCATCCATTCCATTAATTGTTCTGTTCAAGCCATACTCTGTTTCAAGTCAATATGAATATATTCTAGTGGATGCACATTACCTTCCGAGGTCAGCCACAAGGTCACTCCATTCCATCTTCCATTTATGACTTCCTCCTAAAAGGCTAATCACCTAATGACTTGACTTAAGCCTTCTGGCTCTGTATGTTCTTCTTGTCTCTGTAACACTCAGAAGGCCCACTGGGAGAAACAGCCTGGCATTGCCTCAGAGGATGACCAGGAACGTGAGATGGTCTTCATCAAGGATTCACAGCTGGGCATTGAACGCAAGTGCTCCAGCATCACGGTCAGCTCCACATCCAGCCTGGAGGCTGAGGTGGACTTTACCATTATTACAGACATCCACTCGGGGGTGGAGGAGTTTTCTCGGGGCATGAGCGAGTTGGGTGAGAAGGAACATATTCCAGAAGTGGGCCGAGACGACTTTGTACAGACTTCCCACATGTATTCAGCTCGCCTCATGGCGCAGGACAAGTCCCCTGTAGAAGAGTGCCACCCAAAGGATCGAATGTGCCATGAAGTAGAAGCTGTAAGCTTAAGGACACCCAGAACCATTCAACTTTTAATTTTTTTTATCACTGAACTTGCACAAACCTGCCATTTGAATGGACAATTTCATTTTTTTTGTTGTGATTGCCATCATTTTATGTTTTATTACATTTCATGTTTTTTTGTTTATTATTATTTGTTTTAATTTTGTGATCATTTTCCTGTCATAATGCTCAAACATTCATGTTTTTTGCAGCACATCTGTTACCTTACCTCTTTCAGTTTCAGCTATAAATATATGAATACAGTAAAACTGACCACCACAATTGTTCTACACGCTGCTGCTGTACTCATGTTCTGCTGCTCTGCTCTTTCACCAGCCTCCTGTTGCAAGAAAAGACCCCAGCGCAGTAAGCGTAGCACAGTCCCTCAAGAGGGCCGATTCAAAGGTGGATCCACATTCAAATGGGTCAGAAGTCCCAGAACAGGTATTATAGAAAGTTGTGCAACATTATTTTGGGCCAGAGTAGGAACTTTACAAAACCTAAAAGACAATATTCAACATGCCGCATTCCCTTTAGAAAAGTCTGTCATATTTAGTGCCGCTGGCATTACGGCATTGTAGTGGTATGATGACAGTGTCAACACAAAATTAATGAGGCTGATTACAGAAGGAAGGACCTCCATTCATCTCCCGAGACAGTATGGAGCTGTGTCGGCTCCCACAGGTGCCTGATTAAAATGTAATTACAGCCTCTCCATAGCTCCATTCATCTAAGCACCATGACGAGTCTCGCCAGTAATTCTCGGATGTTGCCTTTGAAGTTGGGTGTGTTGTTGAAGTGGCAGTGGTCATAAGGTTTGGAGGACAGTTTGTCCTCTAATAACACAATGTGTTGTGGCCTAGTGTGAACGTGTTTGCTGTACATATGTGCAGAAAATACAGGGAGAAGTCAACTGCATGGAGACAAAGGACACCAGCACTGAAGTTGTTCAGCCACAAGAGGGTGACATGGTATGACATGCTGTGTAAAACTAATACCAATAGTAATGCATGTGAATAAAAAGAACTAACCGGCATGAGCTTCTTGTTTAGCACCAGTTGTGTCATGTTTTCTGAGTGAATTGTTGTTGGTAAAAAAAAAAAAATTTGGATAGTTCATCTTGTACACAGTCATGTGTCAATAGTTTTGAGAATGACACAAATACTGGTTTTCACATCTTTGCCCAGTGGCAGTGTCGTAGCCTATGAGGTTAATCTGAGGCGCGATTATTGCTAGTTGAAAACCAGGGGCAGTGGTGGCCTAGTGGATAAGGAAGCGGCTCCGTAACCAGAAGGTTGCCGGTTCGAATCCCGATCCGCCAAGGTGCCACTGAGGTGCCACTGAGCAAAGCACCGTCCCCAGACACTGCTCCCAAGGGCGATGGTTAAAAGCAGACACAATGAAACACATTTCATTGTGTGCACCGTGTGCTGTGATGCAGTGTATCACAATCGCATCACTTTCAAAGTTTGGACCTTAATCCAGTTGAGAACTTGTGGTCAATGGTGTTGTGATTGTTCCTATTTTGTGTTTCAGAGCCTGAAAGACCAGAGAGAAAAGGAAGCTCAAGCCACTGGTAAAGAGAATGGCTCTCCCGTAAGTGTTCACTCTGTGCTATGTTCCCTGGGGGATCCTACATGTGATTTTAAGCATTTTGACATTTGCTCACCATTAGATTTGGTGCAGAATGCAGGGAAAATTCAACCATGCAACATCACCAAGATACGCATGATGCACCAGAGTGGGAAAAATGATCTTAACCAATTATCTTAGTTTCACAGTCTAAAACAGAAGAAAGCTTTAAACATTTGGCGGAAAAACCACCTGCAAACGAGAAATGAACTTTTTGAACCTTGATTCACAAGCATATTCAGTGTCATCATGAGACCTTCTGTGATTTCAGGCATATTTTAGATCAAAGCAGGGCGCATCACGATTTGTTCACTGTGACGCTACTGTCTTTGTTAGCCACATCACAGTCCACAGTCTAAATGATTGTGCCTTGAAAGGTCAGCAGCAAACTGGGTGCATACATTGCAGCACACATTGCACAAGTCTTCATAAGACAACTTCACAAAGCATCCTATTTTCCATCACTTTATGTGCCTCTCATGTTTTTGTATTGTGCATTCTGTCCAGGTGAAAGTGGGATCCTTTGGAAGAGAGTCTGCCACGTCACCACTGACTGTTACCACTGAAAATGTTACTTCAGCAACCACAACTCAAGTAACAAAGGTTACTGTACTGTACTGGCAATTTGTGGGACATGAGGACTGGCCTAGTCTTAAAAGAACTTTACTATCCAGATTATGTGCAGTTCAAGAGGCCTGTTATTATTCAGAAATTTTGGAAGTTTTATGATCAAATTCATCAATTCCAAAACTACATTTTCAATGATATTATACCTCAGATTTATTGGTTTTGAGAATTGTCTCCATTTACAGCAGTCGAAATGCAGTTTTTCAAAATCAAAACGAATCATGAGATAATTATAGTGCCCATCATATTACATTTATTGAAAATTAATAACAAGTATAAACCTTTATCACATTATACTGAGTGCTCTTTACAAGCCTGAACACTAGTGCAGATTCACAGTTTTATCCACTTTTGTGCTATGAATGACTTTATTGTTCATTGTACAATTTCAGACCGTGAAAGGTGGCTACTCAGAAACCAGGATTGAAAAAAGGATAATAATCACAGGCGATGACGATGTGGACCAACATCAGGTAAAGTTCTCTTGCGTACAAAGCAGTATGCCCATTCACATCCTGTTTTCAGAACGATAAAGCCTGCTGCTTCTTTATTTACCCCCCGTGTTAAGGAGATAATGTGTGCTATTGCTCCAAATGATCTGCATAAAATATTGCCTCTCACCAGGCCCTCGCCATGGCAATACAGGAAGCCAAGCAGCAGCACCCTGATATGCTGGTGACAAAGGCAGTGGTTGTCAGGGAAACAGATTCTTCATCAGAGGACAAGCACAGGACATCTGAGGTGAGTAAATGGTGATTTGCATGTACAGTATAACAGCATAAAGCCAAAAAAGGACTATTTATACCATTAGAGCAGGATGTCAAATTTCATGCTGCGTATAGTACTGTAAACTAAATAATTTAGTGTTCAAAATGCTCCACTCCAGTGGACTCTAGCGGCTGGGGACTGTAAGGGCTGAGATGTTTGTGGCTTCATGCCACTTGGTGGGTCGGTGACTGTAAATTGCCTGTGTGAGCGAGTGAATGAATGAGCCCCCAGGAAGCCAATGTGTCAACCACTGTTGCAGAAGAATCAAAGCACTCTGGGACAAAACCCATAAATTCCATCAGCAAATATTTGGACACCGCAATGCAATTATACATTCTGGCTCCGCAATGTAATTATGCATTCTGCCAGTTGATTTATTTGTTTCTGTAACTTATTGCTATGATTTGGCTAACACTGTTGCGTTCAATATGTAATATTCCTCACAATATAGCACTGCATTTACTGGTCTATGCAACTCTGGAACCACAGGATGTTGCCCCATGTCTTTTAGCATAAACGCTCAAGCCCCTAAATGTTTTTTTTTTCCCCTCCACAGTCTTGATCACTGGTGTTGGCTCAGGGGAAAAGGGACAGAGACATTAGCCAGAGTCCTGCCAATGCGCCGCCACCGCGAGAGGATTCCCTGAGCTAGAACACAAAGCAGCACCATACATGCAACCCAGAGAGACCCAGCGTCCCGCAAGACTCACCTTTCACTTTTGGCAGTGCAGCCACAGTCTGTGGAAGAAAAAGAGACAGCGAGAGACTGCCTCGGAACTTCCCTTCCCCTATCAACCTGGTTCCTCCTTGTCCCTGCTCTCCGTTTGGCCTGTGCCCCCCAAAATCTCATGAAGTGTAGTCTTTTTTTTTCTAGTCTGCTAACAAGTTTGCCCATGATGTCTAGAGATGTGTTTTGGTTGAATTGCACTACGTTTTGCTGTTCTAGCAGATTATTTGTGTGGTAACTCAAAACCACTAAAACCACTAGTGCTTTACCCTAGTTCCATGTAAAACCACCAGAACAGCATCCCTGGAGATTTTAGCCTTACTTTTGCTGGCTTTAGTTAGACGACCAGATGTTTGAGGTAACAACAGGTTACAGTACCACGCCCGACCTCTAAATTCCCTTAAAAAGGTCCTCACACATAGATTATCGTCTCTTTTGCTTTCATGCATGAAGCATGGGAAATGAGTCTTTTGAGAAGGTGGTGAGGCCTAGGTACCGAAGCTGCAGTGACAGCTTTTTATGCTCATTCGTCACCAGTGTGACTCTTATACTCAACCGCTATCTTTTTTTAGCTTTGTAAGGATTTTAAACTATTAGACGATCCGGTGTAAAGTCAAGTCTGTGCTTGTAAATGCCAAACAAGACCCTGCAGTATGTTGTCCGTTTAGACTGTCATAGTCATGTGCATGATTGAAAATTCAAGAGGGGCCGGCAGAAGCGACCATCCGCTCTGAGTCAGTTCAGGAGAACATATCAAAAGGGACCATGGACAAGTGGGAACTTTCACCTCTGTGGACTTATCTACATCTTGGCACATGCTTCAGCAAAAAAGAAAAAAAAGTGGACATTTAAATTTTGCTTAGATTTAGAAACCCTGATTCCTTTTCACAATGTCTACCACCATGCAGTTAATCTTCCATTACGTTGCAATTAGCCAGATGACTATAGGAGCCTAAAAACAAAAAGTGGAATTTAATATAAACATTTTATCTACTAATATTATAATGTGAGGATATGCTTTTATTTTCTATTTGAACCGTTTTTTTAAGTTATGGTGTGTGTGAATTTCATATTTGTATTTATAAGAATGGTGAATGTGAGCCCCGGGCGCTTCTTTTATCCATTTTTTTGACAACAGAAAACTGGGATTCAGCTTCACCTCCTTCCCATGGACAGATGGACGTGTATGAAACATAGCAGAGCTCACTTCCCCTGGATGATCAACATGACCTGACCCCAGAGTTTGTATCATGAAACATAGATGCTGGAACATACTGCTTGATATATTTACACACTATGCATTTGATCCCTGTGTAAAAAAAAAGTCGAATTAGATGTAGAAAATGAACGAATCGGACAGGAATGCCTCTCGCAATGCCTTCATTTGGGATACTGTGATTCATACTTACTCGTGCAATAACTCTCTCTATTGTAGCCATGTCACTAGCTGTAAAGCAGTAATTTGTTTCACTTGAAGTTTAAAACTGTGAATGCCCAACTCTATAAATATATACAGTATATACATAAATATATATACATTTCACCAAAAGCATTTAAAAATTGGTCAATTATTTTGTTGCCTGCATTAGTTGCAGCTATGGCTGTTCTACCGACCTCCGCAAGCAAAGGGAAGGCTCTTTTTTCATTTACTGTAACCCAACCCTTTAATTTTTCCATTTCATGTTTTGTTTTTAAATGAATTTTGAGGGCTTGTTAGAGGTGGACTCGTTTTTTAGATATGGACACTCGGGAGTCACACTGCTGGTCATCTCTTTGAATCCCTTTCGGTGTGTATGATTATTTAGGCTCACTTTATTTTGTCAAATGTTTACCCGCTTCAAACTTGGGGAAAAAAGTTTGCCATCTGTAACTTTAAATGGTGTGTTGAAGGGAGGAATGGCAATAGAACCGGAGTGCAATAGGCTCTAGAGGACAGGCTCTACATGCAAGGACTGTTACAATGTCCCTGTAACTGCTGTCATTACTACTGGGTGCCTTACAGCTTGAGCCAGTGCCAGTGTCGGCAATTAAGTTGTAGAAAAAAAATGGAAGACCTTGTGACAGTAAGTGCGAATTGTCTTCGGTGGCAGGCCTGTGACCTCCCACCAACCCAAGGTTGCCAATCTCCGGTGCATTCAGTAAAACGGCACAGATGCATCTGACAAGAACGGAGGCAGCTTATGCTCAGCGCATGGCGTGAATTTTATTAAGTCTCCTCCCTTCGACTCACCCTGAATCTGCTTTACACCGCACCCCCTCCTAGTGCTTGATGGTGTGTTTTTTGCTGTATTTGCATTTAGCCTAAATGGAATACATGCATACATTAATAAATGTCCCAGTATAATATTCTTGCTTGATAACGTATCTGTTGCTCATTTCATTTGTTCTCTAAAATGATGACCATGCAACTGCCAGGTTTGGTGTGATATATCTGTACAGTGAAGCACACATTCACATTCATCTGCAGCGGGGGAATGGAAAAAGCCTGGAGGAAACCATGCTGCAATCAGCACTGTGACTCGAAGGATGGCCTGACTTCTCTGTGGAAAAAAAAACTGAATGTCCTGTGCTGAAGTGTCCAAAAATGATGCAGTGGTAGGGACACATCCTTCAAAAGGTGCCAGAGAGTGTCCTGTCAAAGTTAAACCTCTGATTAGAAATGCGAGACTGAGTGTTTTGTCATTGTGATACACAGCTTAGCACATCACATGGTGTACACAATGAAATGTTCTCTCTGTATTTAACCCATCACCACTGCTCCCATTAGTTATAGAAGCAAATGTTTTTCTTTTTTTATGGCTCATTCATGTCTTAGAATTTTGTTACTGTACCTTTCTCTGCTTTACTTTGGCCCTTCGTTCATGATGAAATCTCTGATATAAGTGTTGCTCACAGGAACAGCTGGCTGTGGTTTTATGTTGCCATCTAGTGGTCTACAGCTGTTTTAACAGCGGTCCTAATAGGGTAGTGATCAGAGGACAGATTTCTGAAAAGGGGTAAAGCAGCGACTAAGGTATCAATCAAAAATGGGGGAAAATAAGCCTGACAAACTGATCAGTTTGATCAGCTCTTGTTGCTAATAAAGAAAAACAGTGGCAAAAGAAATGAAAAGATTTTTCTGTCAGTTTCATCATAATGCACGTCAAACAGCATTATAATCAAGCAGAGTACTTTGAGTTCAGCCTGAGCAATAATGAAAAGTGTTGTTACCCATTGCCTTTGACTCATTCATTTATTTGGCGTAATAGTGATAAATAAGATAAAGGCAAGATCAACTAGCCAATAGCGTGTTGACAAGATCATTACATTATAATAACATAATATTGTTGCAATGTTGGCCTGGCTTGACATCATCTGTTATTTTGCAGATCCAATATCCCATATTCATGTCCCGATTGAGTCGCCACCCTGTGCCCGGTGTCCTTGGTTGGCTCCGACAGACTTGACCCTACATAGGAATTAGTGATTGGAAAGTGTGTGAGGGTACGAGTGAGAGTGAGCCTTTTGTGACAATCTCTATCTGGTTGGTTGGGGGTCTTCTTCCCTTCCACACCTCCGTCCAGCTTGTCATCTCCGGCTCTGATGCAGGCCAGTCTTAGATTACGGTGTCTGGGATACATGGGAAATAGAATGGGATCACCATTGGGGGTTTTGGACCTGGACGTGGTTCAGGTTTATTTACGTTTATCCCACAGTTGATCTGCCTCATATGTCCATCTCCCTCTCCTCTTCTTCCCACAATTCCAGAGTTCCTGTGCATCACATGAGTCACACATTATTCAGACCATTACAATATCCCACAGCTACACAATTGTACTGACAACTCTGAAATATTTACTCCTGAACAGCATGTGTAAAATCTGCTTTTGCACCTCAAACACTTTCCATTTCCACAGAAATCCAACATTACAGGAATGCAAATGAATGCTTGGGTAGTCAATGATATTGTGGAAAATGTAAAAAAACAGTAACAAGATAAAGGACATTTTTTAATACACACAAATATTCTTTACATGGATAAATTTCAACAGTTTAAATCATATTCTGTATGTTTTCTAACTGTGCTACTGGTCATAAATAAATTATTTAAACACCAACACCAGAGATATTTTGAGCCAGTGCTGTCTAACATAGGAAGAGCTTTGCTCTCCTGCAGTACCTTGCATCTGCCTGCAGAGAGAAGCATTATGCTTTCATAACCCCGTTCCCAAGCTAGCGTACTCGTCTCAAACAAAGAGCTTTACAAATAATTCAGAAATATTCATCATAAATCATAAATTCTTTACTTTTTCTCAACAACTTTGCTGATTTAAATTTTTTTGGTCAGCTTTTGTCTAAGAGGCTATAGAATGAAGTTCATTGAAAAAATAAGCACCTTTTTTTCCATTAAGATGCAGCCATTGTTTCATGTTTAATAGTCTGCTCAAGCCACAGGGTGCGTTAATGAATTTACATGCATGATATGGCATATTGGCTTTCCAGATAAGGCTTCAAAAAATAACTCAAAGATCTACCTGTGTGATTCACACTCAACATTGTTATCAAATGTTACGCCAAGGTCTCTCAAGTCAGACATCTGATGTTTAAATTTCACCCCCTGACAAAATGAGAAGAAAAGTGTAAAAGTAAAGTCAGCATCTCATGGTCGTCCACGTCAGGACAATGCTGCCAGCCTTGACGTTTCTGCTGAAGGTGCTTATTTCCATTGTCCTCAGTCCCTGGATGTGTTGGGATTGGCAAACAGACCTCTGACCTCACCAGCCTATACAGAACTTAAAGGCTGACCCTCAGTTTGATTGCTGCTTTCTGATCTACCCTTTCTGTGCCATTTATTAATGTTTAAAAAATTCTCGAAAAAGGGCGATTTAGCAATTGTGTGGTATAGGTATTTTACAACTCATACTTCATACTTATTGCCCAGAACAAACACACAAGCAGATCATAGCAAACAACACAATAAGACCAAGGTTCCAGTTGGAAAAGAGCCAGAGGCCCTTACTAGACTAGACATTAAAATTCTGCTCACAATGAAATAACATCGATCAAGCTGTACCATACGCTGCAGGGATGAGTGCTGCTTACTTTCACTGACGTGGGATCATTAGCTCTGTATTTTGGATAGCCCCCCATGTTTGGGACTTCACATGGCTTTAGGGAGAATTCATTCCTCTCCACTAATTCCACGTTCAGCACTCTACATTTTCAAAAAGGAGAGCCGACACATCAATTAATTCATAATGCCACAATTGCAAGTTATCTAAAAAATAGATAATATAATGTTAACTCATCTAATGCTCTTTCAGTATGAAAGTACCTGGTTGTGCACACGTTTCAAACATTTAAACATTTGGTCTGGAAAAAAACAATGTGCATGTAGTTTCCTGGGGTTGTCTTAATGCTTCAAAGCCTTGAATTTCAATCTCGTCCTCGTCATGTACTGCAGCAAACTCAATTTCCGAGATTTCAAAATCAATTATTTACTGTGTCAGGCAAATGACCAGTCTTTATGATCTTGTCTGTTTTAAATCAAATCAGTAGCAGCAACAGGAATTGTGCTTCAGTTTAGAACTCCAAAGACAGATTTTAAGGTCCAAATTCAAAATAAATTATTGTCTTATATTATTGAGATCTTCAATCCAGAACTCATCTGTAAAATCTGTAATGACACTAAATTAAGTTCTGGTTCTGATTCATAATGCTATTTGTACTTGTAAAAGGCATGTATATTCACAAAAGCAAGTCAAGCACATCAAGACCTACATGAACTCAGACTGAAAGGCCCCTATTAAGCTGTCACTTCATATTGAAGCACTGAAAATGTGTAACATTTACTTATTATTTCATAAAAAAGCGGTTTTCAATCAGTACAGGCAGGCAGGAGCACATGAACACAAGTTTGGTTGTAATTTCAACCATTAAACATCCAATTGGGTTGTGTTTGCAGAATACACTCAAGACACAGACATTTGCTTCAAAGCTCAGGCATTTAATAAATTGTTTCTGAGGGACCTGAGTGCAGCGTCGTTTTTTTCTATAGTGTACGACAGTTAATACCTTCAGCTGCTGTATGTTTGGATGCGGTATTGACGACGGAGGACAGTCAGTAATAAACAATATTCAAATTAAGAATAAATTGACCTTTTGTGTGAACTGTGAACTATGCTACTGGTGCTTAATCCCAGTAATTATATTGGTACTTGGAAAGCAAAATATTTTCTGAGGTGGTACTCATTGTGAAAAGTTAGAGTGTCACTGTCCTATATCATCTCTGTCTTTACACCATAACTCTTATATAAATATTGTCTGGGAATAAACAGTATCCCTAAAATAAATAGTGTTCCAGACTGCCACAGAGACCCTTGTCACATTTTATTTATCACTCCAGTTTTATCCGGGGAATTTTGAAGATGATGAGTTCCCCCGCTTCTGTGAGGAATACGTCTTAGATAGATATCAAAGAGGCTGATGGGCCATTTAGTAACAATACACTCATGTCAACAGTTACTTTTTTTAGCGACATATCCTTGGCAATTGAAAAAATTATGGATTTTTTTTTCACTTATTAATAAGTCATTTACACTCTCCATCATTCCCATATTTAGATAATATTTATAAGTCTGTACGTGGTTAAGTGGTTAATGAGCCATGTGTTTTAGACAGAGAGATGGATAGAAAGACAGATATATACTGAACCTGCATTTTAATCACATCTCAGGGTAGAGAAGTTACAGTGAGAGCCCTCATGCGCTCTCTGCGACTGATAAGGTCATCATTCCCTGTGTACAGTAGATTGATACAAAAAGATGCCATTTCAAAGAAGAATGCCTTTGTTCCCATTGATTTTTGCATTCATTTTACAGATTGATTGCCCCCAAACCAGCAGTTAACTATAAATCATTCTTTTATTTTCATATGGATTTCACATATAAAATTAAACCAAATGCGAGTGCAGTGCAGAGAGTGGATGATGATGTAGTAAGGTGGTATTTTAAACTTTTTAAAAGAAGCATTTTTCACAAACACAGATCAGTCATAACATTATGAACACCAAAACGGGGACGTGAATAACACTGACTGGCTTGATACAGCAGAACCTGGCATGGTCGGGATATGTTGTGAGTGAACCTTTTTATGGTTTGGATGAATGAAAAAGGGACAAGCAAGATGTTTTAAGCAGCACTGACATGGACCAAATTGTGATGGCTGGATCAGTGCATCTCCAAAACTGCAGCTCTTATCTGATGTTCCTAGTCTGCATTGGTCAGGATCTAAAAAGTTACCCAAGGACAACCAGTGAAATGATCGTAAACAGCCAGGGCTAAAGACTCAATTTTCAGTGATGTATGTGGGAAGCGAAGGCCATAACAATGATAATGTCAATAGTGTGTTAAATTTATATTAAGAAAGAACATTTTCATATTTTATTGGTTTATAAAAGTTCAGAATTATAAAGAGGATACATTTTGGAGATTCGAGGTCAACAAAAATGTCAAGATGCAGTGAGTCATGGGGCACTTTTGTTATACATGTAAAACACACTATCACTTACATAATATCAATAAACTGGTGACTTGTCATCTTAACAGTTGAGTAAAGTTGTGCAGTGATCTGTAAAGCTGGAACCATAAAACAATGGATGTCTGTGACATTCTATGATTCAGTCAGGAAAGTTTATCTGCAGTGGATCCTCTATTTGAGGATTCTAATAATAGTAGGCTAATTCATTATTTTGACATGTCTGTATTTCACTCCATGGTCCTCAACCTTTTTAATTTAATTAATGCCCTGATGTTAGCCCTGCCCTGGCAAAACTGGAGAATAATTGATTACACAATTTCTTATTTATTATAGTTTTAGTAATTGATCTGTCAATCAAATTGACATAAAAATATAAAACAAAGTATAACAAGCATAATCTTAACAGACTATAAAGGAATGATTAGAGTTAAAAGTGGCAAATAAATGTCATCCAATCAAAGCATTTACCTCAAAATATCTAATAACGGATAACATTGGCTCATGTTTTCTCTGTATGCAAATACAACAATCTGTGTGGGACTATTAATTGTTGTTGTAATGGTAGATTTATGCTTTCATCGTATATACTGTATATCGCAAACAGGGACATATTGGCTACAAGGACTGCTGCTTAACATTTATTAGACACCACGTTTCAAACTATTATGCAAATTATAATTTTCTACGTTTTTCATAAGCAGTCAGTGCATATGACAGCCAGCCTAAGTTTCAAGTGAACAACTATTAGAGTATAATATAAATTATAATAAACAACTAATACTACTAGAGTTTCAAAACACTTCAATCCAAATCTAAAGTGTTATAACTAAAAAACATCATATCACAGGACCCCCTTATTTAATAGCAGCTTCACATTCTTGAATCCATAGAACTTTTTTGGAGAGCTTCTGCTTGAATTTCTTCAGAAATTCAGAATAGTCTCCCAGACCTGCTGTTTGGATGTGAACTGCCTCACAGCCTCATAGATCTTTTTGCTCGAGGATGCTCCGAAGGTTCTCAATAGGAGGTCAGGGGAGGATGGGGGCCACACCACGAGTTTCTTTCCTTTCTGTGCCCGTAGCAGCCAATGATGCAGTGTTATGTCCTTTGGGCCGTAGTGCTCGGTTTCGTGTGTGTGCTTCCCTTTTCGGCTGCTGGAGGGGTGGAGCATTGGTATTGCCTGCGCCGCTCACTAATCAACCCGCCAGAGGGACGTTTTTAAGGACTGCTTCGGTACTCGTCTGGGACGTTTCGAGGCAGAGACGGACAGAGAGGAGTTGGTGTTGTGGTTGATGTGAAGCTAGAGAAACCCAATGGTCGGTGTGGTGTTGGTGTTAGTCCCTTTTCCCTGCCAACTGTATATATATCTCCTCTTGCGTGTGTGTGTGTGTGTGTGTGTGTGTGTTCTCTCCCGTTCGTGTTGTGTACAGCACTACAGGATTTAGTTGACTGATGTAAGCACATTGTAAATAAATGCACACTGTTTCACTTCAGGATTATGTGTGTGTGTTTGTGTGTTCCTGCCTCACTTATCCCTCTCGTTCGGGGCCCACGTTTCCCTATTCCCTACATGCAGCACGAAACTCCACACACCATCAGAGACGCTGAAGAGGCAGTCCAGCCCTCTCCCCATGATTCAAGCCCAAAACATAACTCTGCCACCTCATTGCTGACATCACAGCCTTGTTTGGCAGGGGACGTTCTAGCCTGTTTGGGTGCCCTTACTCCCCACCATGTGCGGAACCCCTCCAAAAAAATGTATAGACTGCGCGTGTGTTTGCTGACCGCTCATTTACTGCACAAGCTCCGCCAGACCTGACCCAACCCGAGTTCAACTAAAATGACAGATAGCCTGAGCCTGAACCCAAGATTTAAAGCTCTACTTCACATGCCTGTTCGCCTTGTAATGGTATTTTAGCAGCTGCTCTCTCCAATGTATTTTGCTGGCAGAAACCTTCCTCATTGTGTGATCTGAATCAGCCACAAACCTCTTAAAAGTAAGATGATCATGCATACGTTTCTGTGAAATATTTAAGGTTTTCTAAAGTTTGGCAGCAGAGGTCAGTTTTCTTTCCAATAGTGCTTGAACATGATGTGGAACGTCTGTCTTAAGTAGTTCTTCCTTTAATTTGGCTCTCCTGGCAAACTAATTATCACAGAGATCCAGGAATAATTTCCGTGATCTAAAGGGCCCAGATTTAAACGCATTTTACGTATGGCATGCTTAGTTCATAATCTGTTTAATATTTGTAGTCTTGGTCATGTAGATGAAGTCTTCTGGGTCTTTGTGAGTCACTTGACATTGTCATGTGCCTGTTTAATGCATCTTAATGTCCTCTGCAGTTGTAGACTAATAAGGATTAAACCATGCTGATCCGTGCACTTTTTGGAAGTGGTGTGTATTTGTCTGATCTTGTTTAATCAAATATTGTTAAACTGTTGGATCCTTTTTTTGCCACTTAGTGTTTAGCAGCCTTTTATGTTGCTTTTAGGCACATGAATGCAAAAAGACCACGTTGAAAGTGTTCGCTAGGCATTGTGCTGCGTGACAGAAAGGTAAATAACACATCTCTGAATGACAGTTTCTTTTTTGTCACGAGGAACAGCATAAGGCTACAGTGACTCAGTCTTTACATTATGTGCATGGCACCCAGACACTCACAAACTGGCAGCCGCACAAAAGAACACTCGTCATGTCCCTGCTGAGAATACCAAGAAGGCAGAGAATGCCAAAATTAAGTCAAGCAATAAGAGATACCTGGATATATGGGGTATACGATGAAACCCAGACAAAAATAACGTTTAATCCTTCGGTTCACATTTCAATCTAGAAAAAAAAATGTCATTAATTTGCAAATGAGATGCAAGTGTCTAGATTTTATTAGCTGTGGACATTTATACAACACAATTGGTGTTTCTTCATTATCTTGACAGTGGAAAATAACCCTTCCTTCCTAATAAGAAACCGGGTGACCTGTCTCTCTAAATACCTTTGTTATTGAATTTCAATCCCCCTGACTTATCAGAGCGAGATGCTCACTCTTTTTAATTCATTGTTTGCTGAATACCATTAGGGACGTGTTTTGGTGACAAACGAATGTCACGTGTGCAATGTATCACTTACACGTTGTTCCAACATTCTGCATACAGGCAGCTGTGATGACTGCCACCCCACCATGAATATGTTGCACATTCTAATAAGCGGAGAGAAAGAGTAAACCATTATGAATTATAGATCCAAGGACAACAATCTTGTAAAAGTTTATGGAGATGAGGTAGTGGTGGGATGTAGTAGTGAATGCTTACCTAGTGATCTCTCTGGTTAAGCCAGTCTGCTAAATGAAAAAATACATCGTGATCAGCCATTCAAGTTTACAAGTGGTTTAAATGTCCCCTATTATGAAAATTTCCCTTTGTGAGATTATTTAACCTTAATACGAGTTCCCCAAGCCTGTCTATGGTCCTGCAGTGGCCAGAAATGGCGATATGTAGAAAGAGTGCTTTGGCCATTCTGCTTTGCTGTTCAGAGAGCGGCAGCTCAGACGGTCGGATCTGGAATTTGATCCCTTATGTCATCATAAGGGGAAAGGTTACCTCCCCTTTCTCATGCTTTGTTCGGCCAGAGAATTTCCCACCGCTCCCCAATAAAAGTAACTCCACCGACCGTCATGACTTCAAAACGTGCAAAACATTGCAGTATCGTGGTGACTGGATGTAAAAATGAGCACAAATCAATTTTTTTGTTCCATCGAGCGGGACTGTAGAACCAGTGGGTAGATTTGTTTCGGGAAAAACACTGACACGACTTCCTGTCTGCGCCAAACATTGTGGCTGGTGAATGGTGTGGATGAGGTCAGTTCTGCGAATGCCCGCTCAACTTCTATTGGCTGCTCTCCTCCTCGTCCCGCCTCTCTCCTCCTCACTTGCATTTTAAGCTACACACACCAAAATGGCGCATCCTGGGGAAATTGTGTGACTGCATAAAAGTGGCTGTAACCCTGCACCACAGCTGAATTTCTGAAAGAGACTTCAGATGCAGTATTAGGCGACCACTAAGACCGACATACAAGCAAGGGTACCTTAAAATAATTTGATGTTTACGGTCTAGCCGAACAGCCAGTAATTAAATTCAGTTCAGTCAATGACTACAAACACACAGTATTAACATATGCAGAGTGTAAAATGTTTTATTTTTTTTAATTGTTTGAATCACAATGAATTTGTGAGGACGTTGTGTGTGCAGAGATTGCATGCTCTCCCTGTGCTGCCACATTTCGCATGTGTGAGTGTGTGAGTGAATGGTATGTGTGTGTGCCCCTCGGCGGGCTGCACCTGCGACAGTCGCAACTCTGGGTTAACGGTACTGAGCAGTTATGAGTGAGTGAGTGATTGATTAATTAATGAGCTGTCATAGTTGGTGTACAGCTTCCTTGTAGATTGAGCTGAAGCACTGACCAAGGTGCTGAAAACAGTCAACCACAAAACAAGCCTCAGGCAACGCAGTGTGCATTTCAGCATGCAGCTTTGCAATGTATATAAGAGCACCCGACACACGGACTATCCCCCGGAGTACCATTAAGTCTTTATTAAAGGGATATGGCACAGAATCTGTCTAGCATATGGCACTATAAATCGGTTCAACCTCAAAAAACTGGCATCCGTGTAAAGGAGGGCACAAATGAAGAGCACTAGTCTAAGATTCTTTACAGCTCCTGTAAGATAAAAGACTGTAGGCGTTAAGAACCCCCCCCACGAGATCTTGTCAATGGAACGAAATGTAAAGTGTGTGTGGGTGTGATACAAATAAATACAATCGCTGTCAGTTTTAGCTAATTGCCATATGTTTTGTGCCTGTCTTTACCCCTGGCTGTATGTCTATATAAAAGCTTTGCAGTGTTTGCCAGTATGTGTGCCCCGTTGAAAATCCTAAAATGCAGTTCCCATGTAAAACAGGAACTAAAGCGCAGGCTTTATGTGTAATATAGATGTATGAGAGCTGTGCAGTTGTGACTGCAGCAGGAGAGAATATTATTTGGGATGGAAATGAAGTAGTATTTGGTATTTGAGAGTTTTTTTATGCTCCCAACAGAACGGGACTGAAGGGCTGAAAGCAGGTGGAGGTGAACTCCTCAAACGTTGGAGAAAAAGAGTAAAGTAATCGTCAGCAAATTAACACTGCAAAACAGGACTTGAAAAACAAGAGGGGCAGTGGTGGCCTAGAGGTCAACACTAGAAACCAGAGGTAAGTAATCAGATGGTTGCCGGATCGAGTCCCGATCCGCTAAGGTGCCACTGAGCAAAGCACCGTCCCCACACACCGCTCCCCGGGCGCCTGTCATGGCTGCCCACTGCTCACCAAGGGTGATGGTTAAATACAGAGGACACATTTCGTTGTGTCACCGTATGCTGCGCTGCAGTTTTTCACAACGACTTCACGGAAGAAAAAAAAAAAAAAAAAAGAGATAGAAACCAAGAGCACTGATCATGTCAGGAGAACACGTTAAAAGCTGAGCTGGACAGTGGAGCAGATTGCTTTTTAAGTTGATATGATGGCTGCACAGCAGGGTCAGAATTTTGTCTTTTGTTCTTTGAGAGAGCCTGTCAGCACCAGCACCAGCGTCAGCCTCAGCAAATCGATTCTGATCGAATGCAATCGGTACAGGTTTTTTAAAGTCCCGGAACATTGGATCGACGTAACACAATTAATACTCTCACTCTGGTTGGGTTTGGGCCATTTATATACGCAAAAACGTTTGATTAAATAGCTCAGCGGGGGATTAAAATTCTTCATTTGGTGAGAGACTCGTTGCCACTCATCTAGCAATATGTGAAATCTATCGAAAGCATTAAGCATTAAGGAAATGTTGATCTACAACGTAAGGTGCAACTGCACTGAGCACACATTTTCACAAGCCTGGTACAGTTATTACAGTTAATTTCAGGCAGCTTCCCAACCACCAAATTGTGTGTGTGTGAATGAACAAAAGACAAGATTTACGAACCCTCCTTATTTTATCTCCAAACCGAGCATGCGCTATGCGACAAGTGTGTTTCAAAGAACCAAGCCACATCCGCTCTATAATTTATAATCATCATCATCATCATCTTCACAACCATCATCATCGGAGTAGTTGCAGGAGTAAGCGGGGAACTCTTTACCCAGGATCCTATGATGGAATGATGGCTTGATGAAGAGGAGGGGGGGGGCTCCTAATAGGTCTGATGTTGCTGCAGCTTATTTAAACATGTCAGCTGACACGTGTGGGTTCCTCTATTTACATCCATTTACACGAAGGTCGCCGATGTAACGTTTCTTCTTCTTTTTTCCTGGTGGCCTCTCATTATAAAAGAAATCACGCCTTTTCCGCGGGGACTGTGAAATTTGCCCCCTGCGCGGATTCCTCCTGCGTGGATCGGACGAGCGGACGTCCAGCGGGACGGATTCGAAGTCACTTGTCACTTACCGTAGGGGCGGGGCGAGGAGGAGGAGGAGGAGGAGGAGGAGAGGGAGACGGCAGGGTGGGTGTCCGGGCGCCGCTCACACGTAGCAGGTACGGAGAGCGGGCGTGACCGAACCACGAGCGGAGTCCACGGCGGACCCGCCTCCACCACCGGGACTTGTCACGACGGGCGCGGCCGATGTCGCCGGAGGTGAGTGGCGACCGCTAATTGACGCGTCTCTAATCGTGGACCGGCCGGTTCGAGCGGCAACCGGTTGTCGCGACAGTCGCGACGCGGAAAATTAAATCGTAACAATTTACGGACGATCCGCGGCGTGGAAAGGGCTCCGCAGATTTTCGCAGCCGATTGATGAAAATGAGTTTTTTTATTTTATTTTGTATTTTTCACGCCCGCCATTCAACAGGTCGAAGCGCGTTCGATAAAATAGATCCAGAAAGTATTTAAAACGACAACTTTCACAGACCGGGATTGCGCGTAATGTCCTTTCAGCGAAGTGCATCACAGACACAGAATACAGACACCGAAAAATATGCATAAAACTTTTGGTAATGTTAAAAATACCGACAATGGAAATTCGTTTCGACAATGTTATGACAACGTTTGGTTTCACTCTGCAGGAGAAAGAATTGAAAACGGGTTTTTCACTAGAGACCTCTGTACACTTTTCCCTCCTTGAAAGATGGCGGGCGACCTGGAGCCGAGCCGGGCCTGAACTTGTCCACCTGACCCCCTGACCCCCGAGCCGGACCCGCCATGGCAGCTGGAGTTGCGGCATGGCTCCCCTTTGCTCGAGCGGCTGCCATTGGCTGGATGCCGGTGGCCAAGTGTCCCATGCCCATCGCCCCCAGGGACGACAAGAGGCAGGACGAGCTCATCATTCTGAACGTGAGCGGGCGACGCTTTCAGACCTGGAGGACCACCCTGGACCGCTACCCCGACACCCTGCTGGGCAGTTCGGAGAAGGAGTTCTTCTACAACGAGGAGACCAAGGAGTACTTCTTCGACCGGGACCCTGACGCGTTCCGCAGCGTCCTCAACTTCTACCGAACGGGCAAGCTGCACTACCCTCGCTACGAGTGCATCTCGGCCTACGACGAGGAGCTGGCGTTCTTTGGCATCATCCCGGAGATCATTGGCGACTGTTGCTACGAAGAGTACAAGGACCGCAAACGGGAGAACGCGGAGAGGCTCATGGACGACCTGGAGGAGAACAAGGACTGCAAGCTGCCCGATATGAGCTTTAGGGAGACCATGTGGCGAGCTTTCGAGAACCCCCACACCAGCACCATGGCTCTGGTCTTTTACTACGTCACTGGCTTTTTTATCGCCGTCTCTGTCATCACCAACGTGGTGGAGACGGTGCCGTGCGGCGCTACGCCAACCCAGAAGGACATGCCCTGCGGGGAGCGCTACATGGTGGCCTTCTTCTGCATGGACACCGCCTGCGTGATGGTCTTCACGGTGGAGTACCTCATGCGCCTCTTTGCCGCGCCCAGCCGGTATCGATTCATGCGTAGCGTCATGAGCATCATCGACGTGGTGGCCATCCTCCCTTACTACATCGGCCTGGTGATGACCGACAACGAGGACGTGAGCGGGGCCTTCGTGACCCTCAGGGTCTTCCGCGTCTTCCGGATCTTCAAGTTCTCCAGGCACTCGCAGGGCCTGCGCATCCTGGGCTACACGCTGAAGAGCTGCGCCTCCGAGCTGGGCTTCCTGCTCTTCTCCCTCACCATGGCCATCATCATCTTCGCCACCGTCATGTTCTACGCCGAGAAGGGCTCCAGCTCCAGCAAGTTCACCAGCATTCCAGCCTCTTTCTGGTACACCATTGTCACCATGACGACTCTGGGGTGAGTTTGTAGGAGCGTCAGGTTCCTCACGCGATTCAAAAGTAGGTGACACGCGTGTGTGTCGTCGCCATGCATGTGTGTGTTGTCGCCATGTGGTGGCCAAAGGTTCTGGGATGGACTATAACTTCCAGACCACCCCTGGGGTCATGCTTGGAAAATAGCTGGGTGGAATATTGTTTTTTTTTCATGCAAGGAATATTAATGCAGAGCAATAACAAATCCGTTTGATTATGCCTAGTGATTAAAAAAAAAAAAACACCACGCCAGGCCTCGTTCTACTGCAAGGTAGGGCCGATTGACGGTGAATTAAATATATATCACGTCTAGAGTCCCTGCACACACACACACACACACACACACACACTGTATCTGGCCTGTGTCAGTGCCGGTAATCCATGCGTTTAGCTGCTGTGTGGGTTTGAAAGGGCGCGAAGTCGCCCGGGTCTGTGTTCGATATTACTGTAATGTGTTGCAAAAGTGGAAAATGGATTCGAGCCAAACAAAGACACAGATGCCTCGCCGGGAAGAGGTGAGAGGGGGGGCGGAGGTAGAAGTGGCTGTCACTTTGACTAATTGTGCGTATTACCACATCCCCTGACAAATATAAACTTTTATGACATCTGCTGTTTATTGCAGTGGTGCCGGGCCGAATAAGGACATGAACGGCATGTGCCGCACGTTTGCTCCGTCGACTGGTGCGTCTGCGGATGTGTGACTGCTTGTGTTGTTAATTCTAATATCTATATTTTTTCAAATAGAAAAGAGGGCTCAATACAAACAATATTAAACTTCTGTTCCTATATCAGCATTATATAAAAATTGCCATTGATAATATATTTGGTTTCTGTCCAGTTACAGGTCTGTTGCATGGTTTTCTTAGAATCCATCAATTTTTTTTCCCCACACAATTGATCAAAATTGTTGTGTATTTTACCACTATAGCATTACTATTAAATAATAAATGCATTTGTGGGAACTTTTTTTTTATTCCTTTAAATAATATTTAACAGCCTAACAACAATTTAAGGGCAACTGTCCCTAACGTTGATCTTGCCCTTTTTTTATTTTTTTTCCTAGTCTACATAAATACCTTTAAAAAATACCTTTTCTTTTGCTGGTAGATTCTAGGATTTATGATCTCTTGTGACAAATGCTTTTTTTTTGTTGCAGTGCTTTTGTTATGCCTGGTCCTGTGTTCTCTTTTTGTACCAATCTACCAAGAATATTCATATATTCAAGTATATTCATACATTATCATACTGAGACTGAATAGGTTTGGGCTTGGCCAGTATTTGAATGGGAGCCTTGGTAGCTGCTGGAGGAGGTTGTTGGTGGTGGCTGCATAGATCCCAAAAGGTAAAAGTAAGGTCCCCACTCTTCGAGGTGAACAAAAACCCCTCAAGGTGTTTTTGAGTGAGGGTTAAACTTCTTTGAACTATCAAGATTTTTTCTTCTATACCCCTCATACATGATGTGTTGAGTTTTAGGGATTGTGCTAAATGCATAAAATATGTACATAAAATATGAAATGTTCTGCTAAATATCAACTAATACAATTCAAAAACAGAATTTTGTCATTTGCTGCACTTAAAATATTACTCTCTTCATTTAGTTGTTGTGGCATATGGCATAAAAAGTGAAGCCACAGTCCCTGTTGTAAAGCTTGGCTTAATGGGTGCCTGTAAGTCAGAATTTCACACAGTTACAAGTTTCCCGGTTTCCTGCCAGCTTGTTAGTGGAGTAGCCTCTTAGCCTTCTGGACGCCATGGGTGAGGGAATAAGTGGTGTTCGTGGAGTCGTGTTCGAGATTTCACACTGTCACTTGGTGTTTCTCACTCATGTATACTCAGGGCGTCTGCGACTGTACAACCCCAGATACCGGGGGGTGGGGTGGGGGCTGCATTTAATACAAATTGTTGCACCAGTAACGTTGTTAACGTTGTTTATTTCACTGCATATCATACCGTGTATGACTATGTAGATGACAAATAAAATTTGAATTTGTGCTGATTTCCCTTCAGTCGTTCCAGGAACTTCATTCCAGCTACTTGCAGCAGTTAATCGTCTATGCAGTTTAAATACCACATGACTTGGACTGAATGTGTTGCACAGTTTACTGTCGGATGAACTTGAAAAAATAAAGAAATAAAGACAGACAACATAGTTGGCACTGGAGAATAATCAGGAAACGTAGTTTAAGGCGTGAAAAGGGGAAGAGCTTGAGCCAGTGTTGTAGGCTGTGGAGCATTTTGCATGGCTGAGCGCCCCCGAGCACGTCTATGGATCCTGACATGCTGCTCCTCTTGTTCTCTTCCGTCCGTCCGACTCCATCTCAACTAGACTGTGCAGCTGAAAAAGCTCCATATTGACATGTGCTTGTGTACTTATGACATCTGTGGTAAAAGCCTGGCGCACTAAAGTCTGGCTTTGATGTCTGAATAAACTTTGCCGTTGCAGTGATAATTGTCGTCTCAAAGGGAATATTGTTGTTGTTGCTTTTTCCATTTTAGCAGTCACCCAGTAAAATGTCTCTCGATAATAATGCATAGAAATGCTGCAGTAGTATCTGGGTCACTCTTGCAGATTGTATGGAGTAATATTCAATGCAGTTATTCTGCAAATCTTCCCCATCGACACCATTTTACTGTTGGCATGTCTTTTGGGAATGGGAACAAGTCAACGTGGTTGATCCGTCTGCTGGTGACAAAGTGACATTAATGTTAGTCTTCTGACACGGCTTTGGGGCGAGTTTGCTGCAGTTTTTGTCATGTGTCTCATCTGTTGCCTTTGGATCTGCATGCAAATTCCTTCAAATTGTGGGATTTTTTTTGTACTTGGCAGATGTTATAAATAGCTTGTGCCTGAAGTGAAGTCTCTCAGCAGAGACGTGATGAAGCTGGTGCCATACTTGTTAACTAACTAGCTAATGACTCAGCTTGGGCCTTGCGCAGTGATGCGGAGGGTGCCGCCCCGTGTGTTACATCCGATCTGGCATGTATTACACGTCTCATGGAGGTCTGAGCTCCAGAGAAACCTGTTAAACTCAGCCAGGTGGGAATACACCACACCTGTTACTGTGTTGGTATGGAAGAAAAAAATCTGATTCAAAGATTCAGACAGGTAAAGGAACACAGTAATATACATCTCCTCATTCAGGGGGCCAGTCACTAATCTGTCCAGGTTCTGTTCTTTTCTATAATAGAATTATAGTTCTGATAAATGAATAGGTAAAGTACTAGAATAATATATGTCTCCTTCTATGGTAATATTATGTAGTAGAGTACTGTGTGAAGAAAAAAAAAGTAATGTACATCTAACATTTGACCTCTTTTGTGTATAGATAACAATTATTATTCAGGGCAATTGATTGTGTGTATCAAGTGAACAAGAAGCTTGCCTAATGCGGTGAAACCACATAAAATGGGTGGAATAAATGGCAAATCGATTAATTTAACATGTCTAATGTGATTTATCAAATCTGAACTCAATTACGGCAGAGGTAATTGTATATTATAATAAGAACCGCTATCAGGTATCAGCCACATTCACATTCGCTTGTGGGATGTCACTCTGTTGGAACCAGGATTCACATGGCTTCGTGTTTCATAAAGTGAATTACATTTTCAGTGAATTAAATTTTTTTTCTGTAATAGACATAATGTGAATAATATGACAGAATTACAGTTTTGGGATTATATTGGTAGAGTGTTGCATTGTATCATAAGCAGAACAGTATAAACTACATTGACCAATAAGTGCAAATCAAATGAACATTTAAAAAAACAAATGTATAACTTGTGAAACACTTTTACCAACCACCAAAACAAATTTCTCAATGGCAAGGGTAGGTGGATGTGCATGTTGTAAGTATTTTGTAAGTATTTTGTATATTTGAAACATTTGTCTAGGTGATTTCTTAAAGTGTGTTGCATACAATGAATTAGTTTTATGAAAAAAAGCCAATGTAATAAACTATGCATTACAAAAAAGATTAAGTAGGGATGGAGAACACATTGCATCTATGTCTCAGAAACCAGTCAATTCAGGAGACCTTCACAGTCTGAATAATGAAATTTAAAAATTCGACAGCCTGTCATACAAAGTTTTGAAATTCTGCTGATTAATTGTTAGTCTGTCATGACAGATATGGGTTTACAATAGCTTGCAGCTATAGCCCCCTAAATTCTAGTTGTTTTACGGGTTTATTCCAGACAGCTCTATCTGTACTCATTTGCGGGCCCTGCCCTCTTGGTAGCCTGCTGAAGAGACATATGTTCAGGTGGTGAGATCATGGAGGGCCCATCTGGTTCCTTATGTAAACGCCAGTGAGAGAGACTGCTGCGACACAGATCTCACAAAAGTTTTTAAAAGTCACGTGATTTTGGAGGCTGGTGTTAACCCTCATTCTGTCAGTTACTGACCTCATGTTTGAGGTGCACACCATACTCATATATTCACTTCATTGGTAAGAAAACAGCAGCATACAGACATACAGTACAGGCCAAAAGTTTGGACACACCTTTCAATTTGTTTGCATCATATGAATGAACACATGTGTACTTAACAAAAAGTGGAGACCTGGTCTCCACTGTCACCGGACCTGAACCCAATCCAGATGGTTTGGGGTGAGCTGGACCACAGAGTGAAGGCAAAGGGACCAACAAGTGCTAAACACCTCTGGGAACTCCTTCAAGACTGTTGGAAAAGCATTTCAGGTGATGACCTCTTGAAGCTCATCGAGAGAATGACAAGAGTGTGCAAAGCAGGAATCAGAGCAAAGGGTGGCTGTTTTGAAGAAACTAGAATATAAAACATTTTTCAGTTATTTCACCTTTTTTTGTTAAGTACATAACTCCACATGTGTTCATTCATAGTTTTGATGCCTTCAGTGAGAATCTACCAATGTAAATGGTCATGAAAATAAAGAAAACACAATGAATGAGAAGGTGTGTCCAAACTTTTGGCCTGTACTGTATATACAGATAGATAGATTGTTTTAAAGAGCACATTTTACAGAATCTAATATATGATTATTTCTAAAACATATTACATTAGTAATGGAGTATTTATCCCTAATTTTCTGAAAAGGGTTGACCGGCCCAACTGAATTGAATCCCAACCTGTCAAAATGTTATATGGCCAGGTGTTGTGCTGGACCTTCTACCTTTCTCCTCATAATACCCATAGTACATCACTGCATCCACTCCCCTATCAAGCTACACAAGCATTATATTAGGCATTCCAGTGGGTGAACTAGTGAATGTGACATTAGTTAATTAAGTTGGGGTTGAAAATTGATCCTTGATTAAGCAGTCCTGCATCCCTTTTAAAAACACTGCCCCGAACGACCTCAATGCCCTTCCGCCATCCTCTGTCTCCTGGTGAAAGTGGAGACGCCTCAGCCATGCAGGTAATGGGATGGACAGCCCCGTCGATTGGGGAAACCTGTATAATCACATCTCCGCTCGTAAGAAGCAAGAGTGTTAAATCAAACCCCGGTGGCTGATAAAACGCTCGTGCTTGTCTCTCAGCGGGAGCCATTTGCGAGTCGCTGGATGTCCAGTCGCCGTCTGCATCAGGACCGAGTCCGTGAGATTGATGAGAGGGGAGGAGGTCCTTTTGCTCCTGTCCCAGCGCTGTCCCCGGGGGGAAGGGCTATTTTGGGTGCATCAGCTGTGTATTTTTTTTGCCTTCCTCCCTCAAATTGTATTCTGACAGCTGAGGTTTCACCCATCTCGCTGTACCTTTAAGGGCCGACACAGTACCGTCTTGCATACTTCCAGTTTTGTCACCGTCTATACAAAGCACCACTGTAATAATGGGGAACACGTTGGCCAAATATGCAGTGACAAATGACACTGCGTTATAATTAGTGCAATTTTCCCAGCAGTAGAGCCCTGAATGTATTCCTTAGCAGATCGTAACGTGAGAGAAATGTTATGCATGTAGGTCATGTTCCCGTCTGTCTTAATCAGTGGCTATATATAATCTGCTTCAGAGCAGCGTTTAGCGCTCTCTCTTGTGCTCTAATCTATAATTCGGAGACATAAAAGATGGGAAGTGCAGCCGGCCGCATGAGCCGGGAGCTCTCTCTGGCGCGTGAATGCTGGACCCCCACTGTTATTAGGGGTCAAGCAATTATATCGGGAGGAACATCTCTGGATGGGAACGGTTTCGAGGTTGATTGGAGGGGATGGTGTCTTTAATGAACACACACCCACATTGTGCTCGTTTCACACTTATTCACTTACTTTCGTATTAAAGCTGCTCGCCACTATTCATCATGCTGGTGAATAATGGTCAGGATCTGGTTTGTGATATTAAGAGCGTATCTGATATCAACCTGTTGATCCTTGAATGTCACTAGTAACATGGTGAACTTTCCAGGGTCAACATGAAAACAACATTTAACAAGACACTTAAAAATTTTTGAATATAAAATCTCATTGATTTTTGCACAAATTTAAAAAAAGTAGGAACCAGTATTAAGGTTTGACCCAGCTTCAGCATTTCGGATGATTTAGAACTGTTGTCAGTACACCTCTTGCCCAGTGTTGAGCAGCATCTGCTCCTTGTCTCCTCTGTTTCTCTTGATACCCTTAATATCCCTAATGCATCATAAACGGCATCTTGGGACCTCTACCAAGACAACTGCGCATATTATCATGCATTCTAGTGGCTGAAGTAGGGCATGTGTTTTTTTTTTATTGCCCATAATGAATTGTCTACAGCTGAAGGTCAGAATGGAAAAGTGGAAAATGATTCGTGGTCAAGCTAGTATACCCATCTTTCATAAAAAATCTTCTAAAAGTGCTGGTCTGTTGGTGCCAGTACATTTAAAACCTGGTTATTTAAGATGGTTAAAATCTGGACCATTTGTAGGCCAATCAACACATTTCATACTGACCATGTTGCCTTCTTTGTGGGAAAGCTCAGGCCACAGAGGATTCATCATCATCGTTCTTTGGGACAGTCATGGGATAACATCAGGTAATAACAGGTTTTGCTGGTCCAGTTTGACCTCTTTTAAAACTTTCATCCGCAATGATAAAGGCTTGAGCACCAAAAACCCTGCAAAATTATTTACTGTGTATATAAAGCAGAAATGTCATTTTCAGCAGAGAAATATTTTACTGATAAATACTAGGATAGTAATCACAGTGTAAATGATGAATGTGCTGGTTTGGTTGACTTTAATGTTTACGAGATGAGAATTATTTCATAAAACTGGTAATAGGTGACAGTAATTGTCTTCTAGCATCTATAATGGCTTATGTTTTATTAGAAGACAAGAATTTCAGGCATATCAATTATAAGAAAAAAAGGCACAAAGTAGGCAGCCTCTTACGGGAAACAGAGCTTCAAATGGAATTTATGCTGCATTCGAGCACCCTACAGGCTTGCGGATCAAAATGAGCCAGCCTTGTAAGAAAATTAAAAATATCCCCCTTTATCAGAAAGAGAACTTCAAGCCAATTTCCCAACACAGGCATCTTTAATGGGAGCCTTTCTAATGATAGCTGTGGAATTTAATTTAGCCCTGTCAGAGGTTCATTTACCGCCTAAACTCATTTAAAAAGAATTACACTTACTGACGTTGGCCGTGTCTGAAATACTAAACGACCTGAACACTGTGCTCTCTAATTCCAAGTCGTTTAGTGTCCTTGTCCTTTTTTGGGTCGCCACAATTACCCTCGAGTCAGAAATATACACTTCCAATAGCACACATTTTAGTGTTTAAACAGGTTATTCTAGCATATGTTTAGTGGCTTATTTTAGAGACAAAAGACCACTTAGGGGAAGTGCCTGCATAAATTATTGCACCCTTCTTTTATCCTTTATATTCACTAGGATGCACAGCTGGATGAACACTGGCAGCACAGTTTCTGCTAATTTATCTCCTTCAATCAGGTTATTATGGCCCGAAACTCAACACAACAAAAAAAAAATAAAATATCCAGACCATCTAACGTCTGCGGGCTCTTGTAAACAAGTCTGGCCACGCTGGAATGAGGACAGACGCGAGTGCCAGTCTGAGCACAGCTGCACACAGTCTTTCTGGGTGAAGCCGGGCCGAGCCAGGGTGTTGCTAATGAAACACACTCATCCGCCTGCTCTTCAGCAGAGGTGTGCTGGGCTCCGACTCCACTGATGTGTTTTCCATTGAAGGACTGAAGCCTTGAGGGGGACTGACCTAAGAGCACGTCCAAAGCAGCAGGGTGCTTTTGAACTGCACTTTATCTGGCTGAACAGGTGGTTGAGGTCAGCTCAGGGACACCGGTTTGGTTAGAGCCATGCTAGTCTGCTGCGTGGATGTGCATATATGGGAATTGCGTTGCCAGGAATAAAGATTATAACTTGCGCCTGAGAAAGTATTTCAGTAACATTTAAGTTCACCAAGGACAAAAAGCTTGGGGTTTTACAGTTATTGCAATTCAACTGCAATTCAGTTGTTTATCTATGGTTTGTTTCATATATACATCATTTCAGAACCACACTAAAATAAAAATGAATTGAATCTAAATTAAATTTCATGATGCATTGAATGTTGAGGCTGAGAAATATATATCTTTCATCAGTGCTAATTTGGTTACCTTCAAATTATTGGTTACATGGTCTTGTTATATTATGTTTAACACAATGAACACAGATTTTAAGATTTTTCATCTTCACAAATTGAAATTGACTGTCATCTGCGTCTCTGTGGAACATGTGGAAATGCTCAATTATGGGATGTTTTGGGATGGGTTTATGCTACAGTTACACATTATAAATCTCATTATCCCAATCAATACATGTTTGTGTTTGAAGAAATCAGAGAGTGCGTTTCACATTCTTTATCCATTTCAACACTCATTCACAACTCATTCATATACACTGGATGTAATGCAAAAATTACATTTTGAATCAATGGGTGTAAGTACAGTACGGCACTTTGTAGAAATGCATAATTTTCCTCTGTGTACTTAAGGCAAGTGATGGGTAAAATTGGCATATTTTTCAGCTCGAGGCCACAGCCGAATCCACACACTTCCTGCTGCTCTGCCTCGTTCGTTTCTGTGGTCGGCACTGATTGAGCACCTCAAGTTATTATAAGACCACATGTTTATTTATTGTGGGTTGATGTGATTATATTACGGTTATAAATACAGCTTGAGGAAGGCATAAGACATAAGCCATAATTTTCAGCCGCATCGGGCCCAAGTAGTCATTTAAATTCAGAAATGAAAAAGGCACACATGCAAATCCATTTTAACATCTCACCTTAGATTCAGTGACGTAAAGCGCTCATTCAAACATTCAGCCATAGGATTAAGTTGTAGAATGTGTTACTCAAGTTACACAAACTGACCCCCTGATTGGATTAGAGGGTGTTGGGCAAATTGCCTTTATTTTACAGGCTGACACGTTTAAGGCTTGCTCCCGCTCATTAAAATTCATAGACTTGATAATAAATGAGTATCACAAATTATTCCCTCTGTCAGCAGGCTTCATGTGGGTTCTTGAAATTCTTGAAGATGGTGGTACCTAATAATTCTTTTTGGAACGCGTTGCATGCGGGCAACTTAAGCTGTGGCCGCTGCAATTTAAGTGATATCAGTCCAACTGAGTTATAACACAATATGAGGACTGAACTAATGTGACAGACATTTATTTGCTGTTATGAACACTCTGGTAGTAAAAAAAAAAAAAATTATGAACTCAGCATAATTTGCATATTTAGCAAGGCTGGATTTTGATCAATGATAAAAAAATTCTAATAAATGAAATAAGTATTTACAAATATAAATCCCTGCTTCTGCATCTTTACCAGATGTTGTAATGTCAGACATTTACACACATGCTGATTGGGCAGAAAGACTCAGAATTGCCAGTATGCTTTAGGGGATTCTCATATTTAAAACTCCATTAATTTATTATTGTATTATGTAGGGTGTAACCTAGTATAGTTTTTTAATTTGGTGTGTGTTCTTACTTTTACCTCATATCAGCCTAGAGGAACATTATGTGATGTTGGGGTGTCTGGGAAAGCAAAAGCAGCTTTGGACATGGGTCAAGGCATATAAGGACATGGGTCAAGGCATATTAGGCATATAAACTACCAGTCAAAAGTTTGGCCACCTACAGTTATGGAGACTAAGATGGAGCCATTTTTAAAGATTTCAATGCAAAAACATACTTAGTATTTATTTCACATAGACTCCACCCCCTTTCCCCCTGATTCCCATGAGCCATCATTAGTTGATATTTTAGATATACATGGGCCACCTATGCACTTCACAGATGTATGTTCATTTATTGACATCCCCTCTTTAAATTCATTAGAAGAAATAAAAGGACAGCACATCGCTAACATCTTGCAACATTTTGAACAGTCACACTTTGGAAATTGGATTTTAATTGAATACGCTATTAGCATTGGATATTTAGTGAATTCATGCACCACTGTGATATTATTGTGATCACTGTATGATATTTGCTTAAATCTGCTCGTAGTATTATGTTGCCGTTTTATGCATTATGAACCAGCAACTTCATTAGGTTGCATTGCTAATTGAACTGCCTGACAATATTGCAGTGTTCTCATTTATTCAGCAGACAGCATATAACTAGACCTTTTGTTAGGAAAATTACGAAGCTCATAAGGTGCTGTGGGTTGCTGTTAGTCACTGTTGATAAAACATGGCAAGTCACTGCTAACACGCACATTGGCTTACAACAGGGGAACACAACATGACACTTCAGTTGCATAATGGTTATGGCTGCCATCATTTTAAACTGCTTTGCTATAATCAGATGCAATGATTGCCAGAGCTTGGAGAGAGAGATTGATGAAAATGTGCAGCACAGATGGCATGCTGATATTTGTGGGCAATTGTATCAGTTAATCACCGTCTATTTATGCAGATGAGTGAATTCAGTCTAACTCTCCATCATAATGCACAGCCGTGACCTTAAAATAAGTCACAGCACTTCTGTGATTAAACTAATGGGTCACAAGTCGCTCAACCTGCAGTATCTGGAAGAATCCCATTTGGGCTCTTGTTTTATATGTTTCCAACAATGCAACAGCCCCTGAATTTAACACAGGGAACTATGTGTTTTCTACCATTCCTACAGCACTATTTGAATTCCATGCTTGCCATTTCAATGAAATGACAATGATATAATATATAAAAGTGGCTCATTCTAGAATGGAACCAACAGTATTATTATGAGACCTTAATGCTCACCATTATGGGAGCTGAGTGGCATTTTGAATCCATCAAGGCAGAATCGCCCTTATCTTAATAGCAGTCTGGGTATGCGGACTGTGTGTGTCATTGGGGAAAGTGTTTCAGAGACACTTTTTAGAGTCTTTTCACATCACAAAAACTGGTCTTACTGTAAATTTAATTTGATTTGCTCTATATGGTTAATTGTTCTGTCCTCAAATTTACATAATAAATAGATAAAAAAGAAAGTACTGCTTGGTAGCTATCTGTATAAGAAGAGAAACTAAATTGGCGTGTAATTATTTCTGTCACCCAGAACACAATCTTTAATTATGTTTTTATATAAAAAAAAAAGTGAGCCCGTTGACTGATGACTCTCATAAACACTTCCTCATTCTGCATGATAGAAACCAGTGCTCATCAATAGGTCAATAGGTTATCAATTTATCTTATCCAGAGTATGATTTTGACCTGAAAAATTGCGCCTCACTGTTGCCCTTATTTACCTTTCATGATCCTGATGCGCACCGACATTTCAGGATGATGCTCTATATAAACACCCTGGAACGGGCTATATGTGACTATGCTGCCCACTAAGCAGTGAGTCATGCTCCCTGCCCCACAGTTGAGGTGGGGAGGGCAATCTGTGCTGTCCATGTGTCCCTTCACAGTGGTCCCCGTCCATGCCAAGTCAGTCTGTCTTAATCTCGCCTATGTCACGGAGTTGACCAACCTATGAGAACTATGTATCCTGTAGTAGTTGTTCCTTTTGCATGGCAACATCTGTTGCCAATGTGCAACACAATTTTTTTTTTAATTCCAGTTTTAAAGCAGATATGCATATTTGCAGTTATACTTCTTCTAAATGGAACAGTAACAACTTTTGGATCATGCCACTCTGTAGGGATTTGCCTTCCATGAAATGGGATAATGGCATTACACTCTTTTTTTTATCACTGGGTTTGACAGAAGTGTAATTGTCATTGCATCTGCTCACAGCCATAAAAAGAAGCCAAGGCATCCACCAGGGATTTGTATTTGTGTATGCCTGCTCCACTGACTCACTTCTGAGTGCAGAAATATGCCCCGGAGTTCCCATTACATTGAACATGACGAAAGATTGCACCTGTAGATGATGGAATGAACTTGAGGAAATCTAATGACTTTGCTCCTCCTCTTCCTCTCCTGACTGAATCCCTGAAGACAAAGGTAGCAAAAATAAGCAGACCCTTTACCCTTCAGGCTGTGCTTCACCCTAGAAAGACAAATATGGCTGTAGGAGGAGATCGTAAGTGTGGAATATATGGGGAACATATGGGGAATATGGAAATCCACATAACCCTCCAAAGTCATCATTTAGAGTTTAGATTTGTCAAGATTTTATGGCAGAGTGAAGTGCACAGATCCATGTACCTTCACTATACCCTTGAGAAACAGTATGGCACACCCCACAACACAAACAACATCCCTCCCCTGTCACATATGAATATATTTTGAGCACACTTTCAGATAAGCGAAATTTGATTTGGGGGAGTTGCAAACCCCTCTGCGGTTGAAGCATATCTGGAAAAATGCACCTTTTTTTTGTGGGCTCACTTGGGAAACCTGAAATTTGAAAGGCAACCTGTGAGTTTCAACAGGCAATTTTCAGGGCGGTTCATCTGACATTAATATGCAAAGAACGGTGGGCCACAGTGTGCACTACTGTTGCACGCAGACTTCATGTAGGAAAATAAACATTAGGAGGGTGACTGCATAATGAAATGACCCATGTGGGGCTTGGGATACTGACAAGTTGGTTTTCCTGCCACTTGTATTTTTTTAATAAATAAATAACTCATTTACCTTTACATAAATCACTTATTATTATTGTTATTATTATTATTATTATTTAACAATAAAGCCATTGATTATTGTAACCGGTCCTCTTTTCACAGTGTAGATATAGCTGATGCATATAATGTATACAGAATGTCTTTCTGTATAGACAGTTACTCTGGGATTTTTAGGCTTCAGGTTCATAAATATATAAAGGCCTTACAATGGTCTCCAATTTGGAGTTTTTAGTTATGTCCTAGTAACGTAGACGTTCCCATAGTAACTTTGAATAGGATGAACCCCTGTGGAAAGTGAAAAATGAATGAGGGGACATGAACAGGAAATGGAATGTGTGCCCACATTTAATGAAGCAAAATGCCAGATGCTATCAAGACCTTAAAGGAAATTCAGTTTTGTCACAAGCCCATGGGGTAAGTGACCTAAATGACGGAGATTCTTTTGTTTGACATTTCATTAGTATCAGAGGGCTCTGCAGACTGACGCCACATCAACTTGTACAAATCCTTTCACTCCACGTGTTCACAATGACGCTAAAATGTGAGTGTTGAATATTATTATTATTGTTATTATCATTATTATGAATGTTATTTTAGTGGTAGCAGAAGAAATATAAAATAATAAATCCCACATGAAGTTCCTATACTGTGAATTTTTCACTGTTCATGAATAAGCGCTTGTAATATGTGGGGATATTATAGATTTTTTAAAACAAATCCTCAGTCCTTGGAGTCATGGCATGTCCTCACCAATATGAAGCAGACGTGTCTTTGATGTTAAACTGTTTCAATTTGGACTCTCTTTAGCGCAAAAGTGTCTCATCTCTTTTTCATCTAAAAGCATTTTTCCTGAGGAGTTTCAGTAGAGTCTCCATTACTCCTCACAAGTCACGAACAGCAAACCTTTTAGTCCACTGCAAACTCCAGTCCATATTAATCCATATCCCTAATAATAATGTTTCTTACTAAAATCAAAACCAGGTCCACAATTGACCATATGTCTGTTTTTAATGTGACAGATGCACCGATGGGGTCCGGAGAGGCGACTGAACTGCCCTCTTGTGCATTCTGTTGGTCGGCGATAAGACTTGAAAACAGAAGTAAGGCCTCCATATCTTTTACCCGGAGATTAACAAACAGCTCCTTTCATGTGCTGCTCACGGAGCAACAGAGCTGACACTGCAGTATCCAGAATATATGTTAGGTCATACCGGGAAAGTTGCTGAACCCTCTCTCAAGGGTCGCCATGGATACATCAAGCTGAGTGCTATATTGTCTTGCCCTTTTCGCTGACTCCCTTGACTCCAAAGCATTTTCTCCTGCTATATACTGTTGAATCAGTTGTGCATTCTCAACCCAAATCTCCATATTTTTTTAATCATATTGGTTTTGTTCTTTTTATTTTTACAGAAACGGCTGATTCGTATTCTTCTCTTTTAGTCATCATAAGCGTTATTTGATTCATTTTTTTTAAAAAGGTCAAATTCTAAAATAATGGCAAGACTCTCCCACTCTGCTGCCTATTAATTTGAAATTGGGGGAAGAAGTAAACATATTTTGATCATTTTGATTATTGCTATTGTGCCACACTTAAGTGCCAATGATTGGTTGTTGTGCCAATAAAGGCAGAAAGAATTGGATTTTGTTTTCTACAATGATCCAGCTGTTGGTTGTGTTGCTAAGCAACCTCATTCACTGAAGAGCAGATGTTTGTCAGTTTAAAATTGGAGTGCCGGTATCCTAACTATAAATGCTCCAACTTAATGCAGTCTTCCTTAAACTGCCTGCTCTCGATGCTCCTTTGTCTCTTGCGCCTGTTTCCTCTTCTTGCATTTTGAACCTCTGATTACAACCCGGTTATGATCCACCTGCCCGGAATGCAGATGCTTTTAATTGCCCCTCGGTCTGAACATTTTGTTCAAGAGTGTATATCTCACATTATTGTGATATTTCTGTTTCAGTAACAGGCCAGTCTAATTTGTCAGCACATCGGTCAAAAGGAATCTGACATCGAGCTATACGCCAAATTCTCAGCAGAAACATTGGAACATTTGCATGATACAATTATACAAAATACAGTAAAGCAACAGTTTCTTTGAGACTTTTTAATGCTGTTATTATGCATTACGTTATCTGCATTGCTCTGTTACATGTAGTAAGGGTATTTTATTCAAATGAAGTCCCGTTGGCAGCACTGCAATTTGTAAAGCATTATTTGTGAGAAAAAAGGGAAAAAAATAAATTAATTCAGACCTGGCAGAGCAACCTCTGATGAAATTGACATAAAAGCATTGGGACGAACATTAAAATATACAGCTTCTTGTTTTAATGAGCTGAATTATATTCTGAATCCTTTTGAGTTAGTGTTAACGGCTGCTAGAAAAATTCTAATCTCCCGAATCCGTTCTTCTTTGAATGCTTAGGATGCTGATCATTAAAGTAGTTTCAAATGCAGTGTGTTCCGAATCTAATACTCATACTCTCTGGAGGTGGAAATTTCACTATTAAACGTTTGACAGCAGAAACTTTTTCATATTTTCCAAGAGAGTTACGCCCGAAGATCCCCCAGAGAGAACAATGAACTCTGTTCCTCTCTTACATCTGATTATCGGAATCTGCTGATGTGGTGGTGTCTCTGTTATAAAGTGTTATCCCTGCTTTGATACTTTGAAAGGTGTGATTCGTCCAGTTTTTCCGCTCTGACTGAACTGTGCTATTTACTGAATCTTCTAGATGTAGAAGGGCCAGTTTCATAGTAAATGGCTGCCTCGTTCAGTGGTGGACTCCTGGCATCTTTTTCATCCGGTGCAGGCTGTGGAAGGCAGGGGTTAACTAATCATTGTGGGACCCTGGGGGACCTTGAAGGCCACAGCATACAGATGAGTATGCCAGCAGCATGCTGGAGTTCTGGAGGTCTGTGTTGTAAGATGTGGTGTATTTTTAGGCTATTTCCCTTAAATTCGAAGTGTGGAGGGTGGATTAAAATACAAGTTAAAATTACAAGTCCACGGGGCTCAGTAGTTAGTTCATGCACTGTAAAATGGGGCTTTATTTTCTAGTTATAGTTTGACTTATCTAACATGCAGGCCATATCTCCTGCAGCCTGCAGGCCCGTGAAATTGAATGCTGTACATTCATGATGCATTTTACATACATGAAGGTTAAGATTTCTTTTCTTTTTCTGACTCTTGGACAAAACTGCACTATATAATCCAGCATTTGGGGACCGCAGTGGGGGTCTAGTGGGTAAGGAAACCGACCCACGATCAGAAGGGTGCCGCTTCGAATCCAAAACCACCAGGGTGCCACTGATGTCATGGCTGCCCACTGCTCACCAAGGGTGAAGGGTTAAATGTTGTCACACATGACCACACATATATGCAGTCATACATATATATTTTTATAGAAAAGAGGCAAAAAACCTTTACTGCTTAAAATTGACAATTTATTGTATGTAATCAAATATAAAATGCATAGTATTATATTGTAAACAAAACAAAACATTTTTAGAGAAACTGTGCAACTAAAAACACATTTTATGTTGAAAATAAATATGATTTCTGTAGGTCACCAATCATTTCTTAAATTAAGTTATGAATTCTTATGTGGTCTTCTGGTTAAAAACCAAAGCAAACTATTAAAAAACATTAATTTCATATAGATACATACTTTTTACAAAAATAATAACAGTGTTGATCAGTAATAACTTATTATTATTATTCTATATTATATATTTATTATTAAAAAAACCATATGATCATAGATGCACCTGCTAGATGTACTGTACAAGTAGCTGCAGACCCATCAGAGTCCTCTGTCTACCACTGAAAGTGTCTACTGTGGGCACCATAGACCGAAAATGGTCTTTGGAGATATCTGGGAAGGTGGTTTGCTCTGATTTTCTTTTGCTGTGTGGCATTTACTTGATGATATTTGGCAGCAGTGTGATACACTGAGTGATGTTCTGCTGAGAAACCTTGCATGGTTTAATGGTTTATGAAACACTGTGTTTTTATTAATGACACAATCATAACGAGTCTTGGGTGTCACTGTACGTCTCTCAGCTGTCCCTCAGACCAAGAAATCAGTTTGGCCTCAGACGCTGTGAGATGACTGTGCTCTAATTGTTAGCTTGTTTCCTGTTCATCTTCTCTTCTGGTGAGGTTTATGCTAATCGGCAACCCAAAGAACTCAGTGAAATTACATATTTGGCCTAAGAATAGTGTAATATAACAAGTCTCAAAGGAAATATTCAAGCGAACAAATGAATGATTAGAAGATCTACACGCCTTGGGCACTGTCTTTTCTTCAGTAACCCCTGATGAATAGAAATTTGGATGGGTGGTATTATTAATTACACAGTCGGTTGATTTCCAGTTTTTTAGGTCTAAATCAACTTGTGAAGCATGCTCGCTTTCAACTGCTTTGGCTTTGTTGCAGTTTTGCATGGCCATGGCTTTGAGCCATTTGAGATGAGTTGCCTTGCTTAGTTCTGAATTTCCTTAGTTCTTGCTTTTCTCCTTTTTTTTTTTTTTAAAGTGCACCTTGCCGCCTGACATAATTATACACCATACCTAACCATACCTAATCATGTGATTGTCACATGTGATACACAGCAGCACAGCACACGGTGCACACAGTGAAATTTGTCCTCTGCATTTAGCCCATCACCCAGAGTGAGCAGTGGGCAGCCATGACAGGCACCTGGGGAGCAGTGTGTGGGGACGGTTCTTTGCTCAGTGGCACCTCAGTGGCACCTTGGCGGATTGGGATTCAAACCGGCAACCTTCTGATTACAGGTTCGCTCCTTTAACTGCCCCACAATTGTTCCAATATGTGCAATATGTGTAATATGTCAGTGCTTTATGTCTATATCTACTCACTCTGTACATACGTAAAATTTCACAAATATATACATTATGTATATACCCACATTTATTTCTACAACTCACATTCACTGGTTTGTTTTTTCTATTCTAGGACTATTTATTTGCTTATTTGTACATTGATCTTTTGTATATATACAGTTGATAGTGTCTGTGCTATTGTTTTTTGCTGCTTTTATCTTGTACTGTCCACTTCCTGCTGTAAATGTAAATTTCCCACTTGTGGGACTAATAAAGGATAGGTAAGCTTGTTTTATCTTATAAAAAGCAGCTTCTCTCAAAGCTTGATGAATTGAAGTTTGAAATGACACTATGAAATCTTATTTTTAAGAAAGCCTCTGAAACCAACAACCTGACTTTTTTTAAATCCAACTTGAAAATATTGTCACTAGAGATTCACCTGGAGTGTAAAAAAACTTGAACCCAGTAAAGGTCAGATTCATGGGTCCACACAACCGGGTAAAGTACTCAATATTTAGGGATGGTGCTGTCCAGAAAAGCAGCAGCCACTGCTGCACAGTCTCTTGGGCTCCAGTCTGGGAACTGTGTGTCTGCCACACTAATCCAGTGGTCTGTGAAAGAGTAACGTGAAATAGTTTTTTTTTTTTCAATTTGTGTATTTGTCAGGAACTAAAAAAAAAACGAGAAACCTCAGAAAAAAAACGTATTATCAACATGCTGTATAATTTCTGTTAGTTACTGTTAACAGTTTGCATATCCAACACTGCAGGAAAAGACCTTTAGTAAGGTAAGGCAGGGAATGGCCTGTAGTTATTTTACATGGCATGACTTTACACTCCATTTGAAAGATGCTTTTATACAAAGCAACTAAAACTGGGTCAACAGTTCTACTATAGACTATATTTTACTGTGGAGATTTCTTTTTGGTGCATTTTGGTCTGTGTTCACACCTGGCCAAAGCAAACCTAGCCTGAGGAAAAGTTTGAAACCACCCTAAAATTCGGCTTTGTACCACCCATCAACAACCACCAGAATAAAGTGGCTTGAAGAATAAAAAAAAAATGTCTCATGAGACAAGGTTAAGTCTTTATGTTTCAGTAGAAGTAAAAAAAGATTGGACTCCAGATTGAAACATTTGAAATTTGGAATGATTTAAAGCAAGCTCTGACCAAAGTGATTCACTCGTGGGAGCCAGAGACAAGGCTCCTTCATCTTCCTCTCGTTCTCTTATCCCATCTTGCATCTCCCTTCATCTTGCCTCTTTGATGGACTGCTTCCATCGTGTTCCAATTCGCCCTCAGAGCACGACAACCTCGAAGCTGAAATCAAAGGCAGCCCAACCACAGTGCATGGCGACTGGCTGCGCTGCAATTCCTCCTCGAGGGAGGCCATTATTACATCAGAGGCGGGCTTCCAGGTTCCAGCGTCATGCAGCTAGGTTCCATGGCTACATCCATGGAAAATTGCTCTTTCCTGAATGAATAATAATAAATAAAAAACCCAAGGTGATTATCAGATACATGCTTTAAAAAAATCATAGAAATTGGAAAAAGTAAGAAGAAAATAATCTATTTCTACAGGATCAACAGTAACTGTGTACTTTTAAAATATTTTTCTTGAGGACTTTCTCAGCTTAGTTGTTGAGACAAGGTCAGAAATAGTCTGAAATCGTATTTTCATTTAGTGTCCTTTGTGCCCCTTTTGCCCTTGACTGCCACTTCGCATAGCTCTAAAGCGGAGATGCATTGTGTGATGCTGAATTGTGGAGTAGGTTTACGGGGGCAGAAATTTTGACAGCAGAGTGCCCTTAGAGACCTGATTAATCCCATGGCAACAGCGATGCTGCATTGCAACATACTGACTTTGTCTATCCGTTTGGTTTATTAATGTTTTTATGCCTCAGTGTCAGTGACAGGTAGGCATTATGTTCTCAGTCTTGTTTGTTTGTCCATCCTGTTCGTGTAAATGCTGTATTAAAGCTGCAACTATTCCCTTCAAATTGATCAACTGGATTAAAAAATCAACTTCTGGCTTCATAGTCCAGGGTTCATGCAGATAACATATGCCATGTTGCCATGTTTATGTCCAACATGATAATTTTGCTCCGTGTTAATTAAGCGTATTAACATGGAATAAAACATGCACATGTATTTTTAGACCCTGTCTAAAAATATTGCAAGACCCTGTCAACAACAACAAACATGAGCTCAACAACCAAAAAACAAAACTCCTTTGAGCATGAAATCTGAAATTAAGCATGGAAAAAAAAAACACCGGCAGACCACACAAGGAGAGCTGGAAACCATATATATTATCACATATTACCAAATCAGACCTAATGGAATTTCTTTGTAAATTTTGTTTAAGTGTGTGGTGATGGTCACCTGTTCTGAGCAATGCCCTAATCCCGAGTTCCTGATATTAAGCACATTATTTTTATAATGAAACTTTTGTTTAAAAAGTCTTCCCAATCTGGGAAAAAGGTTTTTTTTAGAATGAACTGCTGGGTAAAAACAGCTTGAAAATTCTAGTTTCCGGCATGCCGCTGTTTTCCTTTAGCACAAGCATCCACATATGACCACTGTCTGAAAGATGTCAGGGGTAATTCATTCACAGAAAACCGAATACTTGCAGAGTCTAATGTCTTAATACTTCAAGCCTATCTTTATCGTGCAGCTGTGTGCTTTGAGTCACGGAGTGCTAAATTATGCTTGTTTTCAAGAACTTAGCTTGTCGAGGTTGAGCCAAAAGCAATTATACGGGCTAAATATGACCTGTTCAAATCCTTGTTTAAGGACATGCAAGTTCCTAATGGTATATGTGTAGCCTGCTGACGCTTGCCTTTTTCCTGGGGATCAGTATTCATAACCATAGTCAATCCTTGCAGAATATTGACAAGTGTTGCTGCAAATTGGGTATAAATTACCCGTCTAAAAGTAATGGAACAGCAAGGCCACTTAAGTCGTTTTTGCTGTGCATTAAAGACATCTGTGTATAGATTAATTAAAAGCCATTGGATATTTAGTCTCAATCCATATGGACTACGCTTGAAGTTAAGTGTAGGCTTTTATAAATAACAGTCAGGGAAAAAATTATTTGAGCCCCTGCTGATTTTGTAAGTTTGCCCACTAAGAAAGAAATGATCAGTCTATAATTCAAATGGTATGTTTATTTGCACAATGTTAGACTTTGCATTTTCATGAAAGAAAGAAATATTTGACCCCCAAACAGTAAGATTTCTGGCTTGTACATGTGCTTTCTTGAGCAGGGGGACCTTTTCGCCACTGCAGGATTTCAGTCCTTCACAGTGTCATTCTCATGACCATGGCCTATTGGTTAAGGAAGTGGCCCCATAATCAGAAGGTTGCCAGTTTGAATCCAGAGCTGCCAGTGTCCCACTGATGTGCTGCTGAGCAAAGCACCGTCCCCACACACTTCTACCCGGGCGCCTGGCATGGCTGCCCACTGTTTACCAAGGGTGATGGGTTAAAAGCAGAGGACACATTTCGTTGTCTCACCGTGAGCTGTGCTGTGTATCACAATCTTCACTTTCATCATTGAAACTCCACAAGGTGAGATCTTGCATGGAACTGTGAGGGAGATTGGCAGATATTGTATGGTTCTGCCGATGGTCTTGTAACCCATTCCAGCCTTGTGTAGGTGCCCAGTCTTGTCCCTGATATCCTTGGAAAGCTATTTGGTCTTGGAAATTGTGCAGTTTGGAATTTGGATAGATTGCTTCTAAGGATGGGTGTTTTTTTTTAATTCAGGAAACGAGTTGAGAAGTTCCCAATGTCAGCTCTGTATAAAATGCATCTGGGAGACAGAAATATTGCTGATTGATTGATTTTTCAGAATTTATAACTATTTTGAAGGCATTTTTTTGTTTGTTTTGTCTTACACTGTTAAATAAAAAACTACCATGGAAATTATAGACCAATCATTTCTTTGTAAGAAACGGGGGTTCAAATGATTTTTCCCCTGACTGTAAAAGGAAAAAATTAAGAGGGTGATATTTTGTGAAGGGATGGTTGCTGTGAACCACTGCCTTTTTATCCATGAATCACCACCAGGGGGGTTGCAGACTGTCACATCGTACAGTCATATTTTCTGAGAAAGAAAAAACAGAGTACCTTCTGTGCCATTAAATTTGCATAGACCGAGTAACATTCAACCCTCTTGGTTTTAGCCTCTTGGCAGCGAGGAAAATCTAACACTGTTTAATTTATGCCTCACTTGTCAGCTATATGTTAAGAATCGGCCATTGGTTTCTTAACTCTTGCACAGACGACACAATTTCTTAATCAATACCGTGTGTCATTTGCCATGACGCGCTTCACACACAACAGTGTGGAAAAACAGAATATTCCATTCAAAGCTCCGAGGAGAGTAACCAACCATCCATTGGGGCAGCGGTGACCCCGGGGCACCGGTGCACGGTGTGAAATTGTTTTGTAGTGAAATTATGTGGAACTAAGGAGGCATAATAACGGCATTTGGAATTAAAACTATGCATTCAACCTTTAACCCGGACTGTCAACAGAGTCATTTTGCAGCTTATTTGCTGCTGATTGTTCTGTGCCTGCACTTGACCGGGGTGGTTAGTTTGGCGGTTTTAATATGTCACCCTCACCAGACCCCGTCAGACAGGCATAATTTTGCAGTTGGGTGGGACACTGGTGCGTTTGCCGTTTCACTTAGTCCTGCCTGCTGTCATGGTAGGAAGTATTAGCAGTCAGCGGGTGTCTTTCACTGGGTGTTAACAGTGAGTCCAGAGCTCCGAATCCGTACAGAAAGCAGAGTCTCATCCTGTTTGTTGGATTACTGTCTGAATGCAGCGGCGTGCCAGAAGCCAAGTCTCTCCATGCCGAAAAATCCAGCAGCTGAAGCACCAGCTGTCTCCACTCCTCGCCACCCAGCCCTGCATCGGGAAGGCCCAGCATTCAACACCCACAAGTGCATGAATAACCGCCAGGGTTCGATCAGGATAGGGTGGGGAGGAGCAGGAATACAAAGACTTCAGCGCCTACCTCAGCGCCATCCTGTTTTTCCACTGAGCCCAGTGTGTAAGCGCACAGTCGAACGTGTACCTTCATGCTGGAACTGGAGAGAGCTTGGTGTAAATATTGGAAGCTTCTCATTGTGAGGTGCCAGTTTATTCATGTCACTGCCAGTGTTCGTATTTGGCTTCTAAAAGCATTTGCCACTTTAATTCTAACAGCGGCAAAAATCCTATAGATGGAAAAACTGGGAATGATGTTGAACATCCTAATGAGACACATTTTGGAGGAAAGATTCTAAAATGATACCACTGAGGAGTCCATCAGGGAAAGAGGTGAAAACAGTCCGTAAAACCCCTGCAGACTGATGCCTTTTCTTTGTTTTTAAACCTCTGTGTATTTTCTTGTTAATGGCTTCTTACTGATTGTGTTGTGACCTGTTATTCAGTGAAATAATTTCAGCACTTGCCATTTACGAATAAAGCAGACCAATCACATGCCTCAAGACAGCACCAGAAACATTATAGAGAAGGGGAAAAAAACAAAACAGAATCTTTAAGAATCTTTAGAAGAAACGTCTGTGGTCCGAAATGCCGAAGAAGGAGGTGGTATGCAAATGACATGCCCCTCCTCTCACCAAAAATTAATTTGCTAATTACCAGCATGACTAGCAACAGTTTAATCCAATGGCATTACTACACTGATTCAAAAGCAAACTTTCTAAGCTTTGGGGTTCAACACCGAATTGTCTTCAGTGCCCAGTACTAAGTCTCAGTTCAAGTGCCTGATTTATTTAGATCCTGCATGAGTTGTAGTACACTGCATGTGCATTTCAAAATTGCGCCTTCGGCAGGTGATCAACTAAGATTAATGCTGCAAATAGCAGCAATATTTGAATGAGGATTTGCTTGTTCTAATTCTGCCACACACAGCCTGACTGCTCAGAGGAGCTTCATAAATAAAATTAACCTCACATTTAAACCATGCAATCCTCAGTACCCATTGCTAGAAGCCTGCACATTTACTTGTGTGTTTTATCAGGTTATAGTACACACATATCAGTTCACTTAGTAAACCAGCGTTTTGAGTAAAAGTAAGCTAAAATAGATGGCTTAGTAAATCTCTTATTCTCTTATGTTTGCTTCCTTCTTGGCAATGCTTTTGTTCTTGAGCTGTTTCAGGCCCCTGGTGTCCTGTCCCAGTTTCCATAGATTGCTCGTACTTGTCCCAGCACCCTACGACCCTGATCTGGACGAGGCAGGTGGGGAAATTGGTAGAGGGGGGGTTCTAACATTCCACATATCAGAGTTTGTTAAGCAGGCGGTGGCCAGGGTGTGTGGGATCAGAACCAATTTTTATTCCTACTTGTTGGCTGGAATGGAAAAATGCTGGTCTGGGGTCTCGAGGAACAAGATTGAGAACCACCGTGCCAAAGTTAAAGCTCCCTCTTAATGAGTTTCACCCCTTGCAGCATTTGAGGAGAGGTTTCACTCATTGTGACCAAGTCCTGATTGCTTCCATAATCCCATTATAATACAATTACTTAACCCCTTTGTGAATCACCGTCTTAATAATTTCCATCCATCCAGCTCCTGCAAGGTCATAGAGGTGCTATAAACTTACATGGCTGCTCCAATGTTAACTATAATGATCTCAATTTATGGTTAAATTAGATATGCCACAGTACAGCCTTAAGTAGCATGGAGTACATCTGCACTGTCCTCCTACTCTCTGTACTCGCTCATTCTACTCACTGTCATTCTACTCTCTCCTTTAATCCAAAGCAATAGACTTGCGCTCCCAGCATGCGTCGCATTAAATTCATATGACTTTTTTCTTTTTGGATCCAGCTGAGCCAATCTCCTATTATCCCTTTTAATGAGTAAAACGGTTTGGTTCTAAATAAAAGCTAAATGATGTGCATTAGTATGGCAGAGAAGGGTGTAGCGCCTCAGCTCTCTCGGTGCCTGAATACAAACCTCTCACATCTCCTCCCGATATCATCTGTGTGCTCTTTTCCTTGCTCTTCATGCATTTAACATGCTGTATCATGTCCTACACCCAGACTTATCTGTCTCCGAAGTGTACTCTAGCCGCTCCCTGCAAAACAGCAGTGCTCTCCTGAGTCGCACCACTAGCCCATTTCCTTGCGTGTAACCTATTTAGGAGCCTTTTTAAAACATCCAGAGAAACTGGTCTTTTCTGCACAGAGGGAGTGGCTATTAATTAGAAAATGGTGAACTCCCTTTATATATAGCTTAGATGTCATAGGGGACAAGGTAGGACAGGCCAGGTGAACCTGTGTTTTGGCCATTTGTAGAGTATAGCAGATTACATTGCTGAATTCCATTATTCAAAGATCATGACAGAAACCCATGTTTGAATCGGGGCTTTAAAGAAACTGCATTCAGATACATCGACTTTAGTACGGTTAGTCGCCTCTTTGCAGATAAAACAGTTTCCACTCTTCCTGTAAACAACGTGATATGTTGAAGTAAGAGGATTAGCACCTGAAACACCGCCTCACACGACTATCCCTCCTCCACCAAATGCAGTCATGTAGATAACGTACTGCCGGCATCCGCCGAACCCCAGACCAGACCATCTGGCTACCAAACAGAGAAGCGTGATTCGGCAGTCCATGTTTCCACATGCTTTACACCACTCCATCTGACGCTTGGCACTGGACGGATGTGAGGGTTGTGTACAGCTGCTTCACCAAGCAAATCTATTCGATTCTATTCCATCCCACCATCTGAAAATTCATGAACCATTTTGTTGCAAAGGTGACATCATATGACAGTACCACTCTTGAAGTCAAAGAGCTCTTCAGAACAACCAATTTTCTGTCACAAATATTTTTAACTGGAGACTACAGTTGCTGGTTGAGATACCTGACTTCAATAATTAAGAGCTTGGCATTTTTGGCAGTTGGCACCACAGACAGAGGAAGAAAAAAGGTGTTTCTTAATACTTGTTGTTATTAATTTGCCTTAATATGAAAAGCACAAGCCCACATAAATGTATCTGCTTAGTATAGCCTATTAAGTGGTAGTTGTAATAATAATAATAATGATACATAACTTTCTGCAACCCCCATGTCTCCGTAGCCTTTTCTGTCAGCTCCCTGCAAAATTCTACTATAAAAAAAAAGCCATGGTGTTAAAAAGCCATTTTGGCTGCGTTCACACCCCATATTCGTTCTGCCAGTCCCCAAACAAAAAATAGTCTAGACACACCCCTGGATGCTATTATATATCAGTCTATTATTTATTCATATGGTTATTTCTTAAATTATGTCATATTTACATTTTTTACATTTTGGAGTTCCATAGGGTGCATAGAGGGTTTCAGCTAAAATCTTGCCTAGGCCTCCAAATTTGTTAGGGTCGGGCCTGGGCTTAGGCTCAAGCACACTACCAATGTCGAGACCAATGCTTGATCTGTGTTACCAAAATGTACTCAAGCTAAAGAGCTCACAATAGTTCGAGATTGTTGGTGTCTGCATTTTTTTTATATCACCATCATGTTTTAAAAAGAATTGAAGGACCCTTGAGAGTGAGGTCCTTATTATGTATGTACAAACACAGACCTTAAATAGGATTGGAACTTGAACTTGTTGGCAAATGGATTTGGTTTCATTTTAGGAGTTGAAGGGGTGTCACTTAACTAAATAGTGCAGAAAAGTGCATCTCTCTCAGATTTAATGGACTTCAATTATCACTGTTATGGACCTCAAACTTCATAACGTATGAAATGAAAGTTGAAGACAGGTGGGTGGGACATTATGAAATTGCCTTTCAAAGACATAAATATGATATCCAGCTGATCCTGCCTAATAGTTGAGACAGGCTGCTATTTGTCAAACGACTATAGTGGTTGTGGTTGCAGCAAAGAGTGTTGGGCTTAATCGATCAAAGCTGTTAGATTGTTTGAAAAAATGCCAGAAAAAGGCAATTGCTTAATTGTCTCTTTTTTCTACCCCCCCGACACCACACTGGAGCAAGTCTCCAGCATAATTACAAATAGTCACCTATTCCATCATGTTGCCACATGATTCAGACACCATTGACTGCACAGAAATGCGAATTTAGCCAATGGATATTAGGCCCATGAACTTACTGCAGAGAGGATAGACACTAATTGGACCAAAGTTCAATCATCGGTAGCTATTACTTCCCATCTTGTGGAGAATTAGGCCCCCTAGATATTTCTCTAATTCCAATGGAAATGGTATGGAATGTTATGAAAGAAACGTTAATGAATTTGCATTAACACATCTGCAAGCAAAACGTAGTGATATTTTGTTTCCCCAATTGCGAACTAATAATTTCTACCTCGGGGTATACTGAAGGAGCAGATGTTTGCATCATTAGTTGCATAACCCATAGATATAAAGAGATAAAATCTCTGCATGTCTACACGCCAGGTCAGTTTAATGAGGATGATATTGGACTATTGGTGTATTTTCAGGTACCATGAGATTGCTCACGGCAAAAGAGCCTCGCTCATCAAATTAATTGGATGAATCTCGTTTTCTTATTCACCACCATGCTGTCCTGTCCACCCAAGCCATTATTTTGGCCCTCATGAGAAGAGAAATGTTTACAGGTGAATCCTGTTGCCATCTCCCTTGGTGCAAGGCTCCTTATTTCATTTGCAAAAGTTATCCAAACAAAAGAGTTGTCGACATACCTCCCAGCAAGTGAGGATAAGCACGCAGCTCTTGAAAATTTATGAGGTAACTGACCAGTCGAGATAATGAAAATGCTAAGTACCACTCTCAGTAAAACTTCAATCCTTTTCTATAATGGCTATAAACACTTTGGGCTTTGTAATTCTTTGTGGATCAATTGCACTTTGCAGTTTCCTATACTACTGTCTGAAAAAGAAAGTGTGGCATCATGTATGTGTACATTATCATACATCTACTAATTTATATGCTCAGCCTCTCTTCAACAACTGGAGTTTGTACCGGCTGACAGTTCTTTTTCCTTCCGGAAAAACTAATTAATTTGCATCATGGCTATCATTAACAATTGTATTGATGTGGATAGGTAGACCCCACACACGTGAAGTAGGCATATTTGTTAACAACTTATGACTTTTGTACAAAGATTTTATCCCAAATAAATCCTAGTTTTTAAGAGAAGATCATGCTTATCAGATAAAAAAAAGTCCACAAAGACTAAAAGTACGTGGAAAGTAGGTTAATGTTCAAAAATCAAAATATCAAAGTAATTTTCAATTAAAACGATGCATTTGTATGTCTTGGTTTGATCCTTTTCCTCTATCTTTTTCTGCAGTTATATCCAAATGCATATTTAATAGAAGTGGATGATGATGCATGTCTAGAGAAGTGATAACCTGAGCGGATGTCTTTGCAATGATATGCATCGTCTCATCATTTATTGCACTGATAGCACTCCAGAAGCTGGGGAGAAATACTCTGGATTTTCATTGCATTATTTTGAACTATGCTTCATTGCCTCTACTGATTGCACAGCTAATGAATATGGAGTCACAGTATGCTTTTCAAAATGTTCGGGTTTTGGAAGATGTTTGCTCTGTGTTTCTTCATTATGTTGTGATGATATTGATGTAAAAATATGTAAATCAAGTAAAAGGTCCAGCTTTGTAAGTAATATGGTGGTGAATAACGTCACTCATGCCAAACTGTAATCACGATTTAGCATTTGGATTGTAGTATCCTAGTGGGTAACACACTGGCCTACGAACCAGAACACCACAAACCCCACTTACTACCATTGTGACCCTGAGCAAGACTTAGATAGAGACTTAGATTGTGTACTGCTTTTATCATAAAGAAACTGCTGGTTTCTGGAAGGCCATTAACAAGTTACCCACAACAGACTACAGTGGTTATGATTATTAGTATTTTTGTTAGAGGCTATTGTTAAACACATAGGCTGTATGTGGGTGTTTTTTTTTTTTTGCTGTATTGCAGGGATATTGTCTGTTATGACGGAAGGAATACCTGTGCAGAACACGTGTGCTTGTGTTGTAACTGTCTGTGTTGCTGGGAAATTCTAATTACAGTACGGTTGGCTGAAAGGGTGTTGTGGCATGATAGATGACTGGGCTTCTACAAAGTGAAGCAATCATGTACCCTTCTGTGGATTACTTTCCAAACCACACCAGCTTACTAAGATTTTTCAATATCCTCTTCCTGCTTCACATTTTAATGAACACACTGCTTTCTTTTATTCATGGGTGCTATTTTCAAATAGGCGCAAAGCGCTTCGAGACCAGCGTTGGGCTTGTTTTCTTGTTTAAGGTCAAAGGAGTCCTCAGAATTTACATAAATAGATTAAAAAAGAAAGAAACACTTTTTAGTTTTGTGCATCTCAAAGAAGGTAAGTTAACTACACTTTTGGCTAGTAATTATTTCTGTCTATTCATTTATGTAAATCCTGAAGACATCTTTGACCTTACACTAGTGAACAAACTACACTTACAAAACACCAATTGAAAGCAGTCTTTTATAAAACTGCCTACTATTCTTTTCAGTACTTCCTGATCTGTTTATGCCATCCGTGTTCAAATGATTGTATATTGCCTTACTGATGATTATGAGACTTTATCAACTGTGTTTTCATTCCTATGGTTTATCTTATTACAGTAAGTGACAGGCAGTCTGTTACTACAAGCCCTGATAAGAATCAAAAAAGATAAGCATGCCTTGCGAAATGTCAAAGGATTGAGGATCACACAGGTTTAGTGGATTCTCGTCCTGTTTTACATCCTGTATGTAATCCTGTCTAACACAAGGTCTCCTGTGAGAGGAGTTTGAACTTTGCAGGTAATCATTATAAGAGATCACTGTTCCCTGAATGTGCGTTAATAGATTTCTGGGGAGCTTGAATGCATTGAAATGTTATTTAATCTGCATGTCAAAGGTACACTTATTCACGACCCATGCATGCTGCCTGTCAGTTCTGGGCTTCTGCATTTGTTTACTTGACGTTCAATTAGAGGGCTGAAGGAGGCAGCTAAAATCCCAATTATCCTCAGTCAGAACCCAAAACTTGTTAAAGTCACCAGGTCCCCTGTTTAACAGCGAGTATGTTTGACTTTTTTTTGCAGCAGCAGCAGCAGCACCTTGTCTGGATTGTCCTTCTCACTTGCATGAAGACGAGGCCTGCCTGAGTCCCTGCGGCTACAGACAGAAATTAGACTTCTCCCCAGATTCCTCGGCACCATGAATAGATCCACTTTGATTTCACCTCTCTCATTAGCCTTCATGCACTCTGCCATAAAGCATAAGGTTTGAGTAGTGGAATGGTTCCGTACTGTCTCGGCACTGTGTAAATATGAAAAGGACAATTATTTTTGACTTGGTCTATTGTGTAAACAGCGTGTTGGATGTATTTGTGACTCGCATTAGGAATCAAATTCAGAATGCCCTATCGCTTCAATTCGGTCATTGAGGAAAAAGAACCTTGCCAGCATCTGCTGCATTTGTTGTAAGAAACCCTATTGACATAGTTTCGAGATTCATCTGAGTCCAATCAAGGAAAACTTGCTTGAAAAGATTTCAGTCATGAGGTGGAAACGATTGCTCAGATTTCGTCTAATGAAGACTCAGATAGAGAACACCACATGATAAATGCCCTTAAAATTGATTTCTCTCTTTCCAATTCCTCTTCCTCTGAGACAGAAATGGAGGGAAAATTAATGGTAGATGAGAGCTGACAATAATCATTATTTATGAAGCCCGTTGGTAGGATAAAAGAAGAAAAAAACAGCTTAATCTGGATCTGGCAACAGTTTGTAATTACCTGCAGTCTTCAGAGGCATGAGCCCTGCTGTTTGTTTTCCATTAACTTCAGACACGCCCAGAGAAGGGCATTCAGGCCATAAAAATCTGCTCCTTTGTATGTCTAGCGCTATAATTCAGCCAAAATGTGAATTAAAACAAAACAGCCTGTCTGCTCAGGTCTTAAAGTTCTGAAACCTTTGGGAAATCAGTAATCATTTGGTTTTGCCGGGCCCTCTGTGCCCTTTGTAATGTCTGAGTATTTGTTTTCATTATGCATATTTAAATGTCTAATTGGCCCTTCTACATCAGGAGTGATTTGCTGGCTTGTTGATTTATTATAATTAGCCGTTTGCAATCGGGGCCCTTGATGCTAACATTTGAAACAGGGTTAGAAGCTCTGGGCTCCGATTGCACGCCTCTGATAAAAGTGCCGGGAGTTGCACATGATGTATGCACGCTGGCTGCTGAATTCATTACGCCTCATTCATCTGGTTTCCGCTACTCGTGCATTAGGGTGAGAGATGTTTCCTAATCAACTATCTGTAACAGTTATGTCCAATTCACGCTTGCAGCTAATGCTATTTGGGCAGACCACAGCTGCGAGACTGCCTTGTTTCGAAAGGGGATGGGTGCAATTTAACCCAGAATTGGTTTTAGCCATTTTTTTTATTGGCCCATATTTTAAGTGGAAGCAAAGTAAATGAATCAGTGTAAGGTCACTCCTACCACAAATGGACCATTTAATTTGCATGATATTTGCATTACTCCATTTTGAAACTGGAGCTGATTTACTTAACATATCTAATTGTAATATATTTCCATGAATCACCCTTGGAATGGCCGTATTTCTGACCCTCCGGGCCAATTCTTCTTCTTCTTCGGCTGAAGTTTTAGGGTCTCCCATCAGGGAACTGTAACTGCCAAAGACTTATTATTATTATAAACCGCAGGCAAAAAAACTCAATGCGCCGAATGCCATTTTTCACAGACTCGGGTCTCCACGGCACCAGCCCATATGTCTGAGGGACAGAGGCCGAGGGGATGTCATCATTAATATCATGACAGGCGGCACGAGCTATACTGTGAGTGTGCGACACTTCCTTTTTTGGCAGCCCAAAAGGCCCCAGCGCACCTGCCCCGGTGCTTCCGAGGCAGGGCAGGAAGACCGCGGGGCGGGAGGAAGGGGAGCGGAAAGAGATTTCACGCTCTCCTTTTGTCCTTCGGCTTGTGGATGTGGAGCATGCGCCAAGGTCACTCATTTGCATTTAGGTAAACAATTACAGCAGCGCCTGGGGCTTCCCACACTGCAGCGAGCGCGATACCGGTCCTCGGGTGGAGAAACCGAGCTCTGCCGGCTGCGGTCATTTGATTGTGAAATTGGTTGGTTTTTCATGTTGGATCTCACTTGGTTTGTGGCACAACAGGATGAGCAGGAGTTCCTTTTATTCTATTACCGCCTAACTTCGCTGTAGTCTTTTTTTTTTTTTTTGAGGGGGGGTTATTATATTTTTCATCTACTTCATCAATCTAGATTGTTGGCAACTGTTGGTGGAAATAAAAGTGTCACCATCAGCGACCGCTGTGCCTGGAACGGTGGATCTAACGGTAGGGTGTTGCACAAGGCCATTTTTCAAAGTGTCTATGTGAAACAGTGACAGGATGTGGAGGGTGGTGGAGTTTGTAAGCCCTTTCCCTTAAACACTCCCATGGACCTTGAAGTCAACAGCATGTGGTCTACCTGTCGTCACAGAACCACTTCGCTCACTGCGCAGAAAATCAATGGCGAGCGCACTTTAAAAGCATTATCTGGGCTGTTTTGGAGTCGGCTCTGAATGTCAACGCATTTTCGAGTGGCACTTTGAAGCCCGAGTATCCTTAAAGGCGGCGCGCTGGCATTTTAATTTCATTGAAATGCAGCACACAGCTTTGGAGTCACTGGCACTTCTCATTTCGTCCTGTGTTCATATCGGTGCATCCAAAAAAACGCTGTCATTCTCCTACAAAAAGGACCTGTGACATGTCCACTTAAAATTGATGGGTTCATTTTTTAAATGTATCTTTTTAAACAGGATGCAGCAGCATCTTTTCAGCTTCTCTGGTGCTGCCCTTTAATTCTCTGTGCCCAGGCACAGGATCAGTCGGGCAAATCCATAATTAATCAGCAACAGAACTGTCACACCACGCTGTCCTCTCTTGCAAATAATCTGGAAGATTTGGAAATGCAGACAGCTCCTGGCTCAGTAATAGGATACCATTACTTTAGTGCAGCGAGCGTGAAGGCGGTGTGGCTTTATCGCAGCAGAGATGGAGTTTTGTTGACGGATCATGTATCGTGGCAGAATGCTCATGTGTTCCAGGGATCTGTAAATGGTGACCTACCAGACATCATCTTTAGACATCTGTTTGATTTTGTCTGAGGTCTGAGACAGCCAGAACACCAAGTAGAGGGATCACACCCCTACACTCATCTAATGTATATGAACTGAGTGCGGTATGTCAGATGATCCTATGTTTGGGAACAGAAAGGTTTTATCTTATCATGGTGGTAGTAGCCTAATGGGTAACACACTATGAACCAGAATACCCAGGTTTAAATCCCACTTACTACCATTGTGTCCCTGAGCAAGACACTTAACCCTGAGTGTCTCTAGGGGGGGGGGGGCTGCCACCGTAACTACTGATTGTAAGTTGCTCTGGATAAGGCCGTCTGATAAAGGCTGTAAAGGTAAATCTTATGCTATGTCTATGCTAGGCTGTTTTATTATTTTTATAATAAAGTTATATTAACTTTTAAGTTACAGCATTTAGCAGATGACCTTATCCAGAGCAACGTAACTTTTCGTAAATTTTCATGCTTAGTTTTAAGTGTCTGGTTCACAAGTGAGTGCGTTACCAACTAGGCTATTACCACCCACAGCCAGCTCAGGATCACAGAATGCACCGGATTCAGTTGGTGCTCTATAGGACAAGCTGCTGTAGAGCAGTGACCTTGATCTTTAACAACTAAAACCAAACCAGTGAATGCCAAAGTCCTTTATTGCTGTTGCAATACACCATGTCACTTCTCACAAGTACCAGCAAACATATACACATCACATCAGGAGGACCTGAGAAAACGGAATCACGTGGGAAAAGAGGAGGAAAAAATACACAGTGACATTAAAGATTAATTGAATACAGTTAAAGGTTGAGAGCATGTGAAAATTTGCCCAATGTTTTCTTGACATGATGCATCCAACCGACACTTACTGCTTTTGGCCATGGCTTTCTCTAGCACTGTTACACCCTGCTGTGCCAAAAAAGGAATCGTTTAAAGTCCCTAGACAACAGCCCCTAGAACTGTTGAGAAACTTATTTCTGAATAAAAATGAATAACATCTCCCCTGTTCTGTACACTGTGCAACCTACACAAGCATACACAACTTGCCACATCATATGATACTACCATTTTCTGAAACATTTCTGTATTTTATTCTACACATATGATTATTCTATAGTGCAATTTGTCAAGCCAAGTCAGTTTATTTCTAAAGCACAACAGCAGTTGACCAAAGTGTTTAAAAATGACTGAGTATAAGATAAATGATAATGAAAAATAATCAACAATAACAGGCACACAAATATATGCAGTCAAAAGCCAACGTATAAAAACGTGTTTTAGCCGTGACTGGTCACACATTTTGTGAAATTATACACCTGACCAGTAGGTGGTGTCGTGTGTACATGAAGCTCTGAGAAATTTACCTTTTGGCTCAAGTGGTTCAATGCCTCGTGAGGCTTCATCTCACCATCACTACTGACAACCACACAGCTCTCTCACTATACAAAGTCACTCATGAATTTGTAGTTCATTTCTCCCTCATTTTTCCACCCCACTTGTCATTATGTGGTTATTTAAATAATTATATTTCACTTGAAAATGGATTGTTTCAGGTTACTTAGCCTTCTGGACATTTACTGCCTCTTGGCATCTCCTCTCTGCACAGGGCCCAGGCTGCGGCTGATGTCCTGGGGACAGGGTTTGCTATGAGAGCTCCAGGGCAGACTTTGATCCGTTCTGCCTGAGCAGGACAGATAGTCGCTCTGCCCACTCCCTTTCTCCCACCGGTTAGGGAGTCTTTCACAGACCTTTCCTCTGTAATTGAATTATGGCCGTACAGAGCAGTTGGATAGGCAGCAGGTTATTGCATTGCAACAAACAAAAGAGTGGACGAATTGAAAGAGTGTGTTAAAAGATGCCCCCGGACTGGAAAAATACAATGACTTGTGCTTTGATTTTTATCGAATAGTCCATCTCACCCCGTTCTTTCCCTTGCCTTTGTCCATTTTCTGGCAATTTTTTCATGTTGTCATGTTTTTCAAATCTCTCTGTGCCTCTATTCAGCTATGGAGACATGGTGCCAAAGACGATTGCAGGGAAGATTTTCGGCTCCATCTGTTCCCTGAGTGGGGTGCTGGTCATCGCCTTGCCCGTGCCGGTCATTGTGTCCAACTTTAGCCGGATCTATCACCAGAACCAGAGAGCAGACAAGCGGCGCGCTCAGAAGGTACAGCTCAAGTTCTGCCCTCAGACGCTCATAGGAAGCCAAGGTCATGTGTAATTGGTTATATCTGAGTGTGTTGGGTTTTTAAAAAAAAAAGTGTGTGTGTGTCTGTGACCGCTATGAGAGTATTCATCTCTACATGTACGCAGATATAACATTCACTAACAGCCATTTCCAGCTACCAGAGTCATTTACAACATGAACAATGTCTGGACTGGAGTTTTCACCCATTGCATGTCTTTCTATTGCTTCTCAATCAAAAAAGAATTTCTAAATGATGTTTAACATTTGCACGCTAGTGTATAACAAAGAATATAACGTGACGTGTACAGTTACGTGTGAACGTTATTGATGTTGGTGTGTGTGCACACACTGACAAACGCCTGGCCCATACTGCAGAGATGAGGCTGACATGCAATACCCCCGCCGGGCGAATGTCTTTGTGCCAGTGCCCCGTCTCTGCAAGGACAGCCACCCTATCATGTGAAACATCATTAGCTCAATGACAGTGTCTCAGATAAAGGTGAATAAAGGCTTCATTTGCCAAAGGATGCGTTGTGTTAACCACACGTGGTCAAGAGGTGAAGCCGAATGTTCCTTAGAAGATCTCTATTAAGACAAACCCTAACAGATTCTGTGCAACCTTGCATAAAGCTGCAAGAAACAATCTCCATATGAAAGCACAGCAAGTAAAATAAAATATAAAAAAAGCAGCTGTCTGGCTGTCAGGACTTATCATGAAGAATGCTGGTGCACCATTACTGCTCCCCTATTCATTTGTATTCTAGCAAAGTTCAAAGCTTGTCTGAACAAGTAAAATACACAGTGTGCATCTGCCGTCTGGGTTATTGTTGGATCATCAACAGCCAAAAGTGCTCCAGATCCATATTTATCTACTTTCCCATAAGATGTAAAGCATTTATTGCAGCTAAAGGTGACAAAATATGGGAGTTTTATATATATGATATTTTATTCAGTTATAAAACAGCCCAGTCACTGCAGTAGAGCCAACACAGAACATCTGTGTTTTGAAGAGAAATGTCACACAGAACAAGATTATCCATATTGAAAATAGGCAGTGTACAAACAAAACAGCACAGTGCTTTATACGCCTACCTGCTCATTTAAATAATAGAATAATGAATAAATAACTCTGTTACCTCCACCTAGCTTGACATCCTCTTGACTGCTTGCTCTCCCATGCCCACAACATTTTATTAATGGAATAATTACAGCTGTAAACAAGGTAGTTTGTTGAATCGCTGCTTAATTTTATTAAATATTCTGCGGTTTGCAGAGCTCATGAGTCCACACGAAAACGTTTTTGGGTCTTTAACTCCCCTCTCACTTGGTGCATTCACAGCCCTGATAGTGCTGACCTTTCCTGTTGGGCTGATCAAAGTAGTTTGGAGCCATAGAGCAGGGTAGGGGAAGAGCATCATGGGAAATGCCTGCTCTTTATGGTGTTCTTTTCATAGCACATAGCGTGTGGACTCATGCGGGCAGTGGTGGCCTAGTGGTTAAGGAAGCAGCCCCGTAATCAGAAGGTCGCCGGTTCGATTCCCGATCCGCCAAGGTGCCACTGAGGTGCCACTGAGCAAAGCACCGTCCCCACACACTGCTCCCCGGGCGCCTGTCACGGCTGCCCACTGCTCACTCAGGGTGATGGGTTAAATGCAGAGGACAAATTTCACTGTGTGCACCGTGTGCTGTGCTGCTGTGTATCACATGTGACAATCACTTCACTTTACTTTTTACTTTACTTTTTTACTCACCAAACGCTCAATGGGAAGCTGGACAGCAACGTCCTCCACAGTAACCTTCACCCACAGGAGTAACAGCTCATGTGGGAGCTTGTAATGCTCTGGGGTTATTTGTCCAAATGTTGCTGTTTAAATCGTGGACATTTCGATTTCTGTTTGTTAATGTGAATTGATCAGATCAGGAGCAACCTTGTTTATTCCACAGCTCTGAAATGTTAAATGAGTAATCTTACAGGGTTCACCCCCTCTGCTGAGACTCATCTGTGATTACCTTCCCCTTCCCTTAAACAAATAAATGAATTTAATCAAATTCAATGACAAATAATGAACTATTATCAACCACTGACATGTTAGGAGTGTCACATCCAGGCGATGCTGGGCTCACCCGGCTGTCACCGGTTAGCCTGATCATTGGGTCCTAATCGATCAAGCGGCAGCTGCGACAGCAGGATCCAATAATCAGGCTTATCAGGACCCTTTATAGGTGTGTATGCAGGAAGCAGTGCCAGTGCCTGCCTTGATGTGTCTTCAGTTTAATATGTTTGCACATTAATGTGGTTCCAGACAGCAGTCACATGTTTTTTTTTTGTCTTTGTTCTTCTGTCATTTTGGCCTTTGAACTGTTTTAATTTCTGTTTAATAAATGTACTTGTTAATCAAATGCCAAGCTTTGGCACCTTATCCATCCTTCACCCATACACCATGACCAGGAGTTGTAAGAACACACAGTAAAGAGGTTAAGGACTGAAGAGGGGAGAAGGCATTTTTTGCACAGAAGGGAAAGTAGGCATCAGTAGTTGTGATGACCCAGGGAGAGGGAACCCTTCATGGCTAACTGACCACCCATAGCTGACAACCTTATCTTAAAAGTATTGTTTAAGTTGTGGCCACAAGGAAGACTCTCATAACGTTTGGGAGAGGTGGGAGGCCTGCTTAACCACATCTTTCATGCATCTTTCATTATAGTCCACATTCAGTATATTAGGTGGGGGTGATGGAGCCAGCTTTCTTCCAATCTCAACAGAACAGACCATATATTGGCTCAATCTGCTTGACCAAAGTACTAGTTTTCTCTCATCATTCTCTCATACTTGCTGTTGCTGGCAGTGAAAAGTTTGAGTCCAGCTTGTTATTTGTACCAAAACAAGTTTAATTACTTTTTAGGTTTATTGGAGCAGAGGGGTGAGGGATTATCAGCCTGTTCTACACCAAACATGGTGTGTCCAGGGGTCACATTGCTACAGGAGCCAAGCCAGAACTGCAAACAGGGACTCAGTCCAGATACAAGTAAAACTGTCAAACTGGATATAAAAGTGCAGAGAAAGGACTGTGAGAAATTTCAGTGTCCTTTCCCATTAAAGATGACCTTTGGTGGCTGTACAGCAGGAGGTGATGTTTCAGGGCCTGCCTAACTCACAGTGCAGTAGAAGGTGGGGCAGTGTATTAACTGACAAGCAGAAAAATGTTTTATGGAAAGACTGCTGAAACCAAATGATGAATATTGTTATGTGTGAGGGACCCAGGAGTCTGCGATGAAGACATTTTGTAAAAAAAGCTGATTTATTACACAAAAAATATCATTACAATCCATCATTGTCAAACCTAATCAATCTAAAAATAAGGAAACACTAAAGAAAACTCTAAAAATAAATACTAATTAAAAAAATCTTACTGACCTATTAAGCAAACATATAAGGGCACATTTTAACAAAACTATCTGGTTTAATTACATAGACACACAGACCTAACACAGACCTAACATATAATGGTTTACCCCTCACTATGTTACCCCGCAGTGGTGTAGTTTCTATCAGTCAGTGATGCAGGTACAAAAACTAATATACTCTCAAAAAAAATGTAATCATTCTTTGAAATCAATAAAAATTATAAAAACAATTCATGAATATTGGGACAATTGATTTAATGTTACTTGACTTTCTTCAGAGATCACACTTGATAGGAAATACTTTTAAACTTTTTTTTTGTTTGATTGTTTGTTTGTTTTTTTATGGGACGTGATCACTTCTGAACTTTGCCAGCAGGCATCATTAAGTTTTGAAATAGATGGATACATGCTGTGAATGATAAACCGTCAGACATCTAACACAAGCATGTGCTGGAATAAGCTACTTGAGTGAATGATTTGTTTTTGTTGACTGACATTAGGTATGGATTTATTCCAGTTTTAGTGTAAACTACACTGGGTTCAACTGTGATTCGGGCCCATGTGCTTTTCTAATGCAGTTTTATCAATGCATATTTCGAACATGCTGTGATGTTTCTAAATTGCTTCGACTTGACAGTCTGAACAGTACGTGTCACCTTTCATGAGAGGTTGCAGTTCAGATTTATTTTTTATGCTCTAAGTACAATTGTCAATGTCTCAGCACATCTAAAAGCCATTTGTGGCACAGGGCGTAAGTCAGTGGTTGCCCTTGGATGGGAGAAGTGGGAATTAAGGCACATTAGGCAAAACATTACTCTTCCTACTCCTTGCCTGACGCTTTAACCTCTGCCCACACAGAAATCCAGAATGACTCGGATAAGAATAGCCAAGAAGGGAAGCTCCAACGCCTACCTTCAGAGCAAGCACAACGGCCTCATGAATGAGCTGCTGGATCTGACGGTAAGGCCAAGCTGTGGGTTTTCTCTCATACCTTTGGCTGTTGGTATGTCCAGAATTTGTCTAGCTTGTTTAAATTACCCCCACCTATCCAAGCTGGACTTGTTAAAAACAATGCCACTAAGCAAACGTGAAAGCTGATCCATTAACCAAAAATTACGATTTTAATTGTGAGAGTGTGTGTGTAAGATGTAAGAAAGTTCTTGTTTTAATAAATCTTTGAGGTGAAGTTCACTTGGGTCCACCAGCACCAGAACGTTTTTTCCGACCATAAAGCACAGTCAAAGAACATATTATCAATCTACCATAAATATACAGATAAGAAGAAACAGTAAAATAGCCTAAAATGGTTTAAATTAGAAGTGTGGTTTACATTCAGGATTATCCTTAACTTGTTCCCAATATGATTAATTACAAATTATTCATATTGGGTGTTCTCTGGATTCCTCCCTTCATCCAAAGGCATGCACACTATGCAACTCTACATGGTCCATAGGTGTGACTGAATAGTATGTGAGCCATGCAGAGGGCTTGTGCCCCACCCTGGGTGCGTTATGGAAAGTGATACAGGGCATAATAAATGTCCAGAAAAAAGAGAATACCATTGATCTGACTGAGCTGATGAGACTCTCTCATCTCCGATTGTTTGGCTGTGCCTTGTTCAGTAGCACCTGCCGGAGTGCATGGATTTGAAAAGAGGTTGTGTTGAGGTTGTGAGGGACCTGTAATGACTGTCTTTGATGATCTCCTAATTTCCTGGAGGGTGGACAGTGGAGTAAAAATTATTTTTCTGCAGTACTTAATGTTTGCTGCAGTCTGTTCCTGAGCTGTTTTTGGAGTTTGCTATTACAGACCATAGTGGATTTGCACAGGACAAATGAGATGACTCTGCAGTTAATGTTTACCATACTTCCACATTTGTTCTGACTGTGCTAAAGCTCCAGCCGTTCAACTGCTTGGATTAGTCCAATGACTGTAGTATTGTCTGAAATTTCGAGGGATTTAAGTGGTGGGTTGTAGTAGCCTAGTGGGTAACACACTTGCCTATGAATCCAGAAGATCCAGGTTCAAATCCCACTTACTATCTGTGAGTTTGGAGAAGAAGAATACATTCCTCGCAATCGAGGTGCTGCAGGATGTAGTGTTGGCACGAGGTTTACATGTAACCAGAGGATGTGCTTGGCTAATGGTTATAATAAATTGAAAATGTTTCCCAACTGTCCTCATAACAGTTAGACCAGTCACTGGAGACATGATAAAGCAACGAGAAACTAAAAATAAGTGTCAGAAAATGCCTTTAAAGACTTTAAAGAATGGCAGACTTTAAAGAATGGCAATAGTAGGCCTGATGCTAAAAGGGTTACGAGTGATATTCAGTGGCAGTAGTACATTTGGGGTTAGGGTAGCAAAAGGGAATAAACTTGGGAAAAACATTTCACAGAAACCCTTTAAATGGGTTTTAAAGGAGAACCCTGAAACAAAAATGTCATCCATCCATTTATTATGACAGCTTGTCAATTCAGTGATGGGGACTTGGAGCTGTCCGTGTAGTCTAAGGGCAAAGGTAGATCACATGCAGTCTAGAGACAATTTTGAGAGCAGCAGTTCACCTCATGCTATGTTCAGACTTCCCAAGTTGTTAGATCGCAGTGCATTTAACACATATCTGATCAAGTTGCAGACCAGTCGAGAAGGCCATGTTCAATAGCCACCAGTCCAGTATTTAAAAAAAAATGGGCTTAAACAAGGCAGTGGATGTTTGGACTGTGGCAAGATGCCCGAGGACACAGGAAATACCCACATGAGCACAGGGAGATTGTTATGTTTGGTGAGCTCCCAGGAGTTGAACCTAGAGCTCTTCGGTTACCAAGGGCAAATGTACTAAACACTGTTAGTTTTCATTCAAATCTTCACCTGACGTTGACAGAGACTGCTGGCTAAATCTCAGCGGTATTGACACCATTTTGGTTCAGTCTATTGTGCGCTCATCAAGGGTGAAGACTAAGGTAAAGATAATGAAATCAGGACACAGCGTGCTTGCTCTTCATTTTAATTAGAAGTGCTGAGAAATTTTAAAAGTCCCCAGTTGTTTTGTGGGGGGGGGGAGTACTCGGAATTGACTTTCTTTTTGTCCTGTTCATTTACTCCCTCTATGAAAGTCACAGCACATTTAAGGGCTTCTGACACAAACCTGAGAATAATACATTCAATTAGCCGTCATTAGAATTACTTCAGTGGTGCCTATTATCAAGGCCATTTGAGAGGGAGCTTTTGTGCTGGGATCTCAATATTTTATTTAGGAGGAGCTCCACAGTGCCTTTTTGTACTGAGCGATTTGTATTGTGGTTCACTGCAGTAACCTTGGTTCCACTCTTATGCATCACCAATTCACAATGGGTTCATAAACTCCATTTGTTTGTTGCTTTTTATCTGCTGTTTAACAGTCACCCATGGAATAGCATGAAATGAACCAACATGCCATGGTGTTTTCTTCGCATGTCACACCGTAGGATTGTAGAACTGTGTTCTTCCTGGAGCACCGCCAGCTGGAATGTTTTTTTGACACAAGAAAGAATGTAGCAGAAAATTTCATTTTAGGCTATTTATTAATCTCATACAAATATGTGGTATGTGAATATATAACATGTCATGCACGTCATAGTAGAGGTGAAATGAAGGGGAAGCAATTATCAAAATTATTATCATCGAGTGATGCAACAAGTGTGAAAGTCATTGTATAGCTAGATTGATCAATAGATAGGCGGATAAGATATGGTATACAAGATAATACGGCAATGGTAAGGTTGTAAATTTAAGTGCAAATGACAAAATATACAGTTGTATGTACTGAGCTGAAAGTGAAAATGTGGCGTTTGTGTTCGTTATTCAGGGCTCAGAAGGGGATCAGCTGCACCTGAACAAGACTTGCTCCTTATTAGAGAGTCAGCACCACCACCTATTGCACTGTCTGGAGAAAACCACAGTGAGTCTACAGAAAACGGTTCTGCATATTCAGCTGCTGCATTCAAACAGAGGCTTTCATGCTAAGCCTTTAGCCCAGAGTTTATCAGACAGATGTAAACTACATCTGTAATAAGATCATAGAGTAAGTCTGATTGTTGAACAGTGCTGCTCTCAAAGGGGAACCGGCAAACAGGGATGAATAATCACAGTATGTCAAAATAAGCCCTTGACTGAAAATGCATTGCTGATATGAAGTCTCTCACTCTCTCTCTCTCTGACTTTTCTAAGGCCCACGAGTTCGTGGACGAGCAGATTTATGAGCAGAACTGTCTGGAGAGCGCCCTACAGAGCTACCCCTCCCGGACCCCTTCCATCTCTAGCCAGGAGGGGCTGACGGGGACCTGCTGCTCCCGCCGCACCAGAAAGAGCCTTCCCCTGCCCAACTCCAGCATGCCAGCCCTCCACACCCTGTCACACACCCAGGGCCTGCAGGAGCTCAGCACCATCCACATGCACTGCCCAGACCCACAGACCCGCGTTGTCAGGTCAGGGAGGCATGCAATTACCATATGTGGGATTACAGAATTGAGGAAGCATGTAGGTCAGTGGCAGCGGTTAATAGAAGGAGTAATTTGTGAAATTTGTATGCAATATTGACAATTGGTACTTTGGTAGTTACCACCTAGTGGCTTGCCTATAAACCAGAAGACCACAAAGGCACAGGTTCAAACCCCACTTACTACCATTGTGTCCCTGAGCAAGACCTTTAAACCTCAGAAGCTCCTGGGGGACTGATTGTAAGTCGCTCTTTATATGAGTGTCTGATAAATGCTGTAAATGATATCTCTTTAACCCATAGCATCTCATGGCTAGTTGCTTTATCAAAATATAAGTGGAAAATAATTTAATTGGCTGGTAAAATAGATTTGAATCTTCGATCTTGTGTTCTCACTCTAGCCGTTCCAGTCTCAACATGCAGGCCAACGAGGTGGGCCGGATCCACGCCAAGGAGCGGCAGACCACTGCGGCAGTAATTAGTTTCCAGACGAACCCCTCAGTGACAGCCGAAGGTGATGGACACAGGTCTTCTAATGTCAGGCCCAGCATCCAGACGACAGCCAGCTCTAATATAGTCAAGGTGTCTGCTCTGTGAGAATCGGACTGCCTGCAGCATGGTTGGTAGAAACAATGGAAGCCCATCTGACCAAACAGCACATAGCAACTAGGGGGCGCCCTGCATTTGAACCATGAATCCATGGGGAGAAAGGACAGGAAGAAAGAAGCTTCAGGAACTTTATTAATGATGCTCAACTCATGTGGGACATCAGCATCGGATGTATTTAATAGAGGGAACAGAATGGACTGAAACATTGTGATTTGGCCCATTTTCCACCCATCTTCATTTGCTGGATTATCCCAGATGTCAGTGCCAGGGGAATGTGCACATGCATTATTGGGAGAATTTATTTCATTACGTAAATGACACCAATGATAAATGTTTAGTGCTGTTTATTCACATGTACTGTTTATATTCACCATGACATATAAATACTAAAAAAAAAAACCTGAATGTATGAGGAGCTGTGAAGGCAGCTATGAGAGCACCGAATTTATCACTTTTTTACATTCAGATGAAACTTTACTGTTAATCTTTTTTCGGCTTCAGTTTCTATCTCTCTCTCTCTCTCATGCATACAACATAAAATTAAACAGTGTTTGGGTAAAAGCTTCACAGCACTTTGTTAAATATTATGTCATCCAAAAAAATTAATAATTAGTCTTTCAGCATTGTCTGTGTTGATCATCTGTTCGGCACAAAAAGCGATGGAGCTCTACATTACGTGTCCTATGCGTTGTGTTTTTGTAAAAAAGAAAAAAAAAAAAAAAACGGATTGGAATAGACTTTGCATTTCTATGTTTGTTAGAGGTGAGAATTTGAGTGTGACTGTCGACTGTTCTATATTTTGTCTGAATTCTGTTCATTTGTGATGTTTTTTTAATTACATATTTTATGTTTACATTGCACTGGATACATTATGAGATGTGAACAATAAGTCAATAAGTAAGGAAACGGACCCGTTATCTGAAGGTTACCAGTTCCAGTCCCGAACCGCCAAGCCGCCACTGGTGCCGCTGCCCACTGCTTATCGAGGGTGATGGGTTAAAAGCAGAGGTCACAATTCGTTGTGTGCACTGTATGCTGTGCTGTGTTTTATAATGACAGTCACTTGTGACAATTCTCTTCACTTTCTTTTTCACCAATATTGGCAAATTTGCCACTGGCGTTCTGTGCTCTTCACAGCAGGTTCAAACTGAGCTCATGTGACAAAGTCTGGAGATGCTGTGGAGATCATTCTGCTGCCTGCAACATCCCCCAGCATGACCGGTTTGGCAGTGGGTCAGAAATGGTGTGGGGTGGCATTTCTTTGGGCGCCGCACAGCCCTCCATGTGCTATACTCTGTTGCGGTTGGCCATGGGGTCCTCCTAATGCAAGACAATGCTAGACGTCATGTAGATGGAGTGTGTCAGGAGGTCCTGCCAGACGAAGGCATTGATGCTATGAACTGGGTCACCCGTTCCCCAGACCTGAATCCAATAGAGCACATCTGGGACATCATGTCTTGCTCCATCCACCAACGCCACGTTGCACCACAGACTGTCCAGGAGTTGGCGGATGCTTTAGTCCAGGTCTGGGAGGAGAGCCCTCTGGAGACCATCCTCCACATCATCATGCGCAGGTGGCATTGTAGGGAGGTCATACAGGCATGTGGAGGCCACACACACTACTGAGCATTGTTTTGACTTGTTTTAAGGACATTACATCAAAGTTGGATCAGCCTGTAGTGTGTATTTATAAAGAGTGACTCCAAATCCAGACCTCCATGGGTTAAAAAATTTGATTTCCATCCATAATTTGTGTGATTTGTGTGATTTTGTTCTGCACAATCATCATTCATTCAGATCTAGGATGTCTTATTTTTGTCTTATGTCTTTTTTTGAGCAGTGTATAATAGGAGCTTTTCCAGACAAAGGCTACATTCGTATTTCACCTGAGAGTGTTATTGAAATGACTCAATGTTCATTGTTTTGACACTGGGGTGTGGTTTAGAGAGCGCTGGTCTACTAAAAGAACACTTAAAATGTGCCCTTCATTTTGACATCATCAGCAGATTAAAAGAAAGTTAATGTATTTTTTCACATCATCTATGAACAGCTGCCTTGCAACATTAACCTTGCTGAAATGAACTGCAAAACACTTGCTAATCGCGCTGTGGAAAATTAATCTTTATAGGTCTTCTCACATAATGTCTTCATTGCTGAAGGTGTAATTTGCACCATATTTGAAAGGATGTCATTTCATCCAACTTTACAAGAACCTGTCATTGTTTAGCTTGCTAAAATATAGACATATTTTGTTTACTGAGTTTGCAGTAAGGTGACACCAAGATATGATATGAATGGGATTATGGCTTTTTTTTACCATTCAAAATTATTAGTGTGAAGAGAAGCATGACCAGTTTTATAGAAAGGGGTGGTTTTAGTCTTGTGATAACCAACGATGTTCTGTCTGGTGAGCACATTTTTATCAGATGCTGATTTTGTTTTATGACTTGTCCCAGTATTTGATAAAATGGCACATTAAGATCTATTCTTTCAAACATAGACCTGGCCAATCTGCTTATGTCATTTCTGTCATTGCCATGTCTCAATTCAATGTTGTGTTCCAAAGTGTTTCATCTCATTATACCAGGTGAGGATTCATTACTGCTGTGTTGACTTTGTGCTATGATTAAATGTTAACAATCATGTACTTCTGGTATATTTTAGAATACCTTGGGTATAAAGTTTGAAAGACAAATTGTTTTGATCATCTATTGTATCTCCAGGGTCAGAATCGCATCTGAATCATCTTGCATTAAAGGAATTTTCATGAACTGGTTGCTTCTTGGCATTTAGGCATAATTGTTCTCAGGAGAAAAGAAGTGTCCTGTGATGAGAGATTTTTTTTACAAGGAAGACCTTCAAAGAGACATGTAATTTATGTGCAATATATACACCAGTATGGCTCCTGCCCATAATTGCTTTGAGTACACCTTGTAGAGACGACATGCACATCAAGATCATGTGTTCCTTGAACTTAAACTTACATTTTATTTCAGTGACATATAAGGTAGCACAACTAGATGGGATGCAACAGTTCTTGAGAGCAAAATATTAGTTCATGACCCTTTATATCACCCTCTTGTTTTTTTGCAAAGGAACTTATTCCACTCTACATTCAGCTGAATGAAAATGACTAATTTCAATACAAAATCTCTAAAATAACATGAACAATATTTGAGTATAATATTTTAGTATTCCATCAATGGCATCCTTTACAAAGTTACTGAGTTGGATTAGCATCACAAAGACTGACATACAGTACAAAATTTTCTGTATATACAAATTTACTCCAGATTGTTGAAACACAATATGCCTGAGCTAAAGGCTTTTGAGGCCATTTTTATACATCAAAGCAGACTGCAAATGCATCATGCTTACAAAGGGGACCCCGTGGGTGGTTCTGCATGGATTCAAAAAGTTCATTTTGTGTGTCCTCTTTTTTTCTTCTTCTTTTAGATGTGAAGCAGGGTGTGTGTTTTAATTGAAAGTGTGGAACGTATCCGCTCGTTAGAAGACTTCCATCTGGATTCTCTCTTATATTCTCTGTTTACCCGTTTTGAATACAAAACCTATAGCAGATGTAAAGTTGATCGTTGTAAAAGACAAGTGATTCATGCATTACCTGTCCTGCTCAGTTGGCTGTAGACCAAACACAAGGAGGGCCAAGACCCTGTTCAGTAACTACATTGTATTTATGCATGACAATAAACTGATGCTCTAATGTAATACTGGATCTAAATGAACAAGTAGATAAAACAGAATTTGACAAATGTCACAGCAGGGGAACGATAATTTTAGTAATGCTAAAACGCGGTATTCGAAATGTCAAATAAAACAAATCCTAATTAGCATTTACACTGTGTGGAACGCATGTTTTACATGCAAATTCAAGACATCTGTCACGACTACGGACTTACGGGGGAAGGAAGCGCAGAGGTCTGACATGTTGGGAAGGGGTTTTTATTAACAAATAAACAATAAAGAAATACAAATAAACAATGGCGCGGTGGCCGAAAACGATTTAACTTAAATAAGGAACTGAAACTAACCCGTAGGCGTGTGGCGATTGCCAGAACTCAAAACACATAGAAAACAAAACCAGGTCAAGTTCGTGCAGAGTCCACGAAAATGCCAGAGACCCAGAACGGGTGGAAACTTCCGGCATTTATGGGGCGTCAGGATTGGATTCAGGTGTGGAGCCCAGCTGCAGGCAATCCTGACAGAGCCCCCCCTCCAAGGGCTACGTTCTCGGAGCCCCAACAGTACCATCAGTGGAGGCGGCGGGGCGGACGGCGGCAACCACAGGGCTCCTGCCCTGCTGTATCCTCCCCTTGGAGGACCCGGTCCCTCGGGCTGGCTCCCCGGCGTGGTCAGGCGTGGCGGCCCCGGTCCCTCGGGCAGGCTCCCCGGCGTGGTCAGGCGGGGCGGCCCCGGCCCCTCGGGCTGGCTCCCCGGCGTGGTCAGGCGTGGCGGCCCCGGTCCCTCGGGCTGGCTCCCCGGCGTGGTCAGGCGTGGCGGCCCCGGTCCCTCGGGCTGGCTCCCCGGCGTGGTCAGGCGTGGCGGCCCCGGTCCCTCGGGCTGGCTCCCCGGCGTGGTCAGGCGTGGCGGCCCCGGTCCCTCGGGCTGGCTCCCCGGCGTGGTCAGGCGTGGCGGCCCCGGTCCCTCGGGCTGGCTCCCCGGCGTGGTCAGGCGTGGGCGGCCCCGGTCCCTCGGCCTGGCCCCCCGGCGTGGTCAGGCGTGGCGGCCCCGGTCCTCGGCCTGGCTCCCCGGCGTGGTCAGGCGTGGCGGCCCCGGACCCTCGGCCTGGCTCCCCGGCGTGGTCCCGCTTGGCGGCCCCGGACCCTCGGCCTGGCTCCCCGGCGTGGTCCCGCTTGGCGGCCCCGGACCCTCGGCCTGGCTCCCCGGCGTGGTCCCGCATGGCGGCCCCGGACCTCCCGTACCTGCACACAATAATCAGGGCCGATCCATCTGGGTACGTGTGGGCCCTGTCTCCACATGTTCCCTCTGACACGTCTTGTGTCACCCCCTGCACCGCGCAGGGAGATTGTCCCAGAGCCTCCGGCGACTGTTCCAGGCACCCCAGGCTGGTGCCTTCTGGGACTATGCAGCCCCTCTCGCTGCCCGGCCCTGGTGCCAAGGGGGGGGGCATTGCCAGACCATCCGGCTAGCCCCTTCTGCGTCCGTTGGGACAAGCAGGCCCTCTTCCTGCCTGTCCCAGCTGGGTCCTCATGCCTACCCGGGGGCTCTATGGCGCTCCACCCCTCTGGAGGCAGACGCAGGCCCATGCCTGGCCCGCCCTCCTCACTGGCTACCGGAGGACCCAGCTCCATCGCTTCCCCACCTCCCCTCCCCTCAGGAGGAGTCCCCAACCCAAACTGCACCCCCCCAAAAATTTCTTTGGGGGAGCACCCCCCCCGGCTGGACTTAGGGGTACCTTGGGGCTTGTCCACCTCGCCTTGGACCAGCACATTCGGGTCAGGAACCTCCTCCCTGGGGTTCGGCTCCGCGGCTGGGTCGCCATCTGGTGGACACAAAGAGGGGAAGTGGGGGCGACATACGGACACATATGCCACACAGACACACACAGACAGAGACAGACAGAAGAGAGGGTCGTCTGGCTCCCTCTCTGGGCTCTCCAGGACCTCCTCAGGGGGCACAGCCAGGATCTCGGGAGGTGCGACCTTCTCATCGCCCGTCAGTGCTTGGTCTTCTTGCCCCGGATCCTGACTGGCGCTGGACGTGGTGGAGGGGCAGAGTTCGATCCCGGGCTCAGGCTCTGGCCGATCAAACTCCGCCCTCAGTCTCTGCTGGAAGTCCCGAAAACTGCTGTCTGTCTCTCCCTGTTGCCAGAGGGCTGCGCTCCAGCCCCATGCTGACCCAAGCAGACACGAGAGGATGGTGGTGGTCTTATCAGTGTCTGCTGCCCCACTGAAGGGTCCTGGGACAATTGGGCTGTCCCACATGGGGCTGGGCACGTCGCTGGAGATGGTGGTAGGTGTGTGGTGTGGAGGGGGGTGGACGTCTTCTCCAGCAGGTGTGGGCGCTGGTGCTGCGCTGCCATTTCGCTGGGGAACGTCCGGGCAGAGGGAAGGCGGGTCGGCGACTGGAGCAGGAATGGAGGATTCCCTGCGAGGCAGTCCCGGCAGCGCAGTTGCTGGCTGGCGACATCCCGTCACCCTCTTCCACCAGCTTTCCTCACACTGCTGGGAGGGACGTGGGTCTCCACGGACCTCGTGACGATCCTGGATGGGCGCGATGGGCGGAGCCATCCCGGCACCGACTGCCCAAACGGCGTCATCCTGGTCGTCGTCCGTGTCCACCTCGTACCCCCGGAAGTCACATGGGTCATCACGGATGCCGCGATGATCTCGGACGCGCACGCTGGGCGGAGCCATCCCGGCAACAACCGCCCACCGAAAATCCACGTCATCATCGCTTTCGTCATCCGTGTCCTCCCACCGGTGACTCCAAGGGTCGTCCACCCTGCGGACATCCTGGACCCATGGCGCGATAAGCTCCCATGGGCAGTACTCTGGCCATTCGGGCTGGAGGCTGCCCACCTCCTCGCTGGAGGAACGCCGCCGTTGTTGCCGCTTCTCACCCCCCTGGAAGTGACGTGGGTCCCCACGGACCTTGCGACGATCGCAGACTGGTGCGATGGGCGGAGCCCAACTCTCGTCTCCCGTGCTCTCGTCGTCGTCCCAGTCCACGGGGAGCCTTGCCAGCAGAGCGCAGAGTTCTTGGCTCGACATGGCGAAGATCGTGGGGGTCGCATCTTCTGCGCTCGCTGCCCACGTCACTTCCTCGCTGCTGCCGACGCCAACGTCCTCGCTCCGCCCACTAACCCGCCGACGTTGTCGCTTCCGGGTTTCGCGGAGTTTCCCGGGGGTGACGTCATCACACGGCGCCGCGTACCACGGCTTCTCGGGGAGAAAACGCTCCACCAGAACGGGCGGCGCGTCTCTCCCCTGGCGTCCGCGTTCGCCGCGCCGGGCTGCGTCCTTCGCGGCGTTTCTTCTCCTCTGTTTTCTACCTCTGCGCTTTTGGGTGGGTCTCTGGCATTCTGTCACGATTGCCAGAACTCAAAACACATAGAAAACAAAACCAGGTCAAGTTCGTGCAGAGTCCACGAAAATGCCAGAGACCCAGAACGGGCGGAAACTTCCGGCATTTATGGGGCGTCAGGATTGGATTCAGGTGTGAAGCCCAGCTGCAGGCAATCCTGACAACATCAAACCATATTTATCAGATGTTGAAACAAATTCTCTATAAGAGTTGCCGTAGACCCACTGTAAATGCTTTAGGATATTTTTCCATTAGAAAAGGGTTGATTTAATGATTTAATCAACAGATTGTGTGCAAAGGAAACTTTTAATAATTCAGTGGTTTTCTAAAAATGAATTAGTCTCTGTGACTGGCTGCAGATAATGTTTTATAATGGAAAATGCAGACATTACAGCTGTTTAAACAAAGTGAGTATGTCAAAGGTAGACATGAAGGCTATTAAAAATTAAGTAACCAAACAGTAATTAATTGTGTAAATATTTGTGGATGAGGGCTACATGAAAACATCAATGCAACAAAATGAAGGTCAAAGACATATTAAATAACATGTAACTAAGGTAAATCAAATGTAAAATGGGGTCTTAAAACTGATCATTTATAGGCGTTGAATGAATTACTGGGCTGAAAGTTATGTAAGTATATCTCTTGTTTTGTATATATTTCTTTGTATCTAATAATTATTTTATTTTGATAATTATACCTTTCAGTAGATACGGTTGATTAATTAATTGATTAATTAATAAACTATCAAATAATTTCTGGGACAATGAATATTGAATGGTTCATCCGTTAATTTGCTGAAACTTGGGGCAGTGGATGGCAGTGATATGGACCCAATTCGGAAGGTTTGAATGTCACTGAGGTGCCACTGAGCAAAGTACTGTCCCCAGACACTGCACCCTGGGTGCCTGCCCACTGCTCACTAAGGTGATGGGTTAAATGCAAAGGACACATTTCGCTGTGTGTACAATGAAAATTACTTCAATTTCACTTCAAATGGATTACTTTCCAAATACTTTCAGGCATGTGACGTTAAGCCTGCCAACAAAAGACTAATACACAAGATAATGGGCAGCATTATTTATTTTTAAAATGATTTTATCTAAAGTTCTGCTACAGTAGACAAATCTGTCTTTTCATAGTTCATAGTAAAACTCTCCAGCCAGCCCTCAGCAGCAGTTTTGCAGTAATATCTCACAACTCTAGGTGGTGATGTTGCTGTGCAGCTTCTCATTTGTTCTAACTCTTCTCCCGTGGCATCATGCTTGAACTTTTAATCTTTCATGAACTCTTTGTGAATAATTGAGGAGAGCAAATATTGTTATTCAAGTGAAAATGATTTTTGGATTTTTTCAGACTTTTGGGGTCTGAAATTTTGGCGGTGAAATAAGTCGGCTGAGCTGAAACATTTGCAGCCCTGAAGACCGCTCATTACGTTTAAGTGAAAGATCACCCTTTCCTGCCTTGGTGATTAATGAAAGTCATTAGGCAGGCCAATGATTTCATACCAAACAAAAGATATTCTGTGAAATGCAATAGTGCGTCTTTTGTACTTATGAAAATAAAATCTGATCACTGTATAAAACTGAACTGTATGCACTCGGTGCACCAATGCCATTGTGACGTCTGGGGTTCCTGGGGGTCCTGTTGTTCACAGAAAGAATAATAGGGTCATTGTGCCCACCCCTCTTCGTCTTAACTGATCTTGGGTTATTTGATTGCAACACAGATTTCAAAGGTAACAGAGGGTCACCTGATCCTCCAGGCCAGGGCAGGGGGTTTGCCTGTCCTCTGTTTTGAAGGCTAATATAAAGGTGGGGATGGTTTACACTCCACTACAGAGCCAAACCAGGACTAAGGTCAGGTCCTTCAAAAGAAAAGTACCAATCCATCTCCCCGTCAGATTCACTGCTCGTGGTCTTGTTGTGTCTCGATTGGCATGATGCAATTTTAAAACTGCCCTGAGAAGGTCTGCCTTCAGAGCAACGAATCACACTCCTGCCTGTACTATAATGAGGTGGACAGATTCTTGGTGATATTGCATTTTAACACAAAGACAAACCCCAAATGCCTCTCACAAGCAATTAAATTCAAGAACAATGATGATTGCTCCACAAGAGAGTCATGTGGTGAAAAAACGTGAGTGCTTTTTGTAGGACATTGGAGTTTGGATGTCTTACTTGTTACACATTATTCAGTAGTCCCATTCATCTGTTTCATGGATTTATTGCACTTATCACCAAAGATTGTAGTGTAATAAAAGGCAAGGATTTATTTAAGGGACACATGTTTATTAACTTTCTACATCAGTTCTGCTTGCGCTTTAAATGTCAAGCATTATGCAGTATTTTCCTTCACATTAGGAACAAAGTTACAAAACTTTCTGAACTTTGTCCAAAACACTGTCTTGGCAGTCAACGCTGAAGTCTTCCAAACTTATCCAAAAATCACAAATGTATCATAATTATTTGACATTGATGCAACACTGAAGAACATTTGAGTTAATTTTTCAGTAACTATGACAGACACAATCTACAAAGCATGCTCATATTGTTCCAAGCAAAATATCTAAGATTTTGTGTTGAAAAATGTGAAACGCAGATTCCCATTACTATTGTCACTTGAATTTTACCACAGAATGTAAGAATATAACAATTCAGTGTAGCCAGAGTTCTCTCAAATTATGATTTTTTTTTTTATGATGAAAAAGAAAATATTTCTCTGAAGGCCAGTAGATTATTAAGATGGACTTTAGAAGTGGAGCAAATCCCAGGCTACCTTTCCCTGTGATGAAAGCCCCTCTCCGTTTATCATGTCTGGTTTGGGTCACACAATATGGATACTTTTTCACCAGTCAAATCCCATTCTGTGCGACTTCCTCCATCATCTGCTATTCATCAAACAGTGCTGACAGACCTAAAGGCATGGCGATAAGAAAGATTACACAGAAGCTCACTGCAGTTCCCATATCAGTTTAACACGCTCGAGTGTGAGGGCAGATGTTCTTCACAGCAGGTCGGCATCGCTGGCAGGACCGGAAACAAGGGCCCAGCTGGAAAAAACAGAATAGAGAGATGACAGGAGGAGACCCGTCTCTCACCACAGCACCAGTTATTCACACAGAAATAAAACGTCCTTTAATGGTTTATCTGAATGGTAAATGGTAAATTGTTAAATGAAAAAAATAAATAAACAAAACAAAAAATACATTAACTGGTACCTTTCTCTTTGCACAAATGTACATATGTATTACATTTAAAATGTACTATTATTATTCCGATCCATAAACAGAAAGAATTAAAAAAAGACAATAATTTTACAAACTAGTGTAATTCAAGGGGGCTTTTCAATGGTAATGTGTTTGGTTCTGCTTAAAACATCAAGACCTCAGCAGCATTAATTTACGATCTGTTTACACCTTTCAGCATTTTACTAATTGTCATTCAGATGAAAATTTATGGACCTTTAAAATAAGCTATGGAAAGGCAGCACTTTCAAAATACATACAATGCATGAAAGGTGAATGGTGGTCCATTCATAATCTTTGAGCACATGTGATTCTTCTGCATTTTTCTTTTTTTTTCAATGAGGCAAATATTTTGGTATACAATCAATTTTTTTTCTCAGAAAGTTTACTTGGAGTAAGGAGGTTCTTAGACAGGACAGTATTTGAAAAGACCAAGACAACTTGGTGGGGTCATCCAATATTAGATGCTATAAAATATATATTTATGCTATAAAATGGCAAGTAACAAAAAAACTTTTTGTTAAAGTTTGTCCACATTACTTATGTTTAGTTTAAATGTTCTCAGTAACGCAACCTTATACAAATTACAAAGGAACTTCTTCATTCCTTTTATTCCCGCTGCCCTTAAGTAATAATATCATGTAACATTATTCCTCACAGATGTAAAGTAAGATACGATAAGAGATCAACCTTTATTAGTCCCACAAGTGGGAATTTGCATAAGTAAACGATTATTTAATTGTTAGAGCAGAATGCATGTATCTGAACCACTAAGATACCACAAGAAGATGCAATAGTCTCCATATAATAAAGTGTGACCAGTAGTTATTTTTGTACTCCCAGGACTTTGCCAGGACACGCTGGAAGAAGAAGGTAAGCTGCCTGAGGCGATATGAAGCTCTGGCCAATGTTCTGCTGGAAAATTGATGTGATGTGGCTGTGAATGGAGAGGCTGTCACCTGGATGTAAATTTGCCGCAAATAATCAATCCGCCTTTAAAATACTTGCATGTTTTATCTAATTATTTAATTTAAATGTGATTGATTTAGGCAAAAAAAAAACTAAAATAATAAAAAAAATCAAAGAAATCTGTGAAATGTTATGATGTGTGTGTGTGTGTGTGTGTGTGTGTGTGTGTGTGTGTGTGTGTGAATATGCTTTTCAATCTGTGGTTTACTTTGATGCGCGCTTCAGAGATGACAGTTTCTCAGAATTCTTGTGGAATCTTAGCCCGAAGAACTCTTCACTGTCTGGGACATCAGAGTAATCGAAGACATGGTGACGGTCAGTGGCTGACCATCATAAAACCTTTAATATCACAACGAAGGAAATGTCACTGACACATCCCAGCCTTGGCTTTCTTAAAAAAACTATCATAAATCCAAGACAAATTGAGTCGGTTTCAGAAATGTCCAAAGATGCCCTTAGAAATCCAGACAGCTCAATGCTGCTTTGCTCTGTGGACTTCATTGTGTATTCCATACAACCAACCCTCACACTTCTCTCTTTATTTCGTAAATATCAGCAGGGGATGGAGCTTCTAGGCTCTTGTCATGAAGTCGTGATCCCTTGTTTATATCAAAGTATTTCACACCAACACAATGAATGTACCAGCAAATGCACATTGTTGTAACAAAGTTAGGGTCATTACACCATATTTTATTTCATACATTTGACAAGTCCGACAATCAGAAAGGATATGGAAATGGTAATTTATCCTAGAGGAGAACTGACATTTTTGCCTGGCACAAAAGTGCCCACAGCAGTGAGATTTCTGAAATTCTCTCCAGCCATCATTTCACACAAAGAGAAGAGAAATATAATCCAGTGTGGAAAGCAGGCCTTTTTGTCAAGCACAACATGGACATTGTCCTCAGGCTTGTCTTGCCAGGAGTGAAAGGCTATCTCGCCTGGAGCTCCAGCCCGCTCGGGGTGAAGAAGGTTCCATCCTCCGAGCCTCTTTACAACTTTTGTCTGATGACTGTGATGAGCAGCCGTATTAACGAGGCAACAAGAGACACGGTGCAGGCATCCAGGTACATGGAAAAGGAATTTGTCACAAACCAAGGATCTGATTGGGCGAAAGTGTTCAATTTGATATAGAAATGAGTGAATGCAGTCGTTTGGTCCTCATTCTGAGTAGATGGAGAGGTCACAGACGTCAGGCAGGCTTCTCGCTGGGCCTGTTTACACAGATCTGTGAGACTGGGGTTAAAAACCACCGCTGTGCACAACCACTGCCTGCACAATCAAAAGCTTCAAGCTGAGAATCACTGTCAGGTGGCTAAAGGGCAGACAAACTGCAAAGCTTCCCCATGGCGGGATACCACTGCACGTTTTCTATAGTGCACGTTTTTATTTTTTTGCTGCCCAATGTGTCGAGGTAATTCATTTCAGGGGTTTCATTGGCATGAAAGCAGCATTAACTCTTGACTCTCAAAATGTATGTAGCATACACCTAAATATGATGAACTATATTACTATGAAACTAGTCCGCTGTATTTATATTTGCATTGTATATTGCACATTGCACATTGTACATTATATTTGCATTGTTTATATTTGCATTGCACAATATTAATTTGTTTGTGGCACACAGTTGTTTTTTTTGTCAGTATTGCTACGGCATGTGGCCATCGATTTCCATTTCGGCAGCTTTCTGACCACGCGTCTCACTGATGACATTACGCGGCTCATATTGCGGCATGGTGTGGCAGTCACATCTGACACCGATCTCTTCAAAAGTGAGAGCCTGAACTCACATCTCGGATTCTTCCATTTCCCCGTTTCCACGTGCCTCACTTCATGCCCTTCACTCTAAGCTACTATAATGCCTTGAAACTTGAGTGAAGAAAAGGATTGTTTTAAAACTTCTAAACGTATTCGGCCACCAATTATGGGCTTTCAGGTTTCAACAAATTTCTGATTTTTACTGTTTGTTTGTTTGCTCTCCCTATAAATATTAGTATTATTTTTATAGTGCCTTGGGAAAGTGTGTTTTGGAATGGCCGCATAATTCTTTGGATATGACCTTCGGTAAAAATGTCTGACAAACGCCAACAGATTGTTTCCATTCTCAAAGTCTGGTTGTACTTATTGTGGCCAGTCTGGTTAATCACTGCCATCGCTGGGAAAACAGGACTGCTTCTGGAACGCCGGGATCAGGGGGCGGCTTTTCTGACATCTAACTTTCACTTCAATTTCCCTTTGGGATTTTTATGCCTTTTTGCTAAACATAAAACGTGAATAGAACACTTATATGTATATAAAAAAGTGCTATAACATCCAGTGTTGTTGTGTAGCGGGAAGGCAATATTATCTTCAAGACAAAAGGGAATCCCACAGACTCAACTGACAGTAATTACGAACCGCAGGCTTAAAATGATCCATATGTGAGGTTATGCTTTCATTCCGATTGCTTTCATGCCTAAATGTGTCTGAAGAGGATGGAGACGGCAATTAGCAGCACATCGTGTGAGACTGACTGACAGATCTCATTGGCTAGAGACACTTGGCCCTGTGCATGATGGCCCTCCACCACTGTCTCCCCTACAGAAGCAGGAAGAACATCTGCCTTGGATTTATTTGGGGCGAAGGGGATTTGACCTGTGGAGAGCTCTCTGTGAGAGTTCAGGTACATCTGAGACACCCAGATCCTATCCCACGGGCTTCCAGATGTCTTTTTAAGGACCTGCCACACAGAAAGGTAGATAATTATCTGTTATTAAGACAATTCAGCCAGACCATATCCTGCAGTCAGCTCTTTGCTAACTATCACAAATTCATCTTTAGACGATAATGATCATTAAGGGTGCAAGGAAGACTCGCAAAGTTCTGTTTTTATTAGTACATGTCAAGTGGCTTACTGCAGAGGTCTGGGAAGTAGGTTGGCTCACTTGGCTCAGGCTTAGGAGGCAATAATAAGTATCTAAAAGTGATTTGTTTAGGACAGTATGTCTGCTGGCTGCCCTTTGCTCTGAGAAGTCAGGAATTTGAGGGTCTAAGACCATGGGCCACATTCCAAGAGATAAGAGGTCCTCTCTCCCACAAGGGGTGTGTGCTGAAAAGGCAAGGCCTTCTCCAAATATTTGCCAAATGTCTGCGTTGGCCAGACTATCTGAAGCCCACCACTTAGAAGGATGTGATTAAGATGCCTTTCAACAAACAGTAGGGTGAGACCAGGGCATTGTAATGGGGCCAATTTTCTCACTTACAAAGACAGCGAGAGATCTTTCTTTTGACTTACAACCTTATAAATTATGGAACCTGACAGTGACGATTTTTCAGGTCTATTTGAAATACTGATCTTGCTGCCTATGCGTTCATGAGCCCTCTGAAGGAGTAGCCTGAATTGCATTGGCAATATGGGGCAGGATGTGATTTTAGCATAACCCTTAACTTTATTAAGGATATCTGAATAATGCAATAATGCAACACTTGTAAGGTAAAAATTGAGGCAGAATTAATGCACAGTGAAAGGTACCTGTTTATAATATGACTTGGTAGTGATGTAATTCTTTTTGGTCTTTGTCAAGACACTATTTGGTCTTGTCTTGTTCTCGACGGGATGGGGAAAACAAGAGAGAACAGTGCAAATGCAACCAGTCAGATGCGTCACAGTCCACACACATCATACACATCGCATCATAGCAAAGTTGGGAAAGAAATGTGTACAAATGTCCACAAAGTCGTTTTTTGATTTGGGCGGCATCATGGCCAAAATAATTTATTTTTTGCAGTTTATTTTTTGGTTTTCTATTGCCCGTTTACGTCTGACTGTATGCCAATATTGTCGAACCACAATGACAGCTGGGACAACTTCTGTATTCACCAGGCATCTGGAGAGAAAGTACTAAGAAAAATAACCTAACTTATTTCGTTTTTTTCAACTACATGTTCACTACTGCAGAGCCCCTTGAAAGTACCATGAAATGGAAAATGGAAAAAATTGTCCTGTGTGCACAAGTTGCAGCCTGAAAGAGAAGTGATTGTCATTCTGAAACACTGCAGCACACTTAACGGTGCACACAATGAAATGTGTCATCTGCATTAACTCATCACCTTAGTGAGCAGTGGTCAGCCATGATTTGGGATCTAATAATTTTCTATACTAAGATCTGTTGGCAAACGTTTAGGACAGTTATTTAATATTTCTAAAGCTGACCCCTCAGAATAAAACTCTAATATGGTTCTAAGTTCATCTGTTCATCTGTAACCATGCATTATCCCTGGACCTTGTAATGATTCCTGGATGAAGTACTACATGACTGTGTAGTCCTTCCGTCAGCTGAGCATGTTATCTTTCAGTATGCGCATGAGTCCGGCTGATTACAATCCCATGTCTATGTGTAAGAGCAGCAATAATTTCATTCAAAAATTAAAATGATACTTGATTAGCTGAGTCTTCTCTATCATGAGGTGTGCGAGCTTTTAAAGATGTAAATGAATTTAGAGTAAATTATTTGAAATAACTTGGTACATTTAGGGGTTCCACACAATACCCTTTGCAATGTGTGTAGTTCAGTGAACCAGCAATGTCTTACTGATGTCAATTTGACTAATTTGCTAGAAGGAAATGTATTTAAGAGTGTCAGTGAACCTGTGAGGGCCAAATGTCCATTGTCTTCAATTCAAGGGATCATTACATAGCCATTTTCATGGTTTACCCGAGACCTCTGTCACTGGTACGTCCCATCTCTTTCCCTTGACAAGGTCTGATAAAATGGTTATAGGAGAGGGTTGCTGAGAATATTGTTTTCAATCAGGCCTTGTATCTGACAAATCTGGGTGATTTAAAATGAGAGACATATAGAGAATATAACTGAAAAGACAACATGAATTTGAATTTTAATGAGTAATGACACAGTGACGCCATTATTCTCTACAGCTGGGTCTTGGTACTTGGCTGTGATTGACAGGCTGATGACTGCTGGGTAGAGGGACAGTGCTTTACTGGATTTACTGGAGTTGAGGTGAGCTGAGTTGTTGCCACATTGAAGAAGAATGACCGATTGCCGGCTGGCAATCATCACGCAGATTAAATGGAAAACGCCATCACCCGGTTCCACGTTCATGCTGCCACGCAACCAAAGTCACAAGACAAGTCTGGTCTGTCTTGGAGAGACTCAAACTGCCAATATTCCCTCTGACAATGTAGTTAGGTTGATTTTTAGGTGCATATAATATTTTAGGTTCATGACCTACACCTACACAACTTCACCACTGCATCTGTGGAACATTAAAGGCCTCAGGAACGGCATCTGTTATCGCGTCTGGATGCATTTCATTCACTTCATTCACATGATTAACGGTGGTGTGGGTATGTTACAAATTTTAACCCAGACTGTTATGTGGAATTGACCTTGAATTTCCGAAAAATATGTTATGCCTAACTATGCTTAGGGTCAAACACACAAAAGGTCAGACAATTTAACTGTGTTTTTGGAGCATTTAGCTGTCAGTACTTAATGATTGGGTTTACAGAAGAGAAGTCTTAAAAAAAGTGATGAACTGGTCACAAGTTTATAGTGTGTAATATTATATACATACACACACATAAATATAATGTATTAGTCACATACAAAATACAGTAGATGTCAGTCAGCCTCAAACAAATAAAGCAAGGCAGTCATGACAGCTTCTGTTAGGTCTGTAACTCCACAGGAGCGAAGTCTATCAGCTGCTCTTCATTACCATCCACATAAACACTGCAACTCTTGCACACTTTTCCCATCCGATGTATATATGTATGTGTGTGTGTGTGTGTGTGTGTGTGTGTGTGTATATATATATATATATGTATATTCTTTCGCTCAATTTATTAGAAAGAGCTGATTGAGAGTTTTTATTTCATATATATATATGAATATATATATATATATATATATATAAATAAAGGGTTTTAAATAATCAACCCTACTTTCGGTGTCTGGATCAAACTGATGTTATTTTATTTACATTACCCTAATCTTTTGAACAGTATATATAGTACATTGAGCATATATTCCTATAAATTGTATGCTCCCATATTAAATTTTTTTTTTTATATTTGGCAATAATACGAGGTAAAAATAAAAGTTGAGGGGGAAAGCTATTTTACTTTTGCGCAATACAGTAAGTGCACTTAGCTTCCAGATGTCAGTGGCTCGCAACACATGTAAGTGCACAATGAAACACTTACTAAGGACCTTTACTTTGATGGAGCTGTTGAAGGTCGAGGGGCGGAGTGGACGCTAGTAGCGTCCTGTGTAGTGCTGATGAAAGAATAGCAGGTGACAGTAAAGCCTTTTCTGGCACGCATCGGTCCCTGAGGCAGCCAGGAAGGATCAAGCCACCCAGGAGAGAGTTCAACAAGGCAGGTCCTTCTACACAAACATGCATGGCTTATATGAGAAATCCTGGTATTTATCGCCTCTTCAAATAATCTCCCAACGTGAAAACAAAAAAGTCAGAATGGCTTCCCGGCACCTGTGGATAATCACGTAGATGTGTAGATGTGGAGCTTGCAGGCTACCTTAGATGGGCAATTTTTTTCTGAAATTTGGTGAGATCAGGCAATATGAGAGGTTTCCCTTTGGACCACCTGTATCTGCTTAAATCTGCTTACTATGGTCCTAAGAGCACATTTGCCATCTATTAAAGAGGCCTTAACCTCACTTACGCAGACCATATTGTTGCATTTTTCAAAAGTGTAGAATTCAGAAAATGAGGATTATTTTAACAAGGCCTGGGAAATCACAAATACTCTTTAAACCCACAAAAACCCCTGTGGAGATGAATGTTTGCAAATATATTAAATATTGAACATGAACATGCAGTGTGATATGTGACACATTTTAGTTCAAAATGTAATTTAATTTAATTCAAAAACACAAAAAGATTAAAAATACAACGGAGTCACACCACATGTTTAGGCTAGATTCAGGCACTAATTTATCATTCATCGTTCATTAAAAAAGTGAAGTATAATGAAAGTCATCCAGCATCTCCAGTACGTTGATGTCAAATGCATACATCTGCTTTCCATCCAGAACCAGAACCAGAGTTTCTGTGCTGACAATATCATGGAACAATTGAGTTCGATGACGCAATATGAAAAAGGCATAAACACTTTGACACTCAGACACATAATATGAAGCACAAATGCATTTGAATTCAGTCATTGTTTCCATTTTCAGCTTGATTTTAATGAAACATATTAAACTGTTTACCAATGCTTAGTTTAATGGCATTCTCACCTTTTTTCTGGTTTTTCATTTTGTTTTCTGAGGGCTTTGCTCCTAACCATGAACAAATATGTGGCATTTCAGCACTGAGGATCTGAGCACATTGGACTCAAAGGGGTGTAACTGTGTGGTGTCAGGCCAAATCTCTGATGGGATTTGACTGGTGTTAGCAACAACGGTACAAGCCATAAAACTGTGCAAAAATGTCTGCACAGATGCTGTGGTTTGTTACTTGAGTTTACAAACGCTTGCCTTGTTAAATGTTGAATTACATTTGAACATGGCCGAGCTCCTTAGTGACACATGGGTGGCTTTTTGACCTCTCCTCGGCGTCTCGGGAACATTTGTAACCTTTAAAGTCACGCAAGGAATGTCAATAAAAGTCCCCCGACACTTCCATTCTGGCCCCAGGCTCTGCTTTAAGAGGCGAACATCTGCATTGTTTATGGCCACCCCCTTCTCGGCACAGACAAAGGACTAATAAAAGGTGACAGTGTTTGTGAATTTGTCTTCTGCCATCTTTACCTAGGGGGGAAGTATGTAAAAACCTGGTTGGAGCGACAAATCACATTTATGAATTCATGATGGTATGCTGGGATCCTTGGACCCAGTATCAGGTGTCCACATGTGCAAGGCATCATGGATCAGGCAAATAAAATAAAAATGCTGCAACGCATAAGTGTTTCCATCATCGGTCTCCTGGTGTGTAATAAGGTACCATGATTTCCTAGATATGGGCGATGGTACTTGACAGGCACTAGGACCTGTGGCTTTCTGTAGGTTCGGAGGGAGAGACTGACACAGGGGAACACTCCACTGAGTAACTTTCAGAACAATCAATTTCTCAACAAGTGCAGGAGCTGGGCTGGAGTGGATGTTAGGGAGGAAAAAAAATCACTTTTGGAATTTTGCCTTCAAGAACAGGAATATTTGGGATTTATTGGGCTGGACAAAAAAATGTTTTTTTTTTTTTTGCCAATACAACTGAAGTGAAGCAGGAACGTGGAAGAGAGGTAAGACATCTTTAATGAGGTTTAACACAAAATATCCCTCAGTCATGTATAAATAAAATAAATTATATATAATTATTTACATCCAATCCAATTTATGGTCTCTTATTTGCAATAAGCAAATTTTTTTAAATGGTTAAATGAGATTTTAACTTTTGCAAAAGTTGTTTGAATGAGTTTTATCTTATATTAATAAAAACTACTTTAAATTTCACATTTAATTAGATTTTAAAGCTGCCCATGTGATCTTAGTTCACATCCATACTTGTCTCTCACGTGCAAGTCTCCCATCTTTTCCTATGCCTTGGGTCTTGGTGAGGGTGGCCAGGGAGGACCTCAATGGGAACCAGTCATCACGTTTGTTCCCTCGGGGACAGCTCACCCCCTCCCCTCTCTCTCCCAGCACCTCGGGCTCATCAGGTTACATTTGCGTTCAGCTGGCTGCAGGGCCCGGCGCACTAATGCCTCGTATTACCAGCGGTGCGTGGATGTGCAGTGTGCACGGGGATCTTCTAAATTGCAGAAACGGTTGTCAGCAGAGGCGCATTAGCACATCATGTCCTCTGGAGGGTAAAATTAAGCATGACTGATTGCACAGAAAATGGGAATACCTCAGCGATTTCACCTTTAATTCATTGCACAACGGTTTACACACTATCATTTTTGTATTACCCATAGTCATTTAGCATACCAATCTGTACACACTGTGGGGCGGCGTACGATGCAATCACTCATGCAGAGGTTGAATTAGACCTGGGAGGAATGTGGAGGAAGTGGGCATAACGTCCTGCAAAAGGAATGCCCTTTTCCCCCCTCTCTGCTTGAATGGGAATTGTCCATACATACCCCAGAAGGCTCATTGTGGGTTACTGGTGAGACCGCTTCACACTATGTGGCACTCTGAGGTCAGGCTTTGTGGTGGACATTTATTTTTTAATTTATTTTTTGATCATGTGACCTTTCCGTAGCATTTGTTCCACGTGATTCATGCTGGGTGCCCTAGAGGCAGGCATACTTTTCAGACTCCAGACTCATACCTGGCTGTTTGTGCACTCTCGCCGAGCGGAGCCTCGAGGTACTCTCCACCAGTTGCTCCTTCCGTGCGGTGGCCGTGTAAGAGGACAAGCCTGACCCTGACACATCTGCAGTGTTTTGAAGGGTACCATAAACAGGTCCCCACAGACCAGGTAATCCAACTCTCCACCCCCTGTCTTCACTGAGGGGCTGCCAAAACCCAGAGGCGTTCCCTTCACTGATCCCGAGATTACTGTCAGTGCAGAAAGAGAAAGCAGAGAAAAGGAATCTGTGGCCTCAGAGAAGCGCGGCGAGAATATATATGCTCACCTGGTGCCGAGCGCCGGTTTGCAACTAGGTAATCGTTTCAAGGACTGTTTGTTCCAGAGCCTGTGAAGGTGAGACACTTGTTTACCGAGGTGCCAATTTGAAAATTATTGTCTGCAGAAACATAAAAAAAATGAAATGCAGACAGAATGCACAAGTGGTTGCGTGTCTGCCAAGTGAACCTCTGGTAGCCAGTGTGTTTAGCAGCATGCTGGAACACATGGCTTAAATTGGGGAGCTTTCGGTCAGATATTTCCCCAGAATTTGCATTCTGAGAGCCAGGTTTCCTGTAAAAATGAAAAAGAACTATTTTCCCATCATCACAGTTCCAGACTTTTCATTTCAGTTCTTCTTTACTGCAAACACTGACATAAAATTAAATCAAGAAATCACTTGCAACAAACCAATTCAGATGTGTTCTAGCAGTCTTATTACATCATAATATTTTTTTATGGCCTTTCCATCTGGTATGTGTTTGAGCACAATCATACCAAAATTCACAGAGGAAGGGGATTTCTTGAAACAATACCTCTTTTGGCTGCTAAGTGTACTAATTCTGCTGTTGGTCTTGCAGTGGCTGCCTGGTCTCCAAAACCATTCAGCCCATACTGACAGATTCAAAACAGCACAGGGGGAGTTCTTATTTCAAAGAGCCTGACCAGAACACACTGTCTTCACTTGTTATTCTGATTGGCCCTGTTATTTAAAATGAGTTATATTGGAATATAGCATAAAGGCATATTCTTGGACCAAGGGATAAAAATGAACAGTTGTCAAATCCAGAAATGATCTTTTCCCTTTATGTAACATTCAATCTACAGTATTTTACAGATAGAGAGTGAGAAAGAGAGCGCGAAAAGAAATAGTTTATATACTCTTTGCTATTTTAGTTTTTTTTGTTGTTTTCATAAAATATCTGAAATTGTCCAGAGTTTAAAGTCAGTGATGTCAGACCTTAACATCATAGATTATGATCAGATATAAAGTCCATATGAAACAATGACGGCCTTTATGTTTACTGTGTGCTGCCATTCATCACATGCCACTGAGGTGTAAATTCAGTGACATAACAAGTGATCCATCTTTGCTCATTTCTCTGGTATGCGCGCCATTTTCATGTAGGAAAGTGCCGCCAAACCGAAGCAGACTTTTTCTAGGGGCGCCTGAATCTCAGTCACATCTGAGTTGAATATGTGAAACAACAGCCTTGTGTGCGTTTTGTCAAGTGTCTAGTTTTCATCACGTGAATTTCATTATTTTTTTGTTCAGATGCGTTTTCTCGAGGAAAAGAAACCTGCAGGAAGGTAGAAAACTTATTTCCATCTCCTGAAGCGATGTAGTATTTTATATGAATAACAATGTAATCTCCGACCTTGTTTAGGCCTAGTTACAACTCAGGAAAGTGCTTTAGGATCAGGGCGAATGTATTAGATAACATCTGCAATCAGCCAGTTAATCTTGCTTCACCCCTTGGGTCGGAAAGATAAGGTGGGCTAAAAACCTTTCAGGCCATCTCAGTGGTGTGCCTGGTCATGTCAGTGGAAGCTCAGGGAAATACTGTGATCCCCCTCACATGGCTCCTAATGAAACTCAGCCGTTTGAATAAACGTGTGCTAATCCCTCCCCTCAATGACAGCAAGTTTGATCTCATTGCTGTGAATGCCTCAATGGGAAATGATCCTAATCAAGGTGGCCCATTTTATAATAGTGTATGTTCTGCAGCTGGAATTTGGTGTGATGATGAAATGTTAGTTATAAAAACATTATATTCAGAATGTGAAACCTCATGCTAATTTAAAAAAAATAGTACGTATAGGCAGCATAATGAAATCAGATGTACAGGACTATCTGCATCAGGCCTTCCATTCACACACTGTACTGCAAGGATTCTGGTTTGCTTCAGCCGGCTCTAGTTCCCTCAGTAATTAGGGCCGCTTAGGAAATGTGGGAGTAAGACATCAGTGGCTTTGAAATTCCTCTCAGAAAGCACCATATTTCACATCACGTTTATTTTATTTGCGGAAGAGCAATCATGTCTGATGTTCTGCACGAACAGATGTATGCACATCAACCAAACCTTGGATCCCATTTCAATATTTAGATGAACTGAAGGCAGTTATATACAGCGACGCGGGGCGTAATGTAAATCTGAACATCTGCTCGAGACGGTCATCACTATGTTGAAAACAACTGCCTCAGTGTACGTGAAAACAGGAAAGCATCCTGATTTCATCATGCTTGTAGAGGCTTGAATATTGTTTTTATTGAGTAAATTGAGTATGATCATTAACCAACCACAGAGGAGTGAGCAACGCTATAATGTTCTTACTCAATATTTATTATTACATAAATGTTGGATACATTAGTAACATTACTATATATAACAGTTATTCGTAGTGTTGCACGCAGACTAAGTGCACAGCCTTCTTTAAATGCCCTGCATAGCATTTTCTGACCCAAACCAAAAATAAATTGATCATTTACACCCTGGCAATGCAATAGTATTTTCATACTGGTGTTATTGGAAATGTTTACACGTGTAAAAGGCAGGAAACACCTGGTGAAATTTATGTTTCTATTACATTCTTACATACACAGATATACCTAGCAATATTTTATATTTACAAGCTGCATTATTTGCATGGATGATTCATTATACAGTGATTCAAGCAGTGCACCAAATCAGCATCTGTCATTTAATTCTAAAAGGGCGTGAATGGAGTTTCTGTCTTTCAATGCAGCATGTTGATTTTGTCATTTGGTGAATTTTGTGTATGGAAATAAGAATTTAACATTTGGTGCCGCATAAAAATAACCCTCCTGCTCATTGTCTTTAAAGTAAAGTAATACATTTCATACTGAAGCATTTGAAATGGTGGCATGTATGACTCATTATCTTAACGTGGTAGACTTGTTTCTTTTCCTTTTTCTTAAATTGTGGCCAGTGCAAAGAGACACTTTTTTTTCTATTCAGCATATGGATTTTCTGCATAGTTTTTAGCACTTGGAATTTGTGCTTTGGTGATAAAATCTAATGCATATATATTTTAAATGACTCATTACAGCATGACGAACTGTGCTACGTTCCATGTTACATGTCATGATGTTTGCTTTATGTTTCTCGGACCAACACGCTGTCTTCTTCATGTCATTACAAATTCTGAATAAGTATAAAAGGTTTATTCAGACATGACATAATGTTTGTATTTTTGTAATGCACTCTCAAGGCTTTATTGGTATGCAAAAAGCATTTTCATTCCAGCTTGTAAGAAGCCTTCATAACTGCCAAATGCTGTCGTGGAAGTTAATAAATTATTTTAGCATTAAATTCATCATCTAAAACTATTGGTGAGTAGTGGCACACAGCTATATTGCTGCCATTACTGAACTGAAGGATGTGGTGCAAGACTGTCCCAGTCAGCAGATGTCCAGGACTTCTTCCCACACCCACAAGCACAGGCTGAAATGCAGTTGGTTTTTAATTCATGCAGGGCTAGCAGGAGCTTCAGAACATCTGCGCGGAGTCTCTACAGGCTGACAGTTGTGTTTTGCTTTCAAGACATGTCTTATTAAAAGTGAGTTTCCTGATAGCATTCTAATGACAGTAATTCAGCCTTTCCCCCAAGACGAAACAGGGGAGTTGTCAAAAGTATGGAAAATCCTTTCAGTTCATTCCAACCGCTCCACTATTATGCTCTTTAGACAGTACACACTAATAATGGCTGCAGGGTGAAAGAAAGTCAGCTCTGTCTCAGGATTCCAAAGCAAGCTGAAGCTGGATGTACCTTTTCAAGCCATAACACAAGTCTAGTGTTTTCATGCACACGCCATCTTCTATTCATACATGGTATGACGGGATTGTGTATGTACACCTTCCTGGTGTACAGGAGAAGGCCTTCAAGTATTGATTCATTCTGAAGAGAAATGCTGTATGGTGTTTACACCTGGTGTAAATATTATATTGTTAAATGTAACAATATAATACAATATTGTATTAAATTGTACACTATGTATTGGACCCACAACACAATTGTACCATGATACGTTGCACACAATTACAATGATATAACAATTTAGCAATAGCAATTAAGTGACACTTTTTTCTGCAGGACACAGTTTTTGCAGGACAGCTGTCCTTGATACAATCAAAATTTCTGTGTAACTGAAGAGTTTCCAAAGAAGGTGATTGTAAATTAATTATAATGTACATATTTATTTATATCAGTATAGTTAATTATAATATAGTTAATATAGTTAATTCTTTATTTTTCTGCTCTTTTGTGTCCTTACTTAATATCCAGTTCCAGTTCAAGTTGAGCTGTATTGTCATACATAATGGACAGTACATAGTGAAACAAGATGATGTTTCTCCGGAACCTGGTGCTACATGTAACATTTAAGTATTTGAGTTACATACGGTGCAAGACAAGCAGTGCAGGAGTAACAAGAGTAACATCAAACAAAACATGAGGACAACAAAACATTGAAATAAGTAATAAAGGTGTAGAGAAGCTTTGGTAACGTCTGTGTCGCACACGTGCACTTTACGTCAGTATGTAACTTTGTTTAATTGTTCAATAAGTGTAGCACCAGGTTCCAGAGAAACTATACACTGCCTATCATGTATAAAGCTGAAATGACAATAAAGCTCAACTTCACTTCTCTTCAAATATTTCTATAATAGAAAATGTGACAGATAAAGTGTGTATGTAGAGAGCTGTTTGCTCAGAGCAGAATATGGGCCAGGATCTTTAAATGCATCCCACACAGAATGCATTTTCAATTAAGATGTCCCCAAAAAATCTCCAATGTGGAGTTATCAGTAAACTGTGAATTGAGGCATTCCTCTGGGGCCTGAACATCCCTAAACTGGATAAGGAATCGTAGTCCAGGCATTTTGGCAATCCCACAGAAATGTTCCAGATGTCACATCTGATGAAATCTTGATCTCTTATTGTAAACACAGGGCTCTGCTTTTACCCAACAGGGAACAGTTGGTCACAAAGTAAGTCAGCATCAGGGAGAGAGAAAAAACACATCCTCTACATTGTGGCTCTGTTGACAGTTTGCAGCCAGTTTTTCCTTTAATGATCCACCAAGACTTGAAAAATCTGGCTCCAAGTTTCATTGGCCAATGAGAGAAGAGGAGGCCCATTTAACTCAACCAGTGATGTAAAACGCTGCCCCTGCCTTGTGTGAAGCTGAGACAGTTGTCAGGACATTTCTTTCTCACAGGGGGAGCACACGCAAATGCCATTGGATCTAACATAAATGTTGCGTTTGATATTAGTGTGTAATGTGCAACTTCCTCAAAATATTTAATCATTTTCTTTTCAACCTGTAGGACTACTTGCAATATATGAACTTCCAGTGGTGATATGGTCTATCTGAAGACATACTGTAGATGATAATACACTGGTTGGTTGGGGGCTATTCTTAAATTTCACTTAAAATTGTGTTTTATGATTATTCTGTTAATTGAACTCAGTACTGTACCATTCTTATTCATCTTAGAAAATGTTTACCTAGGAAATTAAAGAACATGTAATGTTGCCATATAGATTTCAAATCTTCAAGGAGACTACAAAAATAAATTCAACTATAACATAAGAAAATACTTTGTGAAAAAATAACATATAATCTATATACAAAACAGAACAATTAAATACCCTATAATAAAACAAAAATCCTGTTTACTTGGAGTGTGACTGTACATAGACTCCTAAACCTTAAATATGGTCTTCATGTAAGATAGGGCTCTGACAGACATTTCACACATCTTCATAATCTCTTTTTTCACCCAGTCATCAGGGGAGTGTGTTTACCTATAAATATTTATCTCTCATCTCATGTGAAATGAAGGCTACAAAGATTTCCTCGGGCATGAATTATGTGCAATTAATCTGCTTTGTCTTTTAACATTTCACAATGCAATATTTCAGAATAAAATTGTACACAAAGTGAGTTACATTTTTAGATAAAATTCCAGTATAAAGCTACAAAGACTCATTGGTATATAGGTTATTTAACATTAGTACATTAATACATAACATTAAAGTTCCCCAAGTCTATCTATGGTCCTACAGTGGCTAGATAGGTGTAAAGAGGCAGCTCAGATGGTCGGATCTGGAATTTGTCCCCTTTTGTCGTTATAAGGGGAAAGGTTACTGCGGATTTTTCCACTCAGAGAATTTCGAATTGCGAAGCATTACAGTTGCTTGGTGATGGTGGTTGGATTCCTTCATTTGAGACTGAACAACCAATGGATTCATTTTTTTCCCCATCTGCGCCAAACATTGTGGTTAGTGAATGGTATGGATGACATAATTTCCACGAATGCCCACTCAACTTGCCTCATGTTCTTCTAGTCCCGCCTCTCTCCGCCTAATTTGCATTTAAAATGTGCCTGTAATTCTGCACCAGTATAAGGTGACCACTAAGACCAATATAAAAGGGGAAAAAAATTGTCAGGGGCCTTTAAAGCATACAACTGAAAATGACATATCTCTGAAGCCATTTGAAAACTGTTGTCTTCTGCAGGTGCAGTAAATGTTCTGGTTCCTCTAGCATTCCCTTTTTCTGTCCCGTTTACCATGGTGCTCCTGAATTGCTGGACATAGGAAGCAAATAGCATATCAGCAGCCAGGATAACACATGTTTACTGTCCAGAGAGTAGTAACTCTGACACATGCTGGTAAGGTTGTAGGGTTGTAAATGTATTTTGTGTAAAATTCTCTTCCACACATCCTTGTGCCCTTTTAGATCGCAAAGACCTGCCGTGCAGAGTATGTGTTTGCGCAATTACTGTCTGTCACAGGAAACCGGCCTCACAGAGAGAGAGAGGACCGCTCTCATTATGTGGGATTGATATTGCCATCTGTGGCAGCTTTAAAGGAAACGTGTTAATGATGTGTTTGTCTGTGGACACATATTTGTCTAACCATGACACAAATTTTCCTCCTATTCTGTCAGGTGTTGTTTACTCTACAACGATTTACGGTTTTGAAGACATTTGAATTAAGAGAATGGAAAATGGGGTGAAAAAGCTCCACTTTGTGTTTAGTGACCTACAGGGGTTAAGCAAAGACTGAATGACGGCTTCATGACTGCTACTTGTTGATGTTATATACATTTTAAACCTTGAGACCTATATTTTTATGGTTTTTTATGCAATACCTAGCACTGAACATATTGCATGTGAACGCTGAACATACCTCAATGAACATTAATGTGTCTGGCGGTCACACATTAAAGACATTAGTGTGAAAAAATGTGTGCAGACTCAGATAATAGTTTCCAGCTTACTTATTTTCAGTGTGAACTGGAACATTGCTACATTTATTTATGGGCTGATCACTCACCGTAACCTGGACTACGTCACCAATGTCCCCGACATATGCACCTCACACACTCCTGCCTCCTTCATTTCATTTCATAAATTGGTATTATCTTTATAGCGCTTTATATGGGACATCATCTCTCTCATTAGTGTTAGTAAATTATTAATCACAGTAGAACCAAGATTTGTGAAAATCAGGTTTGTGCTTTAGCTGGAGGATGGCAGAGTGAATGGTTATCGTTAGTTGGAAGTATAAGTTTTATGTGCTCCACCGGTTTGTGCATTTAAACGTCACAGTGCAAATCCTTCAATGGCTTCAACTTTGCCTGGTCATATTGGTGGGTGTCTGTGCAATTTTGTAGCAGATGAAGGGATGCCAACTGTGACTGATGGGTTGATGTTGTAATTTTACAGTTTTAAGATGATGCATTCATAATAATTTGTCCTTTGAAGACAAAATGACACATTGATTTGTAAGACATTCTTTAGGCACAAATCACAAAAAAAGCACAAAAGAAATAATCAATGACAGACGTCTAAGCAATGAGCAGTTTGTAAAAGTTCAGCGTTCTCCCTTTTTTGACGTCCGTGGCTGTCATGCTGGAGGCTACGGGCTCAGAGCCAGCACAATGCCACACTTCATCCCTGCAGGCCGCTTCGCATGACTGGCTAAAGAGCTGCCCTGAGCACAGCGGCAATCAAAAGCCCAGGGCAGCGCTAGGGAGAGAGAAGGTCACCACTGGGTACGCATGGCTCTGAATGAGAGGCTCGCATTACCCACAGAAGCCGGTGCCATTGTGAAGCCGCCGCCATATGAACGCAATTCGAAGATTCGAAGATTGCTCTGGGCCCGCAGACAGTAGGTCCTCCAATGCTGACGCCCACGCTGCAGTACAGTTGTGAGTCATGGCCTGAGGAATTTGTTAAACTGCCTCCATTTGACCTAAAGAGCTCGGGTTCAGATGTTCAGGGCGGCCCTGCAATGCCAAGCCGACTTGGCTTGGCTTTACAGTTCACGCAATGGGTGCAGTTTGTAATGATTTGTAATCTGGGGCCAGTCATGCTTGTGCTATGGTGTTCTCAGACAAGCGGAACACACGAGAAACGATCCCATCGCCAACCTAAGCTGATACAATTCCAGAGAGAATTTTGGTGACTTTGCCTGTATATAAGGTTTAAAAATCTTCTTTCTTACAGAGAAGAAGGATGAATGACATCTCTTAGCACTCCTTAGCACTCTCATCAATAAATGCATGATATACACCACCAGTCACCGACTATTTAATGACATTTTTTAAACATTGTAGAACATAAACTACTACATGAACAAAAACGGTTTCCGACACCTTTACTGGTTGGGGATGGCATTCCAACAGTCCTGAAAGAGTTCCTATGTCGAACTGTTATTAACAACTTTCGTTTCACTTGTGCAATTGAGCATCGCATGAAACTTTGTTATAAGATCCTTCAAAACAGGATCCATTGCAGTTTCCCTAGCCTCCAAGGAGTAGGCGTGCCAAAATCATTGACTGGTCTGTGTGTGGGTGATTTATGTCATGCAAATCATGCACAAATTCTGAAGATCTAAATAAATATGTGAGTATGGTAAAACAAATATAGTAATTCCATACTTTTATTAAAAGTTTTTCTTCAGTCACTCATTCATCCATTCATTTCTACAACTTTGTTATTATGTTTTCAGGTTTGGAGACACAGAAAAGGCAGTTTCTGATGACCACAGAGAAAAGTGGTTTCCCTTTCATCAAAGGATCACATCCCCACCACTGTTTAGCTGAGGTAGGATTAAGGAGTAAAAGTGAGTGTGCCGGCAATCCGTGGCGGCACGCTGTGAGCTCCCCAATAGATGAAACCACGTCTCAGGAATGTTTCATGTGTAGACCGCAGATAAAGCTGTTCCAACACATTAACAGATCGTACTGGGAAAGGCTCTCATTTGAGGTTAACTCAATGAACACTCATGGCCACGGGGTGCACATGCCAATCATATTGTGAGAAGGCAGTTGAACTAATCCTCACCGATGAAAGACTTTGGTAATAGAGAGGAGCGATGCTGATTGGATAGAGTGCACCGCCCTTGTCTTGCCAATGAGAAGCAGGCGGAATGCGTAAATGGGGCGCAAATACGACTCTGGCTTTATTGGCCTTACAGAAATTTACATTTTCATTTACGGCATTTATCAGACGCCCTTATCCAGAGCGACTTACAATCGGTAGTCACAGGGACAGTCCCCCCCTGGATCAACTTAGGGTTAAGTGTCTTGCTCAGGGACACAATGGTAGTAAGCGGGATTTGAACCCGGGTCTTCTGGTTCCTAGGCGAGTGTGTTGCCCACTAGGCTACTACCACCCGTTGTTCAGACTCGCAGACTCCCTCCTCATGCATGCATCCCTGCACTTGCTCATAATCTGCCGTGCACACAACAACGCGCTGCGGTTTTGTCTGCTCGCCTGTTTCCTCCGTGCGTGGGGTGATGAGACGGTAATGATGTGCAGAGAGGGTAACGGGGCCATTGGGTTACGCCGCCCGGCGTCAGTGGCAAACGGTGCCAAGGTAAACAGCGAGCCTTGTGCGGAAGCATGAGGAGATCTCATGGAAAATGTTTCATCTAATGCATTCCAACTCCGGGACATAAAGTCGAGGGTACAGAGGGGGTTCTGCTGAACCGGTTCCATACGGGCCTTGTTAAGTGTGCCGAAATGCCTTTATAAATTCTATATTTAAAGCACACGCTTTAGTAGCGTGCCGTAGCCCCGTCATCGGCCGCCATGGCCAAATAAGTATAAGACAATGTGGCGTCCGTCACTTTTACGGCCACGGCCGAGTATTTAGTCCAAACACTTTAACTGTGTTCTTCCAGAACATTCTGCAGCCTGCGAGCGCACGTCTCAGGAATGTACTCCATGTTCTGCACGTCTCCAGATCTGCCTGCCGAATGATTTTACAGCTTGTAATGCAAATGGCTTTATGGGACCCGCTGTGTGACTGTTTTGTTATTATGTGTGTGTGTGTGTGTGTGTGTGTGTGTGTGTTTTCTTCTGTGCGGGTGCATACTATCCTCTGGCAACTGTCAGCGATGACCTGGTGCCAGAACGAAATGGCATGATTACCCCACGGCTGGCAGACGCCTCTCTCCGGAGTGTTTATATCTGCTGAAGTTTGGTTTACAGGCTGGTTAATAGACTCTTTTGCCCGTCGCTCTGCAGGGGTGAGCCGGGGGCCAAAAGCAGCCCTGATGGCAGGTGCCCGGACACAGGGGCACTTTGAACACACACTCTAGGGGCCAGACCGAGCCTTCGCTTCATCCGGAGACATTTAACAGGTAAGCAGCACGTTCCACAGGGCCTGCCAGATCGGACATTAAGCTGCACCCACGCGCATCCATTAAACGCCCGGGCCAGCGCTCCGTGCCCGGCGAAGGGCTCGGTAAGGGTGGCAGTGCGACTAATGACATGTGCACTCCACTGGATGTGTTAGCTAAACATGTCATCACCGTTGCTCTAACTGGCACAGACCTCAGGCAGCACTGCCACCAGAATAGCTGTCACAGCAGCAGACGGGTCCCCGCGCCGCGTCCGTCACAATCTGGAGGAAATCAGCGCGTGACATCATGTACGGGATGGAGAAACGAGCGGTAGTTGAGTTGTAATGAAAAAAAGAAATCTTCTTCACTGCAAATAAAGAAATAAACAACATCTGTACTGCAGATGTTTTTAAGGAATTCTACAGGCACTAGTTAACGGGTAAAACTACGAAGCCACATAAGATGACGTCTGTCATGGATTTAAAAACCTGCTTCATGTCTGACCAATATGTCTATTTCCGTTAAAATAATGAATGGCATTCTTTTTCTGATGTTAGTTGTTCAGGACGTGAGCCCATGAGGTCGTCTGTGCTGGTCCTTCTCCTGATCACTGTCCAAGCTGTGGTGACCATGGAAGGGACCTCCTGCCCCGGCGGCACGGCGAAGCACCAGGACCCCAGCGGGAGTTCCAGCTCGGTCCCCATCGTCGATTCCAAACTCTTCAACAAGCGCCGCTACCGCTCACCCCGCGTGCTCTTCAGCGACAAGCCGCCGAACCACGACCCGTCTGGCCAGCAGGGGTCTGGCGGCCGGCTGAGGCGGCGAGCCGCTCAGCCCCAGCACCGCGGCGTCTACTCCGTCTGTGAGAGCGTCAGCGTCTGGGTCGGCAACAAGACCAAAGCGACAGACATCTCAGGCAATGAGGTGGTGGTGCTGCCCGACGTCAACATCAACAACGTCAACAAGAAGCAGTACTTCTTCGAGACCACGTGCCGCGCCGGCCGCTCGGGGGTGCCAGGCTGCCTGGGCATTGACGGCCGCCACTGGAACTCGTACTGCACCAACTCGCACACGTTCGTGCGAGCATTGACTTCCTTCAAGAACTTGGTGGCTTGGAGGCTCATCCGCATCAACGTGGCCTGCGTGTGCGTGCTCAGCCGCAAGTCGTGGCGGCAGTGACGGCGCCGCCCCGCTCCTCACCGTTAAACCTACTCACCCTCTGCGATAAGCCGCCATGGTGTAAATTATTGGACATTATTAACTTATCAGGACTGCATGTGTGTAATCTGATGTTATTAATGATGATGGCCATGTTATTTATTAAACACTGACGAGTACGGTATTAAATCATCGCCTGGTCATTTGTGCCGAAGAAAGCAGTAGAAGCTCCAAGGAAAGTTTCCCAATTAGGGAATTGGGCGGAATTGAGGAGTTGGTCGGGAAGAAAATGAAGAGTACATCGGCACTTGCCGGCTACGATGGCTTACTTGCCTGCACATGATTAACAGTAGAAATACAGTATGGTAGGCATGGTAGCGGAAAAAGGAGTCGCCCAAATTACTTTAGGCCCTTCCGACAAACTCCAACATGTTCGCTTTCACCAGCTATTACCGTTTGGTTAATTTATCTTGAGCAAAAGAGGCGGGGACATTCATCAACTTGGGTGGCAAATGGGCCGTGTGCGTAGAAGTTGCCTGGGCATCAAAGTTGAGCAGAACTTCGCTGGAATGGAGAAGCGAGTGATCAAATTCAGCAGATTCACAGCTCATCTCATACACATGATAGAACATTCTTTGATCCTGGCCCCTAAACACAGGACACTCGTAGCTCTCACCCACGGCATCGCCGTCACTTTGAAGTCAGAATCCCAGAATTCATCTCGCAGCAACTCTGTTTAATTCAGCCAAAGCAAACAAGTTTTTCTTAATAACATGACATTGAAGCATACAATATTAAGGGTTATTGAATTAAACGTATGGTCCTTCTCCTTCTACATTAGAATTTTGCTTAAATGAGTTTAATTAGTTACATATTATTTTCTTTCCCAACTAAAGAACATGTTTTATGCCAGGAAAGGCTAAACACCACATGTTGTAGACCATAAGTGTTTTCCATGAATGTTTGCTTAAAAACTTAAAATAACACATGGCATCGCTTGCGGTTCACATTTCCTCTCAAAGATTGTGCTTCACTGGTGGCCCTTAAAGTCCATAAAATGTAAATGGCACCCACAGGATACAAAAAAAGGGGAACATTTTGCGTGACTGGGTACAAAAAAAGAGACTTTTTTTTTTTTTATTAAAAAGCAACATACATTCCACTTCGTAAATAGATCCAGAACCCACACACTCCAAACTGTGAAACACATAGAGATATGGAGGTATCTTAAACACGCTCAATAGTCTGTTAGAAAAGGACAGATGGATTGAGGCTGACCCTGTTTGACTCCCAGCAGGTCACTTGTGCAAACAGATCAAGGCCCAGTGCTAAAGGTCACACACTGATGAGGTCATGTCTGGCCACCTAAAACCATCAGGTTTATTTTGGGGGATCAGAGAGACCCAGCATGGTTGGTACTATCAAATGAATCACCTGGCACCTCATCAGCAAATGTTTGCTTTTGTAGGACTGATAGGGTTAAGAAGAAAATATTATTGTAGACCTCTCACGCACACACACATATACACACAAACACACACACACACACACACACACCACATTTAAAATCTATTTTCTCCAAACATCAAAGCAGAGAAAATCACTTGTTACTTGTGGTTGCTACATTAAATAAATTAAAGTGGTTCTGTTGTGCAATATAATTACATACTCAATTTAATTAAACTACAGAAATGGCATATTTTCCTCAACATTTTGCAATGTTTTTTTTATTATTTATTAGGCCTTATCAGGGCTCTTAGTTTTGTAAACTCAAAATCTATAGAAATTGAACGAGAATTGCTGGTGTCTTCCTCCTGTAAGTCGCTTTGGATAAAAGCGTCTGCAAAATAAAGTAAAGTAAGTGAAGTATTTTGAAGAAGGCCTTGTTCAGTCCTGGGTAGCGTCCGCAGTAGGATTCAATGTACATAACCTACGGGAGCAATGAGTAATCAATTCTAATAATAACAGAATTTTAAAAAAATTACCCGAGCTGCTGATGTACCTCTTCTCCACTCTTGCTTGTGAACAGTGAGATAAGCGCTTGAGCTTAGAGGCTAATGCTACAGTATAAATTTGACAGTGCTGCCATCTTGTGGTCGGTAATTTTTTTAATTCTCTGCTGCAGTACATCCAGGGTTTGCGTAATGTATGTGATACACTGATATTGTTGCAACAACCAGCTCACTGTATTATTTTGTGATGTACAACTCATTTTATCACTATATACATTTGCGGTGTTTGTATTGAAATGTGTTTTGTTCTATGTATATTTTTGTTTCTTGTGTGCTTTTTGCTTTACGCAGAGGATGAGAAACACACAGTTGAGCTTTTCCAAAGGTAAAGCTTTATTCACATTTCATTAAGTTTCTTCATACCTGTGTCATATTTACTCTATTTACACCTGAGATACGCTAGTCTGACATATATTCACACAATCAAAGTATTTTCTCAATTTGTTTATAGCAGTTTTCTTCAGACTTGGGTTTCAGTGAAGGACTATGGTCTACTTATGAGTCAAGAAAACCATTTAAAACTGGTTAAATTACATAAAACATTTAGGCCGACTGGTAGGGAGAGAGAGAAATTTCACAATGAGCTGAATACATCCTGTATTCTGTCTGCATGTGTGATGCCTTCTTTCATCATTCTTTGTTCTCAGACACAGTATTTCCAGAAGCACTCGGTGTTGCCTCCTCTCTTCTGGTACGGCTTTCTACGGCCCAGAAAACGACTTAAAGGGTTCAGCAAGGGCTTCTCCAACAGGACCTGTGAGAAGGGGTACGAAAATCTTAACACGATCCCATGACTCTCTGGCTGTGGGATTTACTGTAATTAAAGTCAGAGTAATGCATACCTCCTTGACAGCTTGGCCAGGGACAATCCCTGCAGTTCTGATATCTGTGTGAAAGTGAGACAGTCTGATGCACTTAAATGCTCCCCTAGGCATTCAGCCTGTTCAGTTCACATGGTTCAGCCTTTCACAAAGTCATAGACGGGTAGTATTATATCAGCACAAAATGTTATTTTAGCGGCAGAAGAACAAATATCTTAAGTAAAATAATATTGCAAATCCACATTTCTCTGATCTTGTAAAAGTGAAAGCTGGCAAGAAGTGGAAGCCCTTCGGTGGATGGTTAGGAATGTGTATGGTTATGCATCTGCAATAATCCCAATATCTGGAGCTGGAGTCTATGGTTAACTACAAAAACGAATTATAGGAAGGTGAGGAATGTATAGTGCAGGTCTTACCGTCTCTGTTTATCTCTCTGCTGAGAACGGAAGGGTATCCAAAACCAGTGTCCAGCCGAGACATGTATGCATGGTCAGAGAGCACCAGCTCATCTGGACTGACCACCTGGTCTTCCTCCACCAGCACTACAAAAATTAATGCACATTTTGCAATATCATGCAATGTAATTGTGCGTTGGAATAATTACAAATAGTTGGACTTACCTGGTCCTGCATAAGTCATTTCGGAGGAGTGTGTGACAGGATGCGCCAACAGAGGCCCCATCGTGGCAAAAAGGAGGGTGCAGAAGAGGACCAGTTTGCACAGCATCACTGCTGAAAGCTCGACGGAAGAAGATTCTCTGGGATCTCTCGACAGGAGGTCCAAACCTGGAGTGCCCCTGCCCTTCTTCCTGTGGGGCTTTTATACCTGTCTGTTGCCAACGATGTCCTAGCACCTTCCCATCCCAATCTTCTCTCATCTGCCACCCCACCTAACCTAATCTACAATGCAACCTTTAGCATATTGCAGCGCCTGTAAATCCAGACGGTGTCTAAACAAGAGGGTGAATGAATAAGTCAATAAAAGAGGAACACGTACGTACCCCTGTGCGTCAGGGACGGCCGGCGCTGTTTTTACCACCGCGGCATGTCATTCAGCCATGTTCATAAATCTACAAAACTCAGGTGCGAGAGGGACACTTTTCATCAATAGACCGGGCCACGACTGGCCAGGCAAATTGCCCATTTAATTCATTTTGTTTAAGAGCTGTCTGAGTTTTATGCATAATCTCGCTTGCGGGGCGCAGGCGCTGTATACCACCCTACTGACCATCACAATCAAAACAGGGATGAGAAAGAAAGGCAGAAATGACACAAGCATGATATGAGCTCTGTTCTACATATTTTACATGACAATAAAAGTGAAAAGTGAAAGTGAATCGATGTCATTGTGATGCACAGTACAGTGCACGGTGACACAACGAAGCAGTGGACAGCCATGACAGGCGCTGTGTGGGGACTGTGCAGTGGGGAGCAGTGTGCTTGCTCAGTGGCACCTCGTTGGCACCTTGGCGGACCGGGATTCGAACCATAACCTTACGGGGCCGCCTTCTTGGCTAGGCCACCACTGCGGCAATAGCAATCATTTCATGTTCACTGTTGAAAATGAATTACTCTTACCTTCAGAGTTCAGTTGCTATTTAATAAAATAAACATGAACCAGAACTCAATTCTGCTGAACAGCATAAACTGGGGACAGATCCCGTCGGGTTTTAATCTTTCAACCTCTCCCGGTCAGGCACAAACCTGCTTGGCATTGATGAGAGATTGCAGTAAATCAAATATCCCAGCAGATGGTGCTGTTCCACCCACCTTTCGCTTCATCTCTGCTCAACGGACACATGCGAGTTGCAACAATTAGACAAACACAACAATCCAAGTATACATATGTTAATTAGGATTTTTTTTGTTTGTTTGTTTCTCAGAAAGGAATTCTCAGATATGAATCTGGATGATTGATTGTAGGAGCGAGCCACTGATTCAGTAGAATTCCTGCCTCAAAACTGCTCTACGCCGTTTGACTGGCTCTATGACGTCACACACAGCATCCTGTTGGCAAGGATGAAAATGGCTTCTTTTTTAACTGCTCTGTGATATAAATATCAACTTAAATATGTCTGTTTGATGTAAAAATATCAGTAAAGAGTATAAGTATCTTGCACTGCTGACAGAAGTATTATCACATTTTATGCATAGCTAGTTAGCAATAATAGGTTTTCAATATAAGTTTTCATTTTTTTTCATGATTATATTTATATAAAAATCAAGCATGAATCATTTTAATAACGTGTGTGTGAACAAAAGTGAGCTGAACGATAATAAAACTCATTGATTGGTTGATTGACGGAGAGACGGATATAAACTGAAGGGAATTTTTCATACACGACCTACTTCTTGCGCAATTATATGATCAGTTGATATGCAAATACAGCCTTTAATACGTAGGCTTATTAAGGCAGTCCTTGTTTTGACACTACAGAATGCACTACAGAATGTAAAATACAGTGCCAGATTTAACGTAACGTAGGCAAATTTGATTAGTATTATAATTAAAACTATATCATTTTTTGGTTGTTTTTCTGCGTCTAATTTCTTTTGTCCACAGAGGGCTGCCGTACGAACTCAGTCCCTGCACCGAGCTGCAGAAGCGGAGAATCCGCCGACGAGGCTGAGGTGAGGGGAACGAGGGGAATGCAAAACGATTGAAATGTTAAATTTTTTCGGGGGAAACGGTTTACGGTTTCGGGGGAAAAGAACTGAAAAGAACCTGCAACGTGTGCTGTGCTTTAAATAGCGTGCCGTGGACCGCTAGAGCCCGTTGTGAACGCTGAACAACGTTGCGGCGAACGTTTAGGCAACGTTCGGGGTTGCTGCTGAAGGAGCGCACTTTGCTGACGTCACACGTCGGTGGGTTTTTTTTCCCCGTAGGAGCCGCAGCGTCTCTCGTCCTGGTCTGTGATGTTCTTCTGAGGCGCTCAGGGACGAAGACATGTCGGAGTTGGAGGTGGACAAGTCGCACCTTCCACGCGTCTATGATGGTGGGGATTATTATGAATACGTACTTATTATATAATATATATATTATTATAAATGCACGTTTACCATATTTCTTATATGATTATTATAATGTAACACATACATATATATATATGTGTGTGTGTGTGTGTATGTATATATAGTCTTCTGAGTTTGAGAATGACATCAAATGTAATCTATTTGATAAACCTTTCAGCCTCTTTCTTTATGCAAGTTTTGGGAGAAAAAGAGAGAAGCTTTTCCCTCCCCAGGGGATGGTTGATGTGAGCTGACAGGAAAGGGGAGTGAGCAGGATGGCCTCTCAGAATAAGTAAAAGTCTTATCTGAAGTTTGCTTGGCTTGTTTGACTGCTAAAAGCCCCCTGTGATACTTCCACTTTGCATGATGTGCTGATTCCTTGAACAGAAAAGCTGCCTGAGACAAATCTTCTTTGGGTTTTCTGCTTTGACCCTGTTTTTCGTGTTCTGCAGTGCCTTCTGTCGGTACCCCTCCCTCTCCAGAGCCATCGTGGATATTTTTATCAGCTCCCACTCTACGTGCTGCTAGAGCCAAATTTAGACAAAGAACTGTGGAAGAGGGGGAGAGAAGGAGAGAGACAGATAAAGACTTTAGCAGGCATAAAATATGCTATATAATCCACGAAACCGAGAAAACAGTCGGAAAGAGGCAAACTCTGTTTGTGGTGAAAGTGACCGTCACTCCCACTCTGTTTACTGTCTGCAAACCCCCCCCCCCCCCCCCCCCCCCCCCCCCCCCCCCGATTGTCATTGTCATCGTCATCCTTTTCTGTGTGTGACTGTGAAAAACACCATCTGCGTAGCCCAGAGCTGAGTGGGTCAAATAGCTTTGTTCCACCAGTCTTATCGGGTTTAGAGCTTGAATGGTGTATACTGGACGAACCTATCGTAGCAGCAAGTAAGAACGTAGCCATCGATAGGTGGCAAGCAGCAGCACGTTATTCAGCACATTTTTCTTTTCTCCGAGCACCCTCGGTTCGTTTTTTCATGCATGTTTCCTACTGCGTTTCTCATAGGTGGAAAAAGCTGTCGGGACCACCCCATCCCACTTTAGCTCATGCAGCGGCGATTGTGGTGGCACTTCATGAAATGGCACTCTGTTCTCGCTGCTGGCCACTTCAATGTTTCCAGTTTAGCTCATACCTACTCGTTAAAGACCTGGCTTCAGTCTCCAGCTCAGCTCCCCACTCACTTTTTATTTATAGGCAAAAAGGAAGGCGTGACGCAGTGCCATGCTGAGGTTACAGAGCTTGCTACACACATGCCCTGACAATGTTTTTTCTGCACACAGCACAGGACTGTGTGAGCAAGAGAGAACTGTAAACTTAAATTGTGTTTCATGTATATATATTATCTCCTGTATTTTAATGCTGCTGACAGCAGTGCAAATAAGCTTCAGCACCCAAGATAAATGCACAGAAACATGGCCAGCAACATGTTTTCATTCATGATAATGCAGAATATGTACAATACTATGACATTAATTGACTGTAAAAGCATGGACACTGTATCATCTGTACCTGTTAACAATATTTAATTTCTGGGGTAAACCATTTTGGTTAAAAGCATTTGGGAAAGTGAGCTTTGACTTAGATGCTGTGGGCGGAAATACAGTTACAATTTAGAATGTTGAGTTTTGTGGGATGTGTAACAGTGTGAAATGGATGAAAAAAAACTTGTACTTCAGCCAGCCAGCCAGCAGGGGCACTGTACTTTTAAAGACGCTACAGTGTCTGCGTTGTTTAAAGTCAAAAATAACATTTACTACAGGTATTAGGGGATGACATGATGCAAATCTTAGCTGTTGGTCATGTAAATAGCAATAATAAGTTTTGCATGTAATCTGTTCTAAACGCACGTTTCATGTGAAGCCTCGAAAAAAAAAAAAAGAGCCTGGAGCATTGGAGAAGTTCCCAGTCTTTCCATCAGAATGAGTAATGACGCCCCCTCCAGTTCTGCTCCCAGGCGCTTACAGTAGCCCATACTGCCTCACTGACCCACTTGGCAGCCCAGCACGGCTTCCTGCTTGGGCCCCGTTGTAGGGTGGCTGCAGGACAGTGCGAGGAGAGACAAGGGAATGGGACATGAAGCTATTCGGGGAATGTTATCAGTCGCACTGGGCGCAGTATTTACCCAATGATATAGAATAAATGTTTATACATCCAGGGGTCACGATTGTCCATCTTCTTCAGTGTGCCAGTGTTTTGCGGTGCTAGAGGATGGGGCATTGGCCCATAACCTGCAGGAGCAAGAGAGTAAGTAAAACATGTCTTCCTTCCATGAGGAATGTGAATCAGTTGACATGAAATGAACTGAAACAAGGCTTTGCGAAGCTGTATTACAGAGCCTTGAATAATAACCAAAAATATCCCCTTTATTCACCTCATTGTTTTCATCATTTCTCATTTTTGGTGTAGTTGAACAGTTCTACAACTCCAACGTTCAGAAGAACCAGGTGGTCCAGAATGACGTTCGAATTGCTCGTCGGCTACAGACCGAAGAGGAGCAGAGGACGACCTTGAGCCTGGACCTACGTCTGCAGTGAGTTCTGGACAGTTCTGCATGGGGCAGTAGTGACCTGGCGGATAGGAAGCGGCCCGATAATCAGAAGGTTGCCGGTTCGATTCCCGATCCGCCAAGTTGCCACTGAGCAAAGCACCGTCCCCACACACTGCCCCCCGGGCGCCTGTCATGGCTGCCCACTGCTCACCAAAGCAGAGGACACATTTCGCTGTATCACCGTGTGCTGTGCTGCATGTATCGCAATGACGATCACTTCACTTTCACATATTGCTCTCGGTTCAGAACGTTTTTCATTCTATAAAAATCCATTTGTGGCTTTTTTTCTCATAAACTCTTTGACACACCGACTTTTTGTTCCCACTGATTTTTTATTACTGTAGAGAACAGCAGGATTGTGAGTATGCGCAGATGATTCAGCAGGAGATCCAGAGGTGGGCAGATGAAGCTCGGAGGAGGGAGGAAGAGGATGAGGTGGGTCGAGTGGGAAATAAAAGTATCCATTTTGTGCGCCTGTGTGTGGTCTGTGGCACAGTAACAAAACACAGCGGTGGCAGCGCATGGCTGTTCTACAGGCTCCATTCCTAGCAGGCTGAAGAGCACTGAGCGTTTTGGTGAACATCTTTCAGGAGAGAAAGGGGGGAAAACTCTCTGCTGGTGTCTGTTGATTTATTTGTGTCTCTCTGCAAAATATTTTCATATAGTTTTTTTTTTTTTATTCCATATTTGTTTATTCCAAAGTTGAAGTAAATTGGGAAGAAAACTCGCCATTCAGATTGTGGATTGTGATTTTTTTATTTTTATTTTATTTTGCTTTGTTAAAAGACACAAACTGCCTACACAGCGAGTCCTACGCCGTTGCCTTGGTGATGAGTAGGCTGATGCACTCTCGCCAAAGTGTGGCCAAAGCTTTGCTTGTGTCAGAGCCGGGGACAATGACATTCGGCGTCACCGGTGCCCTCGGCAAGAAATAGTGACACGGCCCCATGGGTATTTAGAGGAACAAAAGCAACAACAACCCCAAAAAAAAGAAAAAAGTGGCAGTTTGGCAGCACATGCTAACATTAGCTGAATAAAGGATGTGTCGCTGTTATTTAAAGTAACCGTGCCGTGTTTTTTTCTGGGGGGGGGTGCAAGTGTCTGTCGACAGTAGGCCATCTGCTCCTGAATTACTTGGTTCAAGCAGCTCATGTGCTTCAGCTTCGAATGGGAATGAATATCAGAGATTTGTTCCCTGGATCACAGGAGGCTGGCGAGCAGCTGCTGATGTGGCTCCTTCACGTTGAGTAATGACCAATCTTCACTTATTCCCAGCATGCCTCAGCTCTAAGTTTTAGGGTTTGAGATGAATAAGGTTTTTATGTGCTACCTACTTTAACAGAGTGGTGGCCTAGCGGTTAAGGAAGCGGCACCGAAATCATAAGGTGAAATGCCAAGGTTCCACTGAGGTGCCGCTGAGCAAAGTATGGTCCCCACACACTGCTCCCCGGATGCCTGTCATGGCTGCCCACTGCTCACCTTCACTTCTCTTTCAGGAACCGTGTTAACCCAGCGCCCTAAACGCAGTCTTTCTACTAATGTTGTCTTTGTATTTTAGTTCGAGTTTGTGTTTTTTGGGGGGAATGGAATGCTGGACATTCACTTTATCTTCTCTCGGATTGCTCTTCTAAGGTTGGCTGGTTCATCAGGAAGGAATAAATGTCAGCTCGTAAATGTCTGTGTCAGCTCGTGCTATCAGTGGGGTCCCTGTAGAGTCCAGGGTGAAGCTAAGGAGACACAAGATTTGTGGTGCAATGCATTACTAGTCCTTTACATCATTATGGACAAAATATGAATTAGTATGAATGATTCTGGAATAATGAGATGCTAAAGAAATTAAGCCACATTTCTACTATTCTTCCAGTGGAAATGCCAAGCTGCCGCACGTGTAAAACTATTAGTTATTGATTTAGAGAATGTCAACAAAATGTGTTCCTAACAAGGAAGGACTTTTCTTGTACTTTTCTTCCTCAGACAATGCATAGTTTACCCATGCAGGCCCATGGCTTCAGGCCCAGGGTAAACAATCCCAAAGGTGCAGCCTTCAACGCCTTTCCTGAGAGACAAAACGCCCGAGAAGCTGCGGTGTCTGGCAAACCGCTGTATTTAATGAAGAAACACCATGGAAAATGACTGTATTTACAATTTATCTAAAATCAGGTCCAGCCTCCTCCCCATTCAATGATGTATATCTCAAGTCCAGCTCATTTGAACTTCCTGGAGGGTCTTTCCTGTTTGTTGGCATAAGTTATAGAGCTGCATCTCCTGTGCCTCAATAGGGCTCTTTTCATTCACTGCCCAGACCCCAAACTACTTCCTGTGCTTTGACCGTCTTAGAGCACACACAGAGCCAGACGCTGATGGACGCGTGTTCTTTCAACACATTCAGCCTGTATGTGTTCACAACTGCGTCATCCGTTTGACACACTGAGTTGACTAATGACCTGAGAAGCCAGATGAATACGGGTTCTGGCCTTCAGACCATAGTGCATCTCTGCTGCCACTCTGTGGAGAGAAGCAGTAGAGAAGAGTAGCAGATGTGCAAGCTACAACATTTACAGGGCTTATCACAAAGAGACAGAAAAGTAATAATTTATTGTTTTGTCCAGTGAGATGATGAAAAATCCTGCCCAGACATTGTTCATGTTGTAAATGAAAATGGTAGCTGGAAATTTCTGTTAATTAGTGGAATATCTGTTAATGAATGGAAATGAAGAGGCTTATTATTATCTGATACACTTAGTCTTGCGTTCCAATAGAATGATGTGTTTATTAATGCAAGTTGACCACCTTAATGGGTTAATTGATTATTTGAAATTAAAGAATCAAGTACAAGACAGCAAAGATGTGTTTGACTACATCATTATTTCTGACATTAGATATTTATGTGTACTTTCTTCATTTTCTTCTTTATTAGACAGATTTATGCTCTTGTTCATGCTTTGCCCTCCCTACATGATAAGCCGACCTTATAAACACACTTTACAGTGACTGGTGTACACTTACAGGCTGCAGTCCATCTCCTGCATCACTGCTGGCTAGACGTTATTTAGCTGCCTGGTGTTGGAGTAGGTGGTGGTAGTAGCCTAGACACACTCGCCTATGAAGCAGAAGACCCAGGTTCAAATCCCACTTACAACCATTGTGTCCCTGAGCAAGACACTTAACCTGGTGGTGGGGGGACTGTCCCTGTAACTACTGACTGTAAGTCGCTCTGGATAAGGGCATCTGATAAATGCTGTAAATGTAAACGAGTACTGCTCAAACAAAGTGCTGCAGCCTGGGGACCCTGAGAGCAGTTTTAGGCCGGATATCAAAATTGGTTTCATGTGTCACTGTAAGTGGGTGTCAGTGAAGAAATTAAGCCACTTTTCAGTGAAGGCATTGCTGGTCTGGGTTTTCCATTAGCTTGCAAATGCTGAGCTGAATGAAGACCGTGATGAACGGGTGGAAATTCCAATGCCCACTCGTCTGCCCGTGCTGCATTTTCACTTCTCTAATTTACGCTCTGTTAACACAGAGTAGCGTAACATCATTTTGCTCTCAAATCGACCTCTAATGATCTGCATTGAATAAATAAGGATCAGTTATTCATTTTTTTTTATTGGTGACATTGCATCTGTGAAATAGTTTTATAATGTCCTACTAATTTTGTTCCTATAGAAAATGGCAAAGCAGCTTCAAGATGAGGAGGAGATGGAAATGAGACGAAAGAGAGCTGAGGCTGGTTTTCTCAACGATTCTTTTCTTGACAAAGGTAGGAACTGTTCAGTTCACACACCCGAAATTAAAATGATGTGACGCATTGCGCAGACGTTCCCAATTATGGCATGTGCGTCACAAACCACACGTGCTGCTGCTTCCTGGTGTGATAACCACGAAACTGAAACCCGTGTGAGGGAAGGTGTGATGTTAATCATGTATTTTGTTGACGTAAAAATATTGCATAAGGAAGGAAAATGAATAAGGAAAATGTCTCAAATTTTTGCCTGATTTTGTCAGGTCTGACATCCTCACATTTGAGGATTCTGCAGCAGGTGCAGAGGGATGCAGAACTTGCCCGCAGGCTGCAGCAGGAAGAAAGGGAAGAGGAGGAGAGATGGCAGGTGGAGATGGTGGGTGGACTAGAGTATTGTCTACTGACAAATGGATCGTCCCAACTCATAAACTGCCCTCTTTTCTCAGAACACACTGTCGTCGGGCGCCTCAAAGCACCAGGACTCTGATGCTGATTTTCAGGCTGCACAGGTCGCCCAGGATGAGGTGAGGGACTTTGGACGTACAGTGAGGTAGCGATTGTCCGGGCAACTAAATGGTTAAATCCACAGTCCTGAAGATCCTGAACAGTTGTATAACCATGTAATAATCTTCTGGATATGATTACTTTCTCAGTTGGACTCTGGGCTGTATTGAAGAGGTGCTACAGTAAATAATAAGCAGAATGCATTCCACATAGTACAGCCTAAACCCGACATAAACCTAGACTTGACATAAACCTACTCCTAAACCTAACCACCGTCCAAATAGATTTCAAATCGGATAGCCACAAATCCAATCCAGACCACCGCAGGCGTGGAACCGACCAGGCAAGTGGTGCCAACTGGGTAATGACAGCACGCATGGAAACGACCAGGGTTTTTTGGTGCAAAAAAAGCCATTATGATTTTAAAAACCACTAAATAACATCTTGGAATTGTATACCGTAGTGCACAGCCCTATTTAAGACAATCCCAGAGAAGTGAGATCGCTTTGGCTTGTACAGCGGAGAGACACTGAGTATGTTGGGAGAAGGAGGCTGAGGATGGAGCTGCCAGGCAGGCCTGGTGGGAGGTTTATGGATGTGGTGAGAGAGGACAGGCAGGTAGTTGATGTAGAAGAGGAAGATGCGGAGGATCTTACACAGAGTAGTACACAGAGAGATGAAGTTGCAAGGCTCAGATCATATTGCACAACATACAAAATAATTTTCAATGAAATGATTCTGGACAATAAATAAATAGGCGAGACGATAAAAATGATAAAATATTTTGGCTAATGGGTCTGGGCAAATTAATTATAATGATTATACATCGTAATGTATGAATAGAGTGTTATTGTAGAAATGTTAATCTAATGTATCTGTAATTAGGAGCTCGCTCACTACATGCAGCGCCATGAGAGGAAAGGCCACAGAAGGTCACATGAAGGTCAGGGGAAGAGTCATGCGGCGAGAGACATGGACGGAACTGCGGGCAGAACGGTAACATGGTTGTTTCTTTTTTGTTTGGTTGTGTGTTTGCCAAGCCCTTGTGGATATCGTATTTGATTCGGCACTTTAGGTTGAGACCATCCAAATGCCACGGCAACGACTGAACTCCGAGTGTCTTCACTCGCCGGGAGAGGACAGCCCGCCTGAGTGCCAGCTACCGCCCTACGGCCAGCTTAACTCGTAAGTACATTACACCCCTACTTACACAGACTAATAAAGCACTGAAAGCGATGGTGATCCGTGTTTTTTTTTTAACACAGACAGAAGCAGCCTGTCCGGAATATAGCAGAGGAGCTGGATCCAACATTTCAGGCCAGAAAGAGAGAGAGTTTGCTGGCGGCCAACAGTACCTCGGGTACTCAAATTGGCTATTGCAATATATACATATAAAGTTTTGAGTTTGTTCTGTATATTATTCCTAATTGTCGCTTACCTTTTTTAGGGCTTGTTCTGGCCAGTAGAACCCCACATTCGGTTTTCTACGATTACCTGCCTGAGCCGGCCTTCGTCCCCCCGACCAAACGGCATGGTGGAAAACCCGGGCAGACCAGAAACAAAGAGAAGAGGGAGACCTGCAAACAGCAGTGATGTCCTGTCTGCTTGATCTCACTGCAGTTCCTCTGCTAGTTCAGCATTGAACAAACAGCAGCAAAATTTGGTTTAAAACCTGAAACACGAACATGATTGTCCGCACAGCATTAGCACGCTCTCTGTGGGTTTTATTTATTATTTTCCAAGCATTTCAGCACAGTGAACGACATTTTTCATTTGAGAGATTACCCCCAGCAGCTGAGCCATAAGGCCCAGGCATGCAAAGTGTGAATGAGCCACTCAGAGATTTTCCTCTGTTGACTCACGTTTAAAATATTAGCCAACTGCTTAAACTAATGGCAATCACAATTTCATTGCTGACACATTTGTACACAGTACTTGTTTTGTGTTAATAAATGTCTTTTACATAAATTTTATGTAAAAGACGAGAAAAAAGTTAAACGGCACATGTAAAATGAGGTCTGAGGCCGGGTTGTATGTCTGGCAGCATTTTATAGTAGCTTTAAATTCAACATACCTTTCATGCAATATTTACTTTAACATTTTTCTCTGTGTGCGCTGCTTATTTCTCTTTTTCTCTTTACCTAACCTTATGGCACATAACACACAAGCAAATATTGCGAATGGAGTAATGGTAAAAATGTAATGCCCCTTCCTAAAACAAATAAAAGCACAAAAACATTGGTTTCTTTTTTGCATTGTGTCCACCAGGTACACCAATGTCTATATAGATTTGAATAAAATACCCCTAAAAATACCATAATATTAATCTAGCGAATGACTTTGGGTCCCATGTTACAATCCTTGTCCCATGAAAGACTCAATAGTCTAAAATAGACACTCAATATCATTAAGAAAGTAAAAAGGTAAAATGGTAAAAAAATATATTTTTAAATAATGGAATGTAAATGTATTGTCACATACATGTAAAAATCAGACTCACACACATTTTCAGACAAAGAGGACCCTCTGCTCAGAGTCTACAGAGGTGATGGATGAGCTGCTGCTGCTGCTGCTGTCACCCTGCTCCTGCTGCGGGAAGCAGAAGCTGCACTCCTCCGCCGGCACTCCCTGCTGGAGGCCTGAGCAGGGAACGCCGAACACACAGCACGGTGAGGGGGACAGTAATTATTTTTTTTTTTTTTTTCCAAATGAAGTGGATGTTTACCGTTCGGGGGTTTCGGCAGGGCGTCTTTCCTCTTGATTCGACCCTGTCTGAGTGTGTGCCTCACGCCAATTGCCATCATGGATGCGATGATCACGAAAATGCAGAACACAAGAGTTGGCACCAAAACTGGATAACAAACGGCACATTTCAGATATTAGAGTTTCAGCAGTGTTGAAAATTCAAATCAGCAATTTCTGGTTAATATATTGCTGTAATCTCAAAAACTTAAAAAATTCAGCAATTTCTAACCTTGAGCAGAATTTTCTGTTGGACCACAGATAATATCATGAACCCTCGAGCCTCCTTTGATGACCATTTGATTTGGTTCGAGGCACCTGTGGGTGGGATGGTGAGGTGCACCGCAGTATGAAGACAGCCACAATCAGTCAAGCCGAGGCGAAAGAACAGTTCCAGATTTGATCTACTACTCACCTGGAACTCCATGGAACACACTTCTGATCGGCCCTGTCACTGAACGTTCCATTGGGACAGTCATGGCAAGTTCCTGACAACACAACGACGCGGCCATGATCTCAGGTAATCCACGTTCAGGTGGCGATGCAAACATCTGGTACTCACTGTTAATCCGTTCTTCCCCCACCCTGCATTTCTGCTGGCAGAAGGAACACGTGGCGTCTCCACACTGAAACCCAGCGATACACTCACAAACAGCATCACTGGTTGGTGTACAAGGTCTCTTTACTTGCTGATGATCTGATGATGGATGTGCCCAGACAGATGAGATGCAAATTAGGTATTTTCAAATATGTCTGCATTAAATAATTTGAGGAAATTATCTAACTGAAAATCCTACACGGGGCAGTTTTGGTCTAGCGGTTAACCAAAGGGTTGTTTTCAGTTACTGATTCTGATTCAGCAGTATCTGGAACCCTGTTCTACAGTTCTTTGCACCAATATTAACAACAAGGCAACATTATTACCGGAAATGAAAATCTTCACCTCTACTTTTCATGTAAAAAGAAATTTGGCAGCCAAAAAAAAATTTAAACCAGTAATATCTGTTTGTGTGTACAGATCTGTAAACATGTATGCATGTGCATGTGCCATGCTGCAAACCACTGTACCTTTGCATGTGCTGCATGTTACACAAGATGCTGGATTACTGTTGGGCACGTAGGAGCCAGATTCACATGGGGTGCACAAGGCATGTTGATCCTTGCCACAGTCTTTCACTAGTACATTTCCTAAACACAAGCAACACAGTTGTAGCTGAAATGTTCAGAATAGTTCAAATTCATTTCTGCTGTTTTAATAGTAGCAGTGGTATCAGATATAGGCTGCTGTTTTCTAAGTGGCGCTAAGCACAGCACTACACTGACAGCACTAAATGATGCAACCTCCTCATTATGGATGATTTTAAGATCATGCTGTCCAGATGGCTTTGATCTTACACTGGTGAACACGCCCCATTGTCACAGTAGCACAGGGCAGGGAGGACACAAACGCAAAACTTCAAAACAAAACAATGATTTATGAACAAGACGGGAAATACAGCAGAAAACAGGCCGAATGACAGGTACAATGCTGGCACGAAGACTGGACACATTCAGGGCATATTTATAATAACATACAGGTTATAAGACTCAGGAAAACCTGACCCGGAGCGACACCCATGCTTAGTGTGTAGTGCTAAAGCATGAAATTATATAAGCTTGCAACTGTTATAAGATATTTTTAGATACTATGACACTTGGTCTGCATGGCTAAACATACTCATTTCACACAAAGCACTTCCCCAGCATTTGCTGCTCATACTGCTCTTTTCGGGGGCATGGTGGAAAGCAAATCAGCAACAGTCTAGTGTGTTCAGGATGTGGGCAGGGGGTCACGTGTTTTATTCTGTGTTTCTTAATTTCTTTATCTCATCCCTTCTGTTTCATTTCATGGAGGTTCACAGAAGCAACACGAGAGACAAAACGAGGCAGATTAATTATAGTGGATCAGTCTTACCTGGTTTGCATATTTTGCAGCATAATTCCTCTGGATCCCTTGACCCCAGAACCCATGACTGACAGCCTGGGCTACTCACTTGAGGCTTTCCCAGAGCCAAGGCCAGCAGCATCAGCAGCAGAAGTCCACCAGGCAGTGACATCTCAGCCAAGTCTCCACCTCTGAGTGGAGCCGGAATCCTGTCTAAGATGGTCTGATCTGTCCGTCAGTCACAGATCTACAGTGATCTCAAACTACACAGGGTACATTCCAGGACGTCATCACCTTCACACCCACAGCCACCCACCCACAGGCACCTACTCTGTATGATCTCAGTATGACACTCACTGACTAAAGGGCACAACCTGCAGTGCACACTGTACAGCAAGGTCTTCCTATTAGTTACATGGGGAGATTACTTTATTAACATAAGCAACTCACAAATTTACTAAAACTCAATTGAAAATTTACTATACATTACTGTGCTGTGTATTAATATCTATATTTTATATGTACAGTCTCAATTGTACTAAAACTCATTTGATTATTTACTATATATTACTGTGCTGTATAATCATATTTATATTTTATATTTACTGTTTCAACTGTACTAAAACTAAATTGATTATTTAATATATATTACTTTGCTGTATATTATTATCTATATTATATTTTTACACACTCCCAAATCCACCAGTTATCAGTTAAGCATACATTATTTCTGATATAGTATAAAGGAAAAAATCATGGTGATAGTGATTGTGATGATGATGAAGATTGTCATGGCGAAGTTGATGAGATGTGAACGGGTGCTGACTACAGATCACTTATACCGACTTCACGTCTCACATTGCCATCGTTATCTTAGCATTCCCAATTAATTACAACACTATGTTGCGTTAAAATGTATTATTATTAGAGGTGGGCATAGATTAATTTTCTTAATCTAGATTAATCTCACAGTAATCTTGGAATTAATCTAGATTAATCTCACTGTAATCTATATTTTAAATTAATCTACATTAATCTAGATTAAAATGGCTCATTTGAATTCTGCCGAAGGCATTCAGAATATGTGTGCTACCCAAATAATGACTAAAAGTAAGTCTTTGAGAACGGGTTTCTCAAGCCAGGTGGCGCATTAGACCAGGGGCTCATCTCCGGTTTCCAAAATGCATCACAAACTGCTTGAGAAAGCTGTTCTACTATGATAATTGGTGATGAAAATAAATGATGTTCAATAAGATGTACTTGTGTTTACCAACTGTTTATTCAGTTAAATAGCTGCATCCATGTTACCACGTCACGTTTGATGTGGTAATTTCACAGTTCAAAGACTCGTTCTCGCCCCCTACAGTGCAATTCGGCCAGGTATACATCCGCGCTAAAATATCAAGGTGAAAGTCATCGTAGTGTAGCGGTTCTTCTTCTGCATTGTGTAACTTTTTGATTTCGTTTCTTGAACCACAAATGATGAGCTGACACCCAAGAGATTTTCTGTGCAAAGTGTATTCTGTACAAAAAGCAAGGTAGCGTCAGAACATCGAGTCACACATCGTGTCTTTCTACACAACTCTCTACAATACACAGTATTAAAAGAACATAAAAAAATATTCACAAAATAACACACATGCAAAAAATTCCTAATATGTACATGAATTAAAATGAAAGAAATAACTTTTTGCACACAAATCCCACGCAGCTCTCACAACTCACGCCATGTGTCCAAGAGACCTGAACCGGGTCTCAAAAACAAAATAAAAGTCTTTAGGAAAAAAGAAACTAAAAGACACAAGAAAGAAGAAATATACTTATAAATCTAGTGTAACCATTTAACTCCGGCACAATAGCTTGCGTAGTATAGACCCAGCTCCCAACCCAACTTTGTGAATAGATTAACTCCGATATTTTTTTTATCGCCGATAAGAGTCTCGCGTTAATGCCGATAACAACCCACCACTAATTATTATTATCATTTATTAATTCCACAACTATCTTAGCAAATAATGAGGTACCCACTGCTTCCGCTCCATTATTCAGCCATAGTTTTACTCTATTACGCATACACCCTGTTTTCTCCTTTGCTTTACTGGCCCGTAAGCATAGAGGAAATGTGTGTCCTGGGAGAATGGTGCCTTTATAGGGCAGCTTGGGACAGGGGAAAGGTGTGTTTGATGTAAGGGGGTGAATGATAAAGTGAAGTGATAAAGTGAAGTGATTGTCACATGTGATACACAGCAGCACAGCACACGGTGCACACAGTGAAATTTGTCCTCTGCATTTAGCCCATCACCCTGAGTGAGCAGTGGGCAGCCATGACAGGCGCCCGGGGAACAGTGCGTGGGGACGGTGCTTTTCTCAGTGGCAACCTTCTGATTACAGGGTCCCTTCCTTAACCGCTAGGCCACCACTGCCCAGCAGACAAACACTGAATTTTTGTCTGCTGTGTTTATTCTGTTAACGTGTAAGAGTTCTCTGTATGATTTGAGTTATGTCTCCTGGGTTATGGAGGAGTGAATTGTGAATATGTATATATTTATATATTGATTGCTAGATTCACCCTGACTGACCACCCTTCTTTCACCCCTTCCATACTGAGCTCAACCAATTATGAGATGACGGTGGGGTGTATATAGGGGGACATAGTAGTAAGGAGAGTAAGGTGATTGGTTGACTCGGTGTGTAACAGCTTGCTGGGAGGCTGCATATATTATCTTCTGTAAATATGTATATTTATTGATGTTTATGATGTCAGGTTTAGTTTTGGTTTTTCTTCAGTTTTTTGGGTTAAAATTTTGCGCACCTTCTCGCACTGAAAATAAACCTGCACCTTTATATTCACAACTGGTATTTGTGTGGCCTCTTTGGTGAAAGCTCAAGTGAAGACAGGATGTGTATTTCCCTGCTTCACAATGATGAGCTTTTCATTTTCAAGAGCAAATTGTGAAATCATATAATTTTATAATTAATATTGTTTAATTAAACCATCATATGGGCTCTGTTACAGATAACCAATTAGATAAAACAAGTAATTGTGGAGTCCTTCATGTAAACAACAGCCAGTGCTCTGTAAAATGAACGTCTGAGCGTTGAAAAGTGTATCTAGTTCTTCTGTCACTTGTCCGTGTTGCTCTGATGTTTCAGGGACAGCCCCCAGTCCCTCTTTAGATGGAAGCTGGAACTGCGTGGCCTGCTGGGAGACAGGAAGCTCTTTGGTGGCCTGAGGAACGAGGCTTTGATGTCATCATTGCGCTTCTTCATTAGAGCCAGAGCAGGGGTCTGGGGTAGCCCATCATAACACTGGAAAGGAAGTCATATCAAGTCGTATGCGGTCATATCAGACATATTATATTCAGACTCAACCCGTCGACCCCTGGTGACTACAAGCCAGTGCCGCTGACTTCACACGTCATGAAGACGCTGGAGAGATTGATCCTGAAACATCTGCGTCTGCATGTGGAGCCCAGGCTGAACCCCTTACAGTTTGCTTACCAACCCTGTATCGTGTAGAGGACACCATCATATACCTGCTGGACCAGGCTCATTCTCATTTGGACATTTTTGGAAACACTGTGAGAGTAATTTTTTTTTACTTCTCAAGCTTAAGAAGCTGCCCCCTCCTCCCACCGATCATCATTAGAGGGGCTGATGTGGAAGTAGTTGAGGACAACCGGTACACACTTTTCTAATTAATGTCACTCTATAATACATCACAGTTATTTCTTTTTATTACTTTTTTTCTGCACTATTCTGTACTTATTTTCTCTTGTTGCGTTGAGCATGCTTTCAGGACATAATAATTTCCTTTGGGATAATTAAAGTTTTTTCTTATTGTTATTCTTCTAATTTTTAGTCAGTTTTATTGTCTTTTTAACCATCAATACTATAAAACTAGATAATATTCCTGAATGATATATTCACCATCTGTATCATCTTAGCTTCAACATCACAGTGCATCACAGCCATAAATTCTACTTTACTTACGCTGCTTTGTAGAAAGAGGTTTTGATCTGTGTTGGTTATGCTCAGGTCCACCATGGACCTGCTAAGTTCTGAGCTCTGCGGCCGTCCGTTTCTCACTGGACTTTGAGTCTTTTTCAGAATATCATCAAGTGAACAGCAGCTTTCAAACTGTGGCACTCTAAGAATCAATGGTTTCTAGAAACGAACAAAAACAAGTCCCTTAAAAACTGCAACGTGTCAAAACTTTAACCCATCTGGACCTTTTGATGGTTGATGGAACCAATGATAAAATAAACAAAATACAGTTAATCTGAATATCAGTCACCTTTGAATTAGATTTTGTCTGACTTCTGTTTCCAGGTTTGGATGCCTCAGGGTTTTCATCTTCGAAAATGGTGTCCCTTCCAATTGAATATTCTCGATTACTGGGAGACCATGTGTTTGGCTCCTCTCTTGGACTTGTGCCTTCTCTTTCATGGTGATTTGTAGTGTCTTGCCATTCATTTTCAGTTTTCAATGGTACGAATTGCCTGTGTGGTATTCTGTCAGTGATGGACAAAATGCATCTAAAAAAGTTGCCACTTAGTAATTATTAACCTTTTGATTAGTAGTAGTAGCTGAAGTGAACTGAAATCTGAACTTTCAGATGAGCAATGGCTGTCAGTATATTACAGTATAATTAAACGTTCTATATCAACATTCAAATAAACTATAACAGATTAATAACATTTTGTACATTTTTAGGAAGATATTAAAATCATTGTGTCATTGTGCTCTATTAAGTCACTGACCTGAAAGGGGTATGAAGATTATGGCTCCAGGGACTGGAAGTGTGCAGATTGGTATTGTTCCTGGACCTAACAGATCAGGATCAATAGTATATAAATAGATATGAAGTAAAGTGATTGTCATTGTGATACACAGCAGCACAGCACACAGTGAAATGTGTCCTCTGCATTTAACCCATCACCCTTATGGAGCAGTGGGCTGCCATGACAGGCGTCCGGGGAGCAGTGTGTGGGGACGGTGCTCTGCTCAGTGGCACCTCAGTGGCACCTTGGTGGCTCGAGATTCGAACTGGCAACCTTCTGATTACGGGGGCGCTTCCTTAGCAAAAAATATGGATTTGGATTTGGATCACGGATTTGCGTGCCATCCATTCACAGGGGCCATGCTAATCTTCTCTGTATCGATCCAATTTTAGTATATGTGCAGCAATAGTAATGTATGGATGTTCTTCAGCTTATATTTGAATATTGGTTCACCACCAATAAAACCATGGATTTTAATTTAAACTTTTATAAATTTTAAAATCTGCAAACTGAACAATGGAGATGACATGTTCACTTACTTTACATGTTCCTGAAGTTCTGATGGCGGTTGTGAATGAAACTCTTTTGAGGCTGGTTCTATATGTGGTGTCTCATCACCTAGCAGATTCTCAGAGTGATTGACCAAAGGGTTACTCTGTTGAACACCAAGAGCCTCCCAGTCAATAAAGGAGTCCATGGGAGGGGGTGGTGGGCTGGCTATCCATTCCGTAAGTTCATATCTTGATCTGGCATGTGACGCAAGGACCTTCTTTGGCTTCACTGCCGGTGTGCTGCTCTTCCAAGTGTCTGGGATGGGCAGTGATGCTGCATAGAGGGTCCGGAACTCACGATCGAAAGATTCCACGACCGCGCCGCTCATAACCGTCACCAGTTGCCGATGTAAGTGTGCATCGGTCCAGGTGAGGCTGAAGAACACAAGTGGTTCATGGCAGTTTCAGTAGGCCACGCCCTCACATTGCAACTTCTAGAAACAGGTCAGTGGCCTCACCTGTAGTTGCCCAACATCACTTCCTCAAGGTCGACCAAGACAAAGTTCTCTTTAATTTCACCAACAACGGTCTTTCCCTCCCGAGAACAGAACGTCCTACCATTGAGTAAACGCACTTTTATGTTCTGTGGGAGAGAAGGGAAGTTCACTGATTAAAGTCCTTCCAGGCACCGTTTTAGAATTCAATAATGAAAAAGAACGACCTTTTTCATGATATTGTCATTTTTGCACCATGGCATCATTTTATCTGCACATGTCTTTCTGTCACCAGTTCATCAACCATAAATCCAGTGAATGCAGAATAACCTGTTGATCCAAACTCCAGACTGTGGGCATGTGCAGCCGCACAAATAAGTGACATTCCTTTCATTAGTGGACTGAGGGCAGATAGATTTCCTTTAAAAATCTGCCGCCTTCAGGTTTACCAGCCTCGCCTGAAACTAAACACTTCCATTTAAACTTAAGCAGACAATTCCTACATTTACATTTACAGCATTTATCAGACGCCCTTATCCAGAGCGACTTACAATCAGTAGTTACAGGGACAGTCTCCCTGGAGCAATTTAAGGTTAAGTGTCTTGCTCAGGGACACAATGGCAGTAAGTGGGATTTGAACCCGGGTCTTCTGGTTCACAGGCAAGTCACAGTCTTACCCACTAGGCTACTACCACCTACTATTCCTCTCAGTAAAAACATTTAACCACTCACTGGATGTCTAAGCTGGGTCAGGGTAAAGTCCAGCTCGGCCGTCCTCTGGTTTAGGATAATGTAAACTGGGACTCCATACGAGGCAGCCTTGTGTAGGTCGTCTATCACAGCGCTGTCCGTCAGCCTGTCTGTGACAATGGCGATTAGCTGGAAGCACACACAAGCACCTTAAAGGACATGCACACGGGTCTTATTAGGTTTCATTGGGTGGAATTGGGTGTGTTTACCATGTGTGGCCATTTATTTCTGGTCTGACGTTTAACCCTATGTTGCTCCAGGGAGCACTGTGAGCTTCTTTCAGCTTGCGGCGAGATGTGCTTACCTGTTTCGCCCCCTGCAAAAGCCTCCTCACCACCTCCCGTATATGTGGCGCCTGTTCCACCGGTGGGTTGGTGTAAACATTTGCTTGGCCCACGCTCACCCAGGAGGACTTCTCGGGCCAGCCCAGCTCCAGGGGGGGGACGGGGGTATCTGAGAAGGTGGGAAAGTAACAGTCGGAAAGGGAAGAGCTGCCAGGCTCTGCGTCTTCGTCCCCTGGCACCTCTGCGTGGTCGCCGCTGCGGCAGTCCTCCGTCCAGCTGCTGAGCTGGCTGACCTCTTCCGGGGAGAGGAAGGGTGGGTGCTCAGTGCTGAAGTGTCCGTAGAAGGCGCTGGGACCTTCGCTCAGCAGGCTCTCCAGAGCACAGCGCTCTGCCTCGCAGTAGTAAAACTCTGGGCTGGACTCCGGCACCGGCACAAACACCACATGCTCATTCAGGCTCTGCTCCTGGGAGTTTGTCATGGCTGCTCTTAACTTGTGCTGGGCCTTGACTCAAAAAATACAATAAATATAATAGCCTTTGGCTCTCATCGCCTCGTCTTCCTCCTTTGTCAGTCATTTCCAGCAGTAACCATGTTTAAATCCAATCCAGAGGTGAAACGAATGGCTGGATCTGTGTAGGGGAGAAAAACACTCTTGAAGAATGTTCCCTGCCCTGTTTAAACAAGTTGCATCATTATTGACTCGGCCAGCGCGCAAATCACAGAGCACAATGCACCAACTAGTCAATAAAATAAAGAGAACGCACCACAGGCCCAAGTGTACATACGAGGAATGGTAACTCGCCTTTCGGAGGCTTGTGCCGATGGACTCGGTCGCAGATGAGCTGCCAAATCCTGTCAGTCCTCTCCAGTCCTCTTCACGTCTCACTGTGACTTGTTTACGGTGCAGGGCCGACTACACTGATGTTATCACAGTGTTACATTTCATGCCAGGTGAGTGCACACAACTGGCCTCAGGGCCTCAGAGGCTCATTGGCTCTCATTGATTCTACTTCTTTTTTTTCTGCTTCTTCTTTTTCTGTCCAAATGAGGCGTCTCCCTGTATCGTGTTTCTCCGGCTGAGCATTACATCCACGTCTGTGCAAATCCGTGCTTTTTTTCATGTCACAATGCAGAATCTAGACACCTTTGTCACCGGTTTTACCAGATGAACAGGTTTTCCTTTCCGCAGAAGCCAATGCGAAGTCGGACTGGCTTGAGACCAGCCTGCCTCTGGGCTCCTGTCCAGTTATGTAGTTCCAGTTAAATCAGATATTAGAAAAATGTTTTTTACTGTCTAATCAGTTCTGTACTCAAGACTGGATCACTTTAACATGTGACGGTTGATGTAATAATAGATCCTGGCACTAATCCCGCTTGTCCCACTAATCTATTAAATTATTTAATAGATTAAGTGACAGACTTACAATGTGGACTTGTAAATAATCATGTTATTTATTAGGGGGTGTATTTATTAGAAAAGCTGTTCACAAATGAAATACAAACTTTATACAGTTGGTTAAAATGCGTCATGCATTAGAAAGAAATACAATTTATATTGGGCCATCCATGAATACAAATTGTACTTGCAGTTCTAATAGAGAGAGTGTAAAAAAATAATACTGTGACATAAACAAGTTGGAATTCATGTCAATGTAAACTGAAAGAAAAAAAATTCTTTCTACAATTTAAAAAGTTGTCCATATTAAACTCTAAAGATTGTGCGTTGGCTCTTTCCTTGATCCTGAATCATGCATTCTTTCGCAGATGTACATACAAAACTCCGCTGCAAAGCAGCAAGGGAACACATAACCAGGCCAAGATAAAGCAGTAGCCAAAATGTCCATTTTTCAGATCACGGAAGTCCTGCAGGATCTCATTACACTGGATTGTGTAAATGAGGGTGGCAGCAAAGGTCGAGAGGCCTGTTAAAATAAGAAAGAAGTGAAAATATTACTTACAAATAAAACATGATACATACAACAAACATAAATATGAGATGGAAAATTATTAACATAAAACTGCAAATATTAGTCTACAATGTTTTATTAATGATTTTCCATATTCTATTGCTGCCATGCTTCTTTTTGTAGGTTTTTGTTTGATATCAGAAATTCATTAAAATATTGTTTTATAATTAAAAATTAATTTTGTCCTCGTTGTTTCCTGGCAGAACTGAATGACTGAGTAATTTCTGATTCATAACATGAACAGATTTTTGCCTTTCAAGGTTTAGACTGAAACAACCGAAAACAGTAGATGGCGCCAAGTACAATATTTTTAACAACTGTTTAAAATTATGAGCATGGCTCATGGATAGCGTGGTTTTTGTCAACAAAGTTATGATAAAATGTCTTCATCAACAAACCTTTTTGGCCATGAAAATACTGGTCATGCCATGTTAACGATATATTTGTTGTAATATTGTTGACAAATAAAAATTAAACTAAGTATGGTTAAAAAAACATAAACAACAATAAAATGTCTTTTGATTTTTGCAGATGAAAATAAGACTTAATTTCCTCTTGTTTATTAGCGGTGTTATTTTTAAGCAGTTTTTTGTCTGTCCTCTGTTTCCCATTCGGTCGCACAGATGATGTTACTTTCGACATTCACAGAATTAATTAGATTTAAGGATTCTTGTGATGGATGAGCAGATGGCTAGGAGAAAATGATGAAGTGATGCAATTTCTTTACAGTGTAGTGGAAAAGAAAACAAAACGTGTTGGAAAAACATAGCAAAAATCATAGCGTCTTCCATGTCTGGAATTGATGTAGTTTATTCTTGAGTCTATAAGGTAACAATAATATAATAATGAGATAACCTTGTTTTAATTATATTATTGTTGGGGTGGTAGTAGCCTAGTGGGTAACACACTCGCCTATGAACCTGAAGACCCAGGTTCAAATCCCGCTTACTACCATTGTGTCCCTGAGCAAGACACTTAACCCTGAGTGTCTCCAGGGTGGACTGTCCCTGTAAATACTGATTGTAAGTCGCTCTGGAAAGGGCGTCTGATAAATGCTGTAAATGAAATTATGAAATGGGTTTGACTTAAAGACAATGTTGTTTTTGTCTGTTCTACTAGGTAGTTGTACTATATCGACTGGGTTGAAATAAATTGATTTACTAAAATTGGAGACTTCAATAAAAAATTCATTAACTAAATCTAAACTAAAATAGTCTTGGATTAGTCTGACTAAAATATGACTAAAATGCTCAGACTTTTAGTTGACTGAATCTTGACTAGACTAAATTGATAAAAAAATTGAAAGTCATTGTGATACACTGCAGCGCAGCACACCGTGCACACAATGAAATGTGTCCTTTAAACCATCACCCTTGGTGAGCAGTGGGCAGCCATGACAGGCGCCGGGGAGCAGTGTGTGGGGACGCTGCTTTGCTCAGTGGCACCTCAATGGCACCTTGATGGATCGAGAGTCGAACAGGCAACCTTCTGATTAAGGGGCCTCTTCCTTAACTGCTAGGCCACCACTGCCCCAAAAAATGTGACGAAAAAATTAACATGATTTTACGTCATTTATCAGACGCCCTTATCCAGTAGTTCCAGGGACCCTGAAGACACAGGGTTAAGTGTCTTTCTCAAGGACACAATGGGGATTTGAACTTCTTCTGGTTCATAGATGAGTTTGTTACCCACTAGGCTACTACCACCCTTCTGAAAGCTTGACGCAAAGACTATTAAGACACACTAACACAAACAACTATATTCATGGCTCTGTAATATCTGTCATGTCTTTTCATGTACCTGCAAGGATCTGACATAGTCCTGTGAAGTAGAAGAGTCCACCTTTAGAGAGCTTGAAAAGCTGCCCAAGGAAAACCAGGAAGGAGATGGAGGAGAAGACCACCGCAAGGACCATCAGCACTTGGACTGTCAGACGCCATTCTGTGTGAACCCAAATCCATTCCCCATGTTTACAAATGCCGAGTATTTGTGAAAAGTATTTTGTGAAAAGGACAAACGCTGTTTGTCCCTCTGTCAGACGCACAAGCGTTCATTAAAACGTACACATATTCTTAAACAAATACAGGCCAACAGTAAAGGCTGATTAACACATTAATGAGCCAACTAAAAAAGTGAAAACAGAGCACTTCATCCATGCCCAAGTTACGGGTTGTGAGTGGACATAAAAAAATGTACCCTGTTTTTTAACCTCACATTCCTCCGATGTAGTAAAGAAGAGAAAAACACAAAATGCATTTACAGCACCGTTAAAAAGATTAAAAGAGAGGCAGAGTGGCAGGACTTAGCCTGTTTCTGCCATGCAGTCATGTCTGTCGATATTCTTAGACTGACCCAAGCCAGTGTGAAAATCGGTAGGTACGTGTAAACACAGGTGGCCATACCGTTCTCCTTGGCAGAGGCACAGAGCAACGTTTCAGTGGCGTTGTCAAATATGCAGTTATACCAGAGGTCCGAGTTTTCCTTCTCTCCCCAGGCCCACCAAGACTTTTGCAGTGAGAGGAAAGCAAAGAATGAGCTACATTTTTGAGATGCATTACGGCACTGAAAGAAACATCAACGTGTATGAATGGAATGAGGCGTTTCACCTTCTCCATGGTGGCGATGAAGAGCATGGCCAGAGTGACAATGTGAAGAACAGTTACAAACATCAACAGCAGCACCATTCTGATGCCGTTCCGCCAGGACTGCAAACAAAGCAGGATCGAGATCTCTAAATCACCTTTCACCCAACTTCTTTTAATTACGGGCAGCTATGGATTATCACTGTACACGACCCAGACAGCACATCTACTGAGGGGCGTCGCCCTCCCTGACACGGCCACTGAAGATAAGTGATGTTACGCTGCATTCTGTAAAACAAGCTTCTCATCGGCTCCTCGCCCACCTGTACTTTTCTCAGATCATTTACACACATTTCTCATTACATTTCAAATTACTATCTAGAAATGGCAGTGACCTGTCATGTGGCACAAGTCCCCAACAAGTGGAAAAGTTCATTCATAACAGCAAGCTGCATACAGACGTAAGCATTTCTGCAAATATATGAATCGTGACAAAAATGCTCATAGATGTGGTCAAGTGCAAAAAAAGTTTGCATGTACGCACAAATATAAACAAGGGCACAGAAATCAAATGAGCATGATATGTGTTGTTAAATAATTCAAATTGTAAGCATACATTCAGCTTTATAATGCCAGTAACAATTCATAAAATTATAATTTACTAACATATTCATTGTAATAATGAATTCCTTTCCCTTGAACACATGAATTGACATGGTTTAAACTAAATTAATAAAATAAGATCCCTTATCCCTTCAGACCCCTACAACAATTCTTATACTAATGAATGAAATAACATTTAAACAATTTGCTGCACTACAATGACATGCCTCTGACAAATTGTGTATTTGAGGAAAATGACATGCTATATAACAACTTTTTTAAAATTAAAAAAAAGAGAATTAAGCATAATGTCTACGTTAGAAAGTCACAGCATGCAAAAAATGCAACTTACTCTGTCAGAAATGGTAGGTCTGTAAGGCAAAGATTTTAACCTCGCACGTAACGGTCTGTGTGCTGCCTTTCGTCACTTTTTCCTTGAGGAGCTCCTCCCCTCCTGTTCCTATTCCTCGCTCACTGCCTTAGTGTGGGTTTTGGGGAAAGGCAGGGAGAGGAATGCAGAGCTGTGTGTAGGCAGAGTTCTCAACGCCCATTTCCTGCTGCACGCCTCTAAAAACCCAGCAGAAGCCCCATCCAGGCCCGCCCAAGACCACGGAAAGGGTCTACTCGCATGCAGCACTTTTTGTAAACAAGGCTGCAACTGTTTTAACCAGATCCGCGTTGCCAGGACGCTGTATTCTGCTCTCGCTTGTTTCACATGGCCCAGCAGTGTTTAGAAAAGGTCCCTTTGTGAAGTGTGGAAGCCTGTGTGATCTCCACCCCACAGATAATCATAGTTTTGTAGGGTAATACAGTGTTTTGTCACGTAAAAGTAAAATTGCCTCCCGATGGAGAGACAATTACCATTTCCTGAAGGTGGGAAACACAGACCACCCCAGCAACATCAATGAAAGGACGATAAGAGCTTAAGTTGGGCTTATCAATAAAGAAACAAACAGAGTTTACGTATTTTGTCTAGACGAGGCAACAGAAAAAACTGATCTGCGTTGTCTAACAATGTCTAACATTATCTTTTTTACATCTACATTACATTTAAATTGATGGCATTTAGCAGACGCTCCTTTCCAGATCGAGGTACATCAGTCCATATCTGATCTTCATGCCTGTATAGCCACATGGACAGTGGTGGCCAAGCGGTTAAGCAGGCAGACTTGTGATTGGAAGGTTGCAACCGTTCACCAACCGGAAAGGTGCCACCGAGGTCCCCTTGAGCAAGGTCCCGTCCCCACACACTGCTCCCTGGGTGCCTGTCATGGCTGCCCACTACTTACCAAGGGTGAGGGGTTACGTACAGAGAACACATTTCATTGTGTACACTGGGTGCCGAGCGTCGTGTATCATACATACAATTTTTCACTCTTTGTTGTATTGCAGCCATTTGGTAAAATCATTTAAGTTTATTTTTGACAGAAAAACACAGAATTGTTGATTTATTAACAAAAAAAAATATCACATGGTCCTAAGTATTCAGACCCTTTGCTCGGTATTTAGTAGAAGATCCCTTTGATCTGAGTCTTTTGGGGAAAGATTTTTCCCACCTGGGGATCCTCTGCCATTCCTCATTGCAGATCCTCTCCAGTTCTGGAAGGTTGGATGGTAAATGTTGGTGGACAGCCATTTTTAGGTCTCTCCAGAGATAGTCAATTGGGTTTAAGTCAGGGCTCTGGCTGGGCCATCCAAGAACAGTCACAAAGTTGTTGTCAAGCCAGTCCTTCGTTATTTTAGCTGTGTGCTTAGGGCCATAACCTTGTTGGAAGGTAAACCTTCGGCCCAGTCTGAGGTCCTGAGCACTCTGGACAAGGTTTTTTTTGTCCAGGATATCCCTGTAATTGCCCGCATTCATCTTCTCCTCAATTGCAACCAGGTGTCCTGTCCCTGCAGCTGAAAAACACCACCTCAGCATGATGCTGCCACCACCATGCTTCACTGTTGGGACTGTATTGGACAGGTGATGAGCAGTGCCTGGTTCATACCATCTTGGGAGTCCTTCAGGTGTTTTATAGCAAACACCATGCTGGTTTTTATGTGTCTTGCAAGAACTGAAAAGAGCCTTGATACATTATTATTATAAGTAGTAGTAGTAGTAGTAGAAACACAATCATTCGCTACTTTGTGTTGGTCTATCACATAAAATACACCGGAATATAATATGTACAATTGATTGTGTAGTATCTGTTTGTCTATCTACTGATTTCTGTTGCACATCATGCGCTCAGACTCCGCCTCTCTGGTCCATAATGCCACGCCCCTTCAGCTATAGGGAACAAAATAAATAATACTTAAAAAAAAAAAAAAAAAAGAAATAATAAAAAAAATGAAATGTTACTTAAACGTTTGTTTTAAATTAGGAGTTGATACAATTAGAATTATAAGACATAGAAAATACCCCACAATAACACAAAAATAGTTAACCTGTTGACATGATTAATGTCAAAATAATGACAAAATAATACTTCTGGGATGTTTAGGAGAAGTATGTTTCTGGTCCTGCCCCCGAGGATGTCTGTGAAGGTTCCCTTCTGCTCCCCTGCTCCGTTATGTTCCCATCCAGCAGCAGCCGCGGCTCCGCACTTCGGGTCGCGGTTCGATGCGTTTGGACGCATTTTACCGTGGAAATGCCGGAGTGTGACTTTCGAAGACTCGAGGGAAAGCCGTCCTGTCCTGTGAACGGTCCGGGACCGTCTCTGGCCCACTGAAGGCATGGAGCAGGAGGAGGTAAGGGACGTTTTTTCAGCGCTTCGGCGTGCGGTCTGGCTCGATCCGCCGCGGTTTTTTCGCGTCGGTCGAGTTTACACCGAGTGGCGGTGAAGTATCCTCAACAAGTGAACGTTAACTAAGGAACGTCGGCAGAATTCGGTGCATTCGGTTTTGAAACGGGACATGAACAGCTGCGCGTAGCGTGAGCGGCTGTTCCAGAAAGAAAAAAAAAAAAAAAACTAAACTCCTCCTCGAACCGACGCTGAGTTAAAAGTAGCAGGAATGTATGAAAAGCAACCCATTATTCGTCAGAAATGAAGCCTCGTTTTGTCCAATTTGACCGCTCGCATCCTTTAGTAGCGTTTAGAGCAGAACTTCTCCTCCGAGACACGGTACAGGCCAGAGGGCTGGGCTTTTATAACCAACCCGACTCAATATTTTACTGTCTGGACCAACACGATATTATTATTTCACCTGGTTTATTTCATACTGGAAATCACAGCAGTGTTGCAGTGAGAGTGAAGTGATTGTCATTGTGAAACACTGCAGCACAGCACACGGTGCACACAACGAAATGTGTCCTCTGCTTTTAACCATCTCCCTTAGTGAGCAGCGGGCGGCCATGACAGGCGCCCGGGGAGCAGAGTGTGGGGACGGTGCTCAGCTCGAACCAGGTCCATTTCCTTACCCGCTAGGCCACCACTGCCCTAATTTAAATTAAAACTGCTGGTGTTTCTATACAGGCCAAAAGTTTGGACACACTTTCTCATTCAATGTGTTTTCTTTATTTTCATGACCATTTACATTAGTAGATTCTTACTGAAGGCATCAAAACTATGAATGAACACATGTGGAGTTATGTACTTAACAAAAAAAGGTGAAATAACTGAAAACATGTTTTATGTTCTAGTTTCTTTGCTCTGATTACTGCTTTGCACACTCTTGGCATTCTCTCGATGAGCTTCAAGAGGTCGTCACCTGAAACGCTTTTGCAACAGTCTTGAAGGAGTTCCCAGAGGTGTTTAGCACTTGTTGGCCCCTTTACCTTCACTCTGCGGTCCAGCTCACCCCAAACCATCTCGACTGGGTTCAGGTCCGGTGACAGTGGAGGCCAGGTCTCCACTTTTTGTTAAGTACTGTAAATTGAACCGGTGCGACGTCTGATCAGTGTGTAAAATTGACTGCGCTGCGCTTTATTAAAAGTTGCACATTTAATGAAGCATTCAAGCTGGGTCAAAAGAACATGAAGTCAATTCACTGAAATTACTTATTATGTATTCAGTTGGAAGTTGGATTCGGTTTAGCTGGAAGCATATTGCCATCATTACTACTTTATTGTGTATTGTGTATACTGAAAACATGTGAGAATTAGTACAAATAATATAATTATTCACAAGACATATCAGGCTTGTATTTAGTACTAGATGCTTGAAGAGGTCCTGGTAGGGTTTGGACACAAGTTATTTCCAAGAATTTCCAAGAATTGTGTATTTTGAAGGATGTCATACCTGAGATTTTACACTGTATGTAAAACTGAGGTTACAGTTTTTACATGTGTATGTTAACACAGTGTTTTAAGGAGCTGGAGGAGATGGAGATTCGACTGGTGGAGGATGGCATGAGCCCCGAGGCCAGCATGACGCAGCGACTGCTGCACCTGTGGAAGCTCTACAGACGGACGGAGAACAGCCTCGGCACAGTCACGCACAAGCTGAAGTCCCTGCAGTCAGAGCATGTGGCAGAGAAGGCAATGGTATGTAGGTGATGGACCTTAGGCTTGATTTGGAATTTCTAGTTTTGAGCTGCATGTCTAATCTTACCTGTGCGCTCTAAGGTCCAGAAGACGCTGGAGCAAATTCGAGCTCTGAGCGATAAGCAGAACTTAGTGGGTCTGAAGTACGGGCAGGAAAACCAAATGCTGCACACCCAGTTGAAGCAGATGAGCCTTCAGCAAGGTGCGCGCTCTCCTTTTGATTTGATCTGAGTTGGCTGGCACCTCTGTGGTGGTGACCTGCTGTACCCCGACGGCTCTGTGCAGATTCTCAAAAGAACGAGGTGGCGGAGATGCTGTACCAGGCCGGCCTGGTCGAGCTCATCCCATTCAGCCCCAGCGAGCAGGTGGCCTACCTGCTTGCAGAGAGGTCCTCACTGCTGGAGAGACCTGAGACCCTGGAGACCAAAGCGGGTGAGCCTGGTGCCTCATCACCTTCCTCCAGAGACACGATGCCTGCATCCACAGAAAAGGCGGAAAAAGTGGAGGTAGAATAAATCAGCTGCTCCTGTCTCCATATTAATGATCTTAGTTAACGATGTATGAGTTGCTATCTGGTAAATAAATTCTTCAAAATACAGAAAAGGTTTGATATCAGAATCAAAATATCTGGGGTTGTGTAATATTACATTCTCAGTAATTGTCCATCTTTAGTTGCTACCCATTCTCAGACCCATTCTGCAAACCCATGGTCAGAGCCCCTGGAAAAAACTCCTAGGACTACGCAAGGTCCAGAGCCGAGAGAAGTCATTTCTGGTGGGTCTTTGGTCTGTTTTTGAAGACTGTTATTAATTGACCATCTTATCAGTCACCCATGAATCCAAGTATTGAATCTTTTAGCCATCTGATGGCCTGCAGTCTCACAAGGCTGACAGCATTAAGCAGCAGCATCTGGAGAGGGACCTGGATGAGGCCTCTCGTCGCCTGTCCATGGCTCACAAGGAGATCCGCAGGCTGACGGATGAGCTGGAATCAGCTCACCTGACCCAGAGCGCTTATGGTAACAGAAATGCGTAGACTTTTTCTGTAGAAACGTCATGTGCCGTTGGAACTAGGAATACTTTTGCTTGCCTGATCCAACAGAGCCAGAACTTCAGGGAGCTCAGCGGGAAGTTGAATTGCTCCGGCGCGAAGTAGAGAAGCTAAAACGCTGTGGTGAGACCTCATTACATACGAAAACATTAAAGCAAAACTGCCAAACTAACTTAGTCCTTCTCTTGTGTTAGATGTTGCAGAGATCCGCAGGGCGAAGGAACAGAATGAGTGCCTGGATCAGGAGATCCGAGTCCTGAGAGAGCGGGTGCGAAGCTTAGATGCTGAGCGCTTGACTCTTTTGAACATGGTGCGCCCGTGTACAGAGAGATTTGCATAATTCTTTTTTTTTTGTGACGACACATTAACAATAGTTCTCATGTTCACATAGCTTGATAAAAATTTGGAGGACAATGATGATGAAAGTGATGTCCGACCACAGAAGACAAAGGTCAGCCAAGCAGAAGTAAACTAAATCTTGCATTACATGAATGAGGTTTGTTTTGTAATTACATGTGTTATTTGTTAGATGGAGGGTGGAGTCAAGACGTTAGGAGAACTGTCAAGATGTGATGAAGACAGGATCCATAAAAGGTCTTGTCTAATCTGTTATATTACTTATCTTCCCATTTAAATGTATGTCTATTTCTACATTAACTGTACATAATTCAGTGCATTTATTTAATACCAGTAAGTTGTGTAAACCATAACCCAGCCACAGGAGCTCATACATTGCATTTCTTGTGCCAGTCCCAAGCCCAGGTAAATGAAGTCAATATGCAGACTGGTTTATCCGCTGTGGCGACCCCTAACTGGAGGCAGCAAATACTTCATGCAAAGTACACACAGTTTTTAGAAGTAGTCAGGAATTGAGTGATGGGTAAAAGCAGAGGACACATTTCACTGTGTGCACCATTCGCTGTGCTGCAGTGTCTCTCAATGACAATCACTTCACTTTCACTGAAGCTACTTTAGAGCAGTTTAGGCAGAGATGCAGGGATTTTTTCTAAGCAATATGTTGTTTGCAGAACTATCAATTGTTGTTGACGTGAAATGTGGGCTGCAGGTGCCGTGAAGTCCTGCAGGAGAAGGAGCAGGTGCTGGGGGATCTCCAGCGGCATGTGCAGCAGCAGCAGGAGGAGTGTGAGGCGCTGCGGCTCCAGAAGCAGCAGGTGGTGGCCCTGCTGCAGGAAGCACAGAGTCTGACTCAGCACCAGGAGCAGAAACTCAGAACCACTGAGGAAGACCTCAGGCAGGAGGTGGGGATTATGTGGTGTGTGTCTTTTTTTCTTTTTTTTTTGTAGTTTTCTGTGTTGTTTTGTCATTGCGTATTTTCATCGCTAGAGGGGGAAAGAGACTCGCTATTCGCTGTGTGCAGTAGTGGCCAAACGTTTTGAGAATGACACAAATACTGTTCGCTGCTTCCGTTTTTTTATGGCAATTTACATAAACTCCTGAATGTTATGAAGAGTGATCAGATGAATTGTCCCAAAAAGACAATTTCCACTGCACTTCAGCCCTGCCACAAAAGGACCTGCTGAGATCATTTCAGTGATCTTCTCGTTAACACAAGTGAGTGTGTTGAAGAGCACAAGGCTGGAGATCGTTCTGTCATGCTGGTTGAGTTAGAATAGCAGACTGGATGCTTTAAAAGGAGGGTGATACTTGAAATCTTTGTTCTTCCTCTGTTAATCATGGTAACCTACAAGAAAACGTGCAGTCATTCTATTGTCACATAAAAAAGGCTTCAATGACAAAGATTTTGCTGCTACTAAGAATGCACCTAAATCAACCATTTATTGGATCATCAAAAACTTCAAAGAGAGAAGTTCATGTTGTGAAGAAGGCTTCAGGGTGAAAACCTTCAAGGAGAAAGGTTACCTCCCCTTTCTCATGCTTTTTCCGGCCAGACAATTTCCCACCCTCCCCTAAAACATTATCTCCACCGACCATCATGGCTTCCAAATGTGTGAAGCATTGCAGTTACTCTGTGCCGTCATGTGAAACACTGGGTTAATTTTATTTTTTTCAGAAAAAATGCAGACACTGCTTATTTGTGGTTTGTGACTGGTGTTGATGACATTATATCCACGAATGCCCCCTCTTCTCCACGACCCACCTCTCTCCTACTCGTTATCATTTAAGGCTACAAACACAGAAACGCCACGTCCTGGGGAAATGTAATTACTGTTACTGGCGAAAAAGTGGTTGTAGTTCTGCACCAAGGCTGAATTTTGAAAAGAGACTTCAGATATAGTACTAGGCGACCACTAAGCAACCCACACACACACACAAACGCACACAACACACAGCAAACCTTCCACAGTAGCACACTAGCCTTCTGGCCATGACAACGACAAACCATTGCACACCCAAAGGCTCATTTCTGTTCAGTCAGTCATTACACAATGGACAACAACATACAGCAATCGGTGTGAAACAAGGCATTTTGTCTTGTAATTGTGGTAGACTGTGCTATTTGTTGACTTTTTACATAAAGGGTATGTACCAAATTGGAAAGAATTGGATCCAGAATCATTACTCCCATGCCATTCTTTTTTACAGACTGTGGCTCAAAAACTGAAATGCTGTAAATGGTACATAAAACGAAAACTATTAGAACATAACAAATCGTGCATCTTGCATACGGGTTCCTCTTCCTTGGGCCTGTCTATCGCTTTCTCTCACTCATGTCTGCCTTAGACCATTTCAATCCATTCCTTCAGAGACAACACAGAGGTTGCACCTATTAGGAGTGTCCAAAGGGAGCTTTGGTGATATCTTACTTACATAATTAGTTTCTAATAGTTGGGAGTTAAAAACAGTGGTGCATGTTAATTGTGTTAAAAAGGTTTTATACATTTGCAAGAGATGTCTTCTGCTTTGTTGAGATGGTGGTGATGCTAAGCAGGTTAAAGCAATTGAAAAAAATATTTATAACACCAACTGTCTAACATAAAGACCAACGGATCTTTAGTTTACAAAATGGTTTAGTATGCCATAGTGTAAGAAAACGTAAAAAGGTCTGCATGGCACCTGGGAGCACCAGAATGAAGTTTAAGCACTCTACAGTCCAGCTCACCCCAAACCATCTACACTGGGTTCAGGTCCGGTGACTGTGGAGGTCAGGTCTCCACTTTTTGTTAAATACATAACACCACATGTGTTCATTCATAGTTTTGATGCCTTCAGTGAGAATCTACCAACGTAAATGGTCATGAAAATGAAGAAAACACATTGAATGAGAAGGTGTGTCCAAACTTTTGGCCTGTTCTGTATATTTTCTAATGTTGCTCACTAGTGCTTCTGATCTCTGGAGCAAACGTTCTTCAAAGCTAGACCAAGCCACCTCAGTGGCATTCGGCACTGAAAATGAGAAATTTTCAATTTGACAGTGGAGGAAAGAACAAAGACGTTATAAGCAGTTCACATATTCTAGTGTTCACAGTTCCAGTGACTGAAGCATACATTTATTAATTTAAGGTGTCCTAACCAGAACACTGAGAACAGTCAAAACAGCATCATAGGTCATTGCCAGCTAAAATGTCAAAAGGAATGCTTTTACGAGTAAGTGGTAGTAGGAAACATGTACCTACACTTTGCCTGGGGTGAGCTGAGCAGAGGGACAGAGGAACTTGATTCAGAAACTGCAACTTGACTGTTCTCTGTACCAAAAGGTTCTAAATAAAAAAAAAACAACAACATATAAAAATACTTGTTTTCAATGTGTGCTCTATACTTTATCATTTCAGAGGGCTTTGAGGTATTAGACTCTCAGCACTGGTGTTGGAATGTTCAGGGATCTCTTGTCACCCCCTCAGATGCAGCTGCTGAAAGAAGAGGTCAGACGTCTGCAGTCTGCCTTACATACGGAGTGGCAGCAATCCAGTAAACTACAGGCAGACATAGAAAAAGAAAAGGATGTTTCACAGGTACAGTTGTTGAGTGGTGGTTATGTATATTCTTTTAATAACAATAATTCCAGGAGTTCAGAAGAGAAGAGAAGCTTTAAAGCTTTGTGTGAGAAGGAGCAAAAAACAGTCCACTGAAGCTCTCCTGTTATAATATGACTATGACAAAGAAAGCAAACCCCCAGTGGGGTTTCTCCATTTGTAAAGGTCCCATATCATGAAAATTTCACTTTGTGAGTTCTCCTCGCCTGTCTATGATCTTGCAGTGGCTAGAAATTATGATATGTGTAAAGAGTGCTTTGGCCATTCTGCTTCACCGTTCAGAGAGCAGCAGCTCAGACAGTCAGATCTGGAATTTTGTCCCCCTATATTCAGATATCTTATTAGGGGACCACTAAGACCATTAATGCTTATTCTAAACACATATTCTATTCCAGGTAGATTTCTCTATATCACACTAAATACAACTTAAATAGATGTTGAAAGATACATCATGCAGATGCGCTGGGACAGCGCATGGGCTCATGGGGTGTTTCAGGCCTTTCAAGCATCAGACACCCTCGCCCAGGCGACCCAACCGGAGGGTGGATCAGACCCCAGCCTTTGTGCCAGCAGCATTTGCCCACAATTCAGCCCTCTTTATCCATAGCCACCTTGTGACAGTTTCTGTGGCTAAACCTGATTGAAAGTGAAAGTGAAACTCCTGGTACTTGGCTCACTTCCTCTCGTTAGCCGCATCCATACAGTCTTCACAGGGGACTGTGATCTCCAGATTAGATCAGATACTTGGTGTAATCATCAAAGTGGAATCACAGAGCCACTCCGTAGTCAGTCCATGACACGATATCAAGCACGAGTGGAGGCAACCAGGTGAGGAGTACAAAGACAATTGTGTCTTGCCTACAGTCAAGCATGATGGTGTGAGTGCCACTGTTTGGGGCTGCATGAGTGCTGAACATGAATGTCAAAATGTACAGTGACATTCTGAAGCAGAGCATTATACCCTCCCTTCAGAAACTGGGCAGTATTACAACAGGAAAATGACACAGATTTAAGATGACCTCTATTAAAATTTAAATGGGAAAAATTGTAATGAATCACATTTTCAAAGTAATTTTCCTGCCACTTCCGATCATGACTGTAGGTGTGAGTGAATGTGAGGTGGGAATGGGCTCTGGCAGCCATAATCCTGATTAACAGGTTAAGTGGTTAAGGAGTGAGAGTGAATAATAATTCTGGGAGTTCAGGGTGAGATAACAAAATGTTGTTCAAGATGGGTCACACAACTTCAGTCATGAAAGACCTAGTGCTCAGTATATGGCTCAACTGGCCATCTGCTAAAGGCAAAGAAAATATAAACAGACCAGTCGGATTTCTCCATTCTAAACACTTATATAAAATACACATGTTGCTGGTTAAATGACAGCTTTAGGTTGTGTAGCTCAATAAGAAGATAGCATCTTTGACTTCCTCTTGTAAGGCAGTCAGACCATATTCTGGGTGCTCAGCCAGTTCCTCTTGACCCAGCCGTGCACTGGTCGCAAATAGGCCTACCCTGTAAATAGCTAAAGTGAGATGTATGCAACCTGCAAGGTGAGAAGAGACAGAGAAGAAGAGACAATTTGCAAAACCACTGAAACGATTGACAGGTTGGTCAGATCTGCAAGGTGGATAAACAAAATTCAACAAAATAACTTGTATGATTCCAGTAAGTTACACAGCAGTTAGCTTTAAATAAATAATGTAAAAAATGGTTGTCGCTGCCCTTAGTCCCTACAGTCCTCACTGCAAGAGAAGATTGAAGATTGCAGGAAGAAGGACGGAGCCTTGGAGAGGAGCGAAGAGCTCTTCAGAACATTGGAGAAGGAGTTGCAGTGTCAGAAATCTGAAAACCTCCATTTGGTGAGGTTAATGGCCTGCTTGCAGGAAGAGAACCAGAAGGTAGATATGACATCATCGTGTTAACTATAACCTTAAATTCACAAGCATGTGCACAAAAAAAAAAAAAAAAAACTCTGTTAAATGCAGCAGTAATTGTCCTCATCTGCATATTCAACATGTGGGTGCTCCCTTTGTGTTAAAGGTATGCAGTATCCCGCAGAAAATGCAGAACAATCGATATCAGCTGCACCAAGAGTGGAACACAGTTCCAAAGAACAAATTTCAAAGGTGCTAAACACTTCTTCCTGTGCTTCTATGGGTTTGTCTGAGTAGTGTGACTTCCGTTTCAAGGCATGCATGCAACATGCTAGTGTCATAAGCTCTGATTAAACAAGTGGTGTTTAAGTTATACATTTGAACATTAGCATTGTTTGGGGGAAATAATTGGTTGATCTGATGTTAAGGGGTGATTGATGTTCCCAGTATACATTTATCAAGCTTTTTTGACCCTAGACTTATTATACTAATGTAGTGACCCTGATTTTAGTTTAATACGTTGAAAGTATATTCAACGATAAAGGCAAATTCTTGGCCAAGTTTATTGTGCTGTGTGCGGCAAATATTAAAGTGTATGCAAGTATGAAATCAGCTGGGTTAAAAGAATACACAAAATGCATTTTAAATAAATATTGAACACACTGCTCTTTGGGACAACTAAACATCCTCTTGTGTAATTCAGTACAAAATTCAGGTTAGACATGACTGTGGTGTTGCAACAGTTCTGTGTGTGATGTCACTTCTTCCACTTCTGGAGAAACAACCAACACTGTCTTTGTTGGTTGGAAAATCATTGTGGTTTTACTGCCCTCAATGTACCGTTTACCAGCATTGCACATCTGCAAAACTGCCCATGACAGGAAGCTGTGGGATCACGGTGAGCTACATGAATCCCTATTGGCACCCCAAGATATGGAGATCACTCTGAAACAATTCACAGTGCAGCTCAGTCAACATATGAAAGATTTAGAGATACAACTGGACGTCCTTCAAAAGAACAACAAAGGCACTGAAGAGGAAGTGAGTTTAACATATGTTTGGATCTACTTCATTATTGCACACTTCCATCTAAAACTGAATGCCACACAAGCTACTACTAACGGTACAAAAACGACTCTGCACTTCTTCTCTCTGCAGCTGAAGAGGAGCAACCATGACCTTGAGCAGAGGCTCCATTCCAGGCATCTGGAAGTGGAGAGGCTTGAGACGCAGCTCAAACTACTCATGATAGATCTGGATTCACTGACCAGGTGAATGAGTCATGATGCCTTCTACAGGAACAAAAAAAAACATAGATAGTCCAGTATTCTTCTTATTAATTAATGGGGTTTTAATGAAAAGGCAACATTATCAAATCTGAGTATCAATAATATAAAATCTGAGTGTCGCAATATGGCCGCAATTATATATATATATATATATACACACACACACACACACACACACACACAATATACAACAATAGTAATACAATAAATAAATAAATAAAACAAGCATTTAACCCATGAACCATTATGAGCATTGGGCAGCCATGAATGGTGCCCTGGGAGCAGTGTGGGGATGGTTCCTTTCTCATGGGTACCCCAGTGGCACCATGATGGTTGGTTGCAGTCTGTTTCCATAGCTGCTAGGATACCACTGCCTAACCTCAATAATAATCTGTATAGTAATCCCAGCAGAGTAATAGTAACCAGAACCCTTCTCCAGCAAGTATAACGAAAAGCAGTGCCAGCACAAAACCAAGATGAGCCGGGCAAAGCAAGCATTTCTGAAGGAGATCTGTGGGCGGGATGAAAAGATCCAAAGGCTGGAGAGGGACCTTAATCTTCTCATTAAAAAATTGGAGAAGGTGAGTCCCATTGCCCATTTCTGAAGCATATCAACAAAACAATGCTCGTCTGTTTTAATTTTTTTTTTGCACTATTTTTAAAATGTATTGTTTTTTTGGAGTCACCAGGAAAAGGATCTGGCCAGGAACATGGGTGAGGTGAACAGTAAGCTGCTGCTTGAAAACAACAGTCTGCAGCCAAGACTTATCAAAGAGCAGAACAAAGTCACCAGCACCATGTGTGCATACTCAGCCATGCAGCGAAGGTGCACACCTCCAGCACAAAAACAGTGACCTATCTTTCTACGTAATCACTGATCTTCTTCTTCTGTGGTGCACCACGCAACACTCCTACAAACTCCATACCTGCATCTGTTCTGATGCGCGCTGACAACACTCATTTATTCATTGCAGAGAAACTGGAGTGAAAACTTTTGTCCTATTGAGATTGAGCACTAGTGGAAATATACAACACAGAAAAAGTGTTCCAAATTTTCACTCAAGCATCAGATTTTCAGTCTTTTCAAAGTAGAAGCTCAAACAAGTTCACAAATATTGCTCATCTGTTTATTGGTTATGAGAATTTTCTTTTACTAAAGTTTTTCCAACATACTTAATCGTGCATGGCAAAACTGTGAACCTTTGCTTGCTGTATCTGGTGCGTGGTGGTGGGTTTTCTGGCATGAACAGCTTGCCTCAGGCCACTCACTAACATTTCTATCAATCGAGGTCATTCAAAACCATGTTGTTTTATGGTAACGTATCCACCACTTTTTCAGATATGGGACAAGATGTTTATGATGGAATGCAGTGTCTTCTCCAAACTGATTTAAATACAATCTATTAAATACAATCTATTACAAAGCAATCAACATTTATTTTGTGAAGCCAGTAATCTTAGATTATTCAGATAATGTGTGAAAGCCTCTCTCTCTCACACATTACATAATGCACAGCATCAGATTATATTGATATTAACAATGCAAGCAATATATTCATTTTGAAAGGTTATCATTGGTATATTGCCCAGCACAATTATTTTTTTGTAATATTAACAGTAAAATCATGCAATGAGACCTGCAATTGCTTTAATAGATTTGACATATGAGCATTCAAATAAAGTAGTTTCAGCTTTGCTCCAGTTTCACATTGATGGGTCACTCGCAACTGAATCACAACTTGTTGCTTCAACTTTATTCTACTAGAGTTGAGTTTCTGGAGAAGGAGAACAGACAGCTGGAGGACAGCGTCCTGGAGAAGTCCAGTGCGGTAGCAAAGCTAGAGTGTGTACTGGGGAGCAAGGTACATGATAGATTGTGTGTTATTCTAATCTCTGCTGAAGGTTTACCAAATGGGTGCAGCGTTGTGGTCAATGCGAACTCACGTGTCCACTTTCAGATATGACCAAATAGTACTTATGCAGCAGAGAGAACTAAATGTCATTACGTTAAATACGTACATCAGATAAACACATTTTTTTGCAAAGAACATAGCCTTATTCTGTTTGGTAGCGTGCATTATGAAAAGTTCCGTTATGTGGTGTGTACAGTGTTTCCATAGTCAGCTAAAAAAAATCTGAATCATTTGGTTATGGGTGGAGCCTTGTAAATATCAGCCAGAGGAGGTGAAAGTTGCGGGCCATGTGGACGGTGATGATGAACATAAAGAATGACTGTTCAAATGCACTATACCTATTTTTCTCAAACGCACACAGAGTGTGTAGTGAGAAATCATGGTGAATCATGTTAACGATTTTTTTTAAATGTGTCACTGATTAGTAAGAAAGGATGTAAACACTGTTGTTCCTTTCCACTTGTAGGAACTGGAAAAGCTCAGTCCTCAGGAATGGCCGATTATTTGCAGAAAGTCCAGGTAACATTTATTTTTTTTTTTTTTGTCTTAAAGTATTTTCATTGTATGACTTTCACTTCTTCTCGACAGCCTGGCGCCTAAAGGATGTGACCTGAGTGGCCTGCTAGATCTAATCAGTACGTCAAAGGTTAAATGTCTGGAAAATCTAAGATCTTCAATCACAATGCCACAAATGTGGATGTCAGAGCTGGGCTACCTGAACTTGACTTCTTCTCCGCACTCTTCGGACACCCTGGCCCTGTCAGACTGTCCCAGCATTGATCGTAATCAGGAGTAAAAAAAGAAGAAAAAAAGGCATTTTATGTGGTATTTCAAATGAATTAAAGATATGTAAATAATGTTATTATTTTTCAATAATCAATTAAAATAGCCCCCAAAAAGGGCCTGGAATTTGTAGTCAATTTAAATTTTTATTGAAAATACTTTATTGATGAGCAGAACTAATAATAACCACAATTAAAAATAAAGCAAACAAAATGTACCGTACGTTTTCTGCGCACAAAAAAAAAAGCATGTTCCTACAGGCTATTCATGATGACAGGATTGGTGTCGTACAGACCATTTGAGATGTTTCCTGTTCAGCAAGTTTAGAGGTTTTTCACACCCGCACCCCCCCTATTTTCAGTCACATTTGACTATACGTTTCCCTTTTTTTTTTGGTTACCGCAGTCTTCACAGTCTACAGCCTTGGTCTTATCAAGAACCAGAACAGCATGAGAGTGTATTTCTTTTTAGAATATAAAGTTCTAAAGCTAGAACCAAAGAAAGTGATTCAAAATATGCAAAAATATTTTTATTTGTAAAACACACAGAAATTAGATGTTTCTCAAAAAACGGTCATTCAAGTAAATACTTCATTTATCTTTTTTTTTTTTATATAATAATATAAAAAAAAAACAAAAAAAAAAAAAACACACACATACACAGCAGGACTGGACTGAAATGCAAACTGGCCAGATGTCCATAAAACCCAAGTCTATCACACAACGTTTTTAAATCGCAAAAATGCAAATGTGCCAGGGGGACTAATCAGAAATACCTTCAAAACATACTGTTCAGACAGTAGAAGCCGTCGAACAGAAAACCGCCGCCGATTCGCTCCCAACACGAAGCTCGGCGCATCACGCGGCCCAACGAGCGGGCCTGTCAGACCACGAGCCGGTGCGTTCACTTTTTCTACCGCGCCCAACGGCCCGATTAGTTCACCGGCGCCCTGAGACTCTTGTAGTGCTTCTCCGCCCACAGCAGGCGCGGCACGTGAATGTCCATGCGATACCCGATGCCGGTGTCCCAGCAGTACTCCGGCGAAAGTATTTTGCTGGGCTTGTGCAGAAAGAGGTGCTTGTTGAGGTGGCTCTCGTCGTGCCACAGAGCCTCCACGTTGTTCTCCTTGTCCTTCATGATTGATCTGTAACACGCTTCTGTCGTTGCCTTCACTTTTTCCCATGACCCACCAAAAACTGCGGCGTGGTAGTAGAAGTCACCGTCCCTCATGTACGCCTCGGAGTTTGGGTTGTGGTCGTAAGTGAGCTGAATCTTCGGGCTGTGGTAGAAGTGAGCGTGCAGCAGCGCTACGGAGTCCCCCAGGGCCTCGGTACCGAAAGGTCCAACAAATATTTGGTCCACATCCATGCAGAAGACGTACTTGTGTCTGTGTCTGATTTCTGACTCGATGGCCTCGGCTATGGCCTTCATGCGCATCATTGAGATGTCCTGCCATCTGGTGTGCCGCTTCACATGAATGACCTTCAGCTTTCGCCTGGGACCCACACGCATGTCAGGGACCTTCGCTGGGACGTCCGTGAACACGTAATAAGTCACTGGGACGCTCAGCATGAAGAAGACTTCAGCAGAGTGGAGGAAGTCCTTCAGGTAGGCGTCTATATATCTAAGGTGGAAAAAAAAAAGATAAAACGCGTGATGAACGGGCGTCGCAACACACACACGACTGTTCTAGAAACACAACACGCTCTTCTCACCTTCCCACAGCAAAGACGGTCAGCGCCACAGACGTGTTCCTCTTCATGTGCTCATCATCATACACATCTGGGTCAAACATTCCATCCCACATTATCGGGGCGCCCCAGTAGGTGCAAGTCTGAACGTCGCTTCTTGCCCTAGTTAATGTTCGTATTAAAGAGTTCAAATAATAATTGTTTGGGGTCATAATTCTCCATCCCTTACCCATCCCTTGATGATCGATATTTAAATTTGAATGACGCATCTACAGCGAGAGAGCGCACTGACGTACCAAAAATTAAGCGACTTATCCACGCCATTTGCCATCTTAAGATGCTCGAGATAAGACACCTGGCATTTGTCCATGGGAATAAGACCTTCCAGAAATCTGAGATGAAAAGGAGGATAAGTGTCACTTGAGTATGGAGTATTTCTCAAGATTCATTCTGGCCAGTGTTGGTGTCTGACAAATTCATTTCAACAAAGTAAAAATTGTTTATCAACAATTATTTGCATTTTTTTTTTAATAATGATAAAAAAGTACGCTTACCTTATGGTATATGGGATGTGATAGGCCAAGAAAATCAACATAGAAGTGAAGAGGGCCAGGGCGGATTTGCGATTGTATATTTGCCTAAAAAGAAAGTAAGAATGAGAACTCAGATTTTCCCCGCATAATCGGCGAGTTATCGTCTGTGCACGAAGTTTTTTTTTTTTTTTTTTGGTCGCCTGGGCATAATTAAGTCGCCGCTGCCTCGCAACGTGGAGGTCTGGGATCCGCCGGCGCGGTTCGCCTCGTTCCTGCCCCCGTTCGAACCGCCGATTTCTCAGCCATCTCGGATCCTGCCCCGCGGCCGAAATGAACTGAAGTCGTATCGAACGACGCAACCACCGATTTGAGCCGAAATCAACACGATCCTCTTCCGCCAGAGCTAAAAAAAAAAAAAAAAAAGTCCCTGCGTCTCAGGTATGGAGGTGTGTGTCTCTCCAGCGGCGACTTAATTATGCCCAGGCGACCAAAAAAAAAAAAAAAAACTTCGTGTACAGACGATAACTCGCTAATTATGCGGGTGGTAGTAGCCTAGTGGGTAACACACTCGCCTATGAACCAGAAGACCCAGGTTCGAATCCCACCTACTACCATTGTGTCCCTGAGCAAGACACTTAACCCCGAGTGTCTCCAGGGGGGGACTGTCCCTGTAACTACTGATTGTAAGTCGCTCTGGATAAGGGCGTCTGATAAATGCTGTAAATATAATGTAAATGTCTCTGGCAGGTGCCAGTCGACCTGTTCCGGAGAAACCTCACCTCATCCCCGAGAAACGGCTGGTTCCGCGCCGTGTCCAGCTCCTCCTGCATCCGAGAGGCTGCCAAACAAGCAACATGTTCACTTTTTAATACGAACAATGAATAAAAGTGGCGAACAAAAATTATATATTATATATAAATCTAAAATATACAAATAATTTGGGGGAACTGGCATTTTGATACGGCAGTAAATACACCCAGGCTATATTATTTAGATAATTAAATGAATGCAGCTTCAATTATTACAACGAAGCTGGTCAGGTTTAAAAGCGCGGCGTCACGTGATAAAAAAAAAAAAAAAGTCGCGCGTTTCTGACCGTCAATTCCTTCAGTTTGGTTACTGCGCCACGCCGGCTGCGTGTTCGGTCAAAGAGAGAAAATACTCCCGCCGTGAGACACGTTTACCTTAAAAAAGGGGGAGGGAGGGCGGACAAGGTGGCGGCGGTGGCGCGCGTCGCGCGTTCACGGCACCGCCGAGTCTGGATGGGGAGGGAGCGCGCGCGCGCGCGTCCGCTTGCATTTATACAGGCGAGGCGGGACGTCGCGGAAACGCGCAGATGAAGAAATGGTTAAAAACAAAACTGAAAAAAGTATTGATCCTTTTGTTTGATCTATTTGTTTTTACTTCTGGCAGGAAATTGAACGAACTTTTACAAAAATCCACTTTTGTACGTTTTTTTTTTCCAGGTACAACTACTTCCCATAATTTGCGAGTTATTATCTGTGCGCGAAGTCGGTCGGCGTGGTTTATATCGACCTGTTGTTCCTCGTTCCGCGATCTCGCAGCCTTCTCGAATCCCGCCGCGCAGCCTAAATGAAACGATCCGAAACGTCGTTCTCGTGTCGAACCCCGCGCCGCGCACCGTGAACTCGATACGAACCGAACCAAGCCGAAATGCGGACTTACAGTTTTCAAAAGCGTGTGAACACGATCCTCTTCCTCCCGAGCTATTTGCCAGACAAAAAGCAGCCAAAGCAAACCTGGGTGTGTCCCTGCGTCTCAGGTATGGAGGTGTGTGTGTGTGTGTGTGTGTTTGGGGGGGGGGGGGGCAGGTGTGTAGAGTTCCCTCAAAAAGCAGAAGCTAATAACATTCGATCACGTTTCTGTCTCTTACTTATAAAAAAATGTATGTATATATGTGTGTGTGTGTGTGTGTATAAAATACAAACCTAAAGAGACCAACATGCATAACAGCCATGACCTGTTGCAAAAAATAAATTAATAATAATAATAATAAAACCACAGAAAATGTACTATACCTTTTGTTGGCTTTATTGTTAATCACTGTTATTATTAGCTTTGCTCATTAAAAAAAATATTCACACGAATTTGCTTTCTTTGACTGTGCATAAAGCAGCCAACGATTTATAAGATACCACAATGCAAGACAAAGGATCTGTATAATAATAACTAGACCTAATAGAATCATTTTATATAGAAAAAGGCGTTAACAGTTAAGTACTTTAGAGATTATTTACAGTATATTCATGCTATCAAAATGCATACAGTACGGAGTAAAACAAAAAGTACAATGATATAAAATACAATGATACAACAATAATAAACATACAGGCTTAAGGCTCGAATGTGTATAAAAATGAACAGAAAGTTAATAATACATAGACACGGTTAAGAAGAGTATGATACAATGGGGTATTTTTTTTTTTCACATACATTTCTATACAGATTAAATGAGACACCCAAAACAAGGACTATATAAATGTGTAATATAAATCGACATGTTGTTTTTTAAAAAAAAAAAAAAAAAAGACTAACTTGAAGAGGCAGATGAATAAATCTCCAGGTGAATAAAGCCAGAGGTCGGTGGGTGCCCCCTCTCAGACTGTGGGTGGCACCACACCCCCACCACCGTGCTACCGCGGCAGAGCTGGCGGCCGCAGGAGGGAAGAAGGAAGCTCAGTCACGAGACAGGGATGCAGTTACAGTCACATGTGGACTTCCAGATTACGCTAAGGGTCCAAGTACCAAACATGCGGTTCAGCATTTGCAAAACCTGTTCCTTTTGTCGGCTGATCGAAATCAGCAGCACAACTATGGAACGTCCCTTTTCTGTGGCCACGCCCAACTTTGTGGACTTAAAAAGGTGACGCAAGACAAAGAGAAAAATCACACAGACGCCGCCGCTGAAAATGCTTGGGCAGATGGCGGCCATGTTGTTGTTACCGTCAGCTCATTAGCAGGGCATCTAATTGCAGAGGGGTAACCGGAGACAGGGGGCGGGGTGCGTGTCACACACCTTTTACCTTATAATTATATATGTTAGTCCATCCGGTGGTGGGAAGCCGAACATCAATGCCCAATTACCAGCTTTATGTGTTCCACCTTTTACTTCATTTTGTCCTCTTAAAAAGTTAAAACGGTTCTATGACCGTCACAATACACCTGGAAACGGGCGCATTCTTTCGTATGCGATTAACTGCTGAATCATGGCGATATCTCTGTGTAGCTTTGGCTATCGGGCTGCCGTGTGAGAGGAGAAGCGTCAGAACTTGCTGGGTGACCAGTGAACTTAGGACTTTGGGTGTTGGGTTTCCAATTTTTAACAGCGCTAGGCAATCCCATTGTGTCTACTTCCTGAACAATTTGGCTGAGGTCACAGGTAATATCTAATAGCCAGTACAGAACATCGCTTCAGTTCTCTGAGAAAATCTTTTCAAGATCATAGGGACAATTTGAGAACCAAGTTATGTGACTAAGGCAATAAATGCGACTGAATTGGTTGAAATCTCAAAGCCAATTGTCCTGTGGAGCAAAATCTTGAAAAGATGGAAATACAATGCACTTCTTCATCATTTAACAAGTTTCCAAAAACAGCTGCTTTGTTAGGTGTGCTGAAAAACTGAAATGAAATTCCACAGTGTTCTGGAACCCATACAACCTGCAGTAACTTGCCCACAAATGTTTCAAAGGTATGTAAGCACACATACAGTTGTGATTACATCATTACATTACATACATCATTGTGATTCTGCACAATTTGTCTGCTTTCCTGAATATCTTTCATTAAGCAAATTCATTTATGCTAATCCCTACAGTCATGAAGAATTTATGTCCTGTCAAAGAGCATCCAGGAGCACTTTCAGATGTTAACAACATATAGGTTTCATATTATAATATAAATGCAATGAATGATTCATTTTAAAAATTCCAGTCTAACTGAAAAAAAAGCAAAACTAATTACATATAGCATTTCTATATAGTAACTACATATATATTTTTATCTATAGTTACCACATATACGTTTTAGGAAATCTTTGGAAGATTGTTAAAAATATCTGAAAATAATACTGAAACAGTGTGGCGCTCAGCAGTTAGCTGCCAGGAGCAACAAGTAAAATTCGAAGAACTTTTATAGCCAGGATGACTGGCTTGAAAGTGCTGCAAAACCATCTTTGGATGCAATATTCCCTCCCATTTACCAAGTTTCCTTTTTAGGACAAAATAATACTACACATTTCTAAAGTGTAAGAAAGAAAGAAAGAAAGAAAGAAAAAAATAATACGACACACAAGCACAAGACATCATTTGATTGCACAAAAATAAAGCGCTGACCTTACAGGAGGTCAAAATGTGTGGGTGTAGCGAGCAGTGAGGGCTGAGTTGTTGTGGGAATGGAGCCATCAGATCAGGGAGATCCTAATGGGAATGCTGGGGGTCTCTGTCCTCTGAGGAGAGTGAGGGCTCACTAAGTGCTCTACTACTGTGTGTTTGGACATGTGCTTCATAAGGTAGGTCTCCTGAAGATATACAAAGACGACAATGTTAGGAAGCTTCTTCACCTGAAAATGGTTCTGCAAGGAGCAACTGGAATTCACAAGCACAATCCATTTTTTAATGGCATCATAAGCCAATCAGAAAACCCAATTTAATATTTTATTGAGTTTACACTTAATGTTCACTCTGTATTGGGCACTTTTTTGACACTTGCATTATTAGAGCATGAATGTACTTTGTTAAGAAATGTAATTCACTTTTCTTCAGTTATTTAAATTTCAAGATTGTGAAATCTAAGAACCCGGCAGAATAGGTTTAAAGGCAGTTTGCAGGAAGTGACACAATGAACCCCCACCACCACTATGCCCGTAAATCCTTACACCCCCCCCAGACGAAGTGCGGTACTTACTGAGGTGTACGCCCTGCCACACATGCTGCAACAGTAGGCCTTAGCGTTTTTAATGGCGTGTGCAGACAGGTGGATCTGCAAAGAGGTGGAGTCTGAGTAGGCGCGATAGCAGTTGGGACACTTGTATGGCTTGTCTTTGTTATGCTGCCTTTGATGAGACTGAAAAGAAAGAAAAAAACACACTTAGAAACACTTTTTACTGAAGTGTGACTGCATGACATTTTATGCTACTTTTTTCGATAAAATGATACTTGACGTGAAAAAAAATTAACAGCGGTTTCTTCATCCCCAGTATAAAGATTGCACATTCACCTGGACCAATGTGGACCAAGCAGCAAAAGCAAGCCACACACCACTCGCTCACTATGCAAAAATGGATTTGCAACACAAAAGAGTCACATTTGTATTTCCCTAATGAATACTGCCCATTAGAGTTTTCTCAGAAGGCCACGGCACTGTTTTGTGTGGCCTGCCTCGTATGTTGCTTATAAGACAAACGAACCTGGGCCATGACTTTCCGCTGAATACAATATATGAGTTCTACACACAGTACAAAGTTCACCAATCATTATCAGACAACATCTACAGAATATCTACACAGTGACCTACATTTACATTTTACGGCATTTATCAGACACCATTATCCAGAGCGACTTACAATCAGTAGTTACAAGGGACAGTCCCCCCTGGAGCAACTTTGGGTTAAGTGTCTTGCTCAGGGACACAATGGTAGTAAGCGGGATTTGAACCCGGGTCTTCTGGTTCATAGGCGAGTGTGTTACCCACTAGGCTACTACCAGCGTTATGATACATAATTTATCCAGCAGGTGAACCTTCAGTCAGATTAACCTTCCATATTACATTTATTATCTGAATAATTGACGCCTCCAACGACACCTGACCTGATCGGCTCAGATGACAAGTGCTTAAGATGGGAATTCACACCCAATTTTGCTTGGTTCCCGTGCAGAGGTTCTGCAGCTGAGGGTGCAACGTTCCACTAATACGGCTCTTTAGTCAAACCAAAAGGCTGCACTATGATTTCCATATGGCAAGCAGGCAAGGAGGATGGTGCAACAATAGCCCTCATACTGACGGCTCCATTTTGGCAGTAAAGCTCTTATCTAGTTGGCAAGAAACTCAGCTACGAACGAGAAAACCCGGGTTCAAACCCCACTCACTGTGATTGTGTCCCTGAGCAAGGCACTTAACCCTGAGTGTCTCCTGGGGGACTGTCCCTGTAACTACAGAACATACGTCGCTCTGGATATGTAAAACTCTCTCAGGTGTGCAGAATATGACTTGTATGGAGCGATTTGAGTGTTCGCTGAACGACAGTATTGCTCCATCACAAAGCGAGTTGAACCAGGGGCCTCACTAGAGTTTTAGGAATTGGGAAGTGTCTACGCCCTTGAGGCGTGTCGTCAGCTCATGTCCTAGTTTGCACTTACATTTACAGCATTTACCAGACGCCCTTATCCAGAGCGACTTACGATCAGTAGTTACAGGGACAGTCCCCCTGGAGACACTCAGGGTTAAGTGTCTTGCTCAGGGACACAATGGTAGTAAGTGGGGTTTGAACCTGGGTCTGGTTCATAGGCGAGTGTGTTACCCACTGGGCTACTACCACCCTCATTACACCCACATTACAATTAGTCTTAACCTGGAGGTTTTCCTCAGCCTATTTTTTCTTTGTGACTGCAGCCATATTCTGATGAAATACACTACATGAACAATGGAATAAGTTGGAAAAGGTCTTAAAAGGGACGCATGTGTGGGCTGCATTTGAAGGAGCCTCCCAACTGGGACTTCACACCCGGCCTTCAAATACATCCTCTAAAGCATCCGGTCCACTGAATTGAGACACATCCTGTAGCACAGTAGCAGCTTGGCTGCTTGCAGCTTCTCCCAGGTCCCAGTGCCGGTCGCTGATATCATTTTTGACCTAAGGTAATTTGCTTAAATGTACTTTAAAAAAAATTAGATTCAATTTAGCGGTGATGGTGAAGCTGCCACTACAGTTACATGGTTCCGTTTTGAAAAATGTGTGGTGGGATGAAAGCAGGTCTTACTTGCAGATTGGAGAGCTGTGTGAAGGCCTTTTCACAGCTGGGGTGGGCACATTTGTAGGGTCGGTCACCAGTGTGAATTCTGCAATGGCAGGGGAATGAGCGTTTTTTAGCGTGGCCCATGCGCCAAACAGAGCAAAGACAAGGTGGTGCGGCTTTGTCACCTGGTGTGCTGCTGCAGGTGGGACAGCTGACGGAAGGACTTCTCACAGTAGGAGCAGTGGTAAGGTTTGATTCCCAGGTGGATGCGTAAATGCTGGGCCAGATATGAAGCGTTGGCAAAAGACTTGGAACAGTGAGGACATTTGTGCGGCTTGGCCTCTGTGTGGGACTTGGAGTGGATCTGCATGTCCGACTTGGAAAAGAATGTCAATGGGCACACTTTACATCTGTGGAGAAATAGCAGAAACTCAGTCAAGATCCCTTTCCTCCATTAAACCCAAACTGATGGAAAGTGTAAAATGGCAGTGAAGCTTTCTGAATACCAGTCGTCAACTAAGCCCACAGTAAACATTATTATATAGGGCATCTGTGGTGGGCTGGTGCTGCCGTGCGGCCAATGACCTGGGATGATCTCTGATCAGCACCCTGCTTAGTGTTAAATTAATGTGAATTCAACATACCATAACTTATCACAGGCAGATGTAGATCATTTTCTTGTTTCTAATTGTTCTAAATCTTTTTTTTTTTCATCCTTTTTAGTCCGTTTGCATTGAGAAAATGCTCAGGACTTTATTTTCTCACCTGTACATTTTGCCCTCTTTGGCAGTGAGGGTTGGTTGATCTGTCCCTGAGGCTAAGATGGGGTAGGGCACTACCAACAGAGGGCCAGTCGGGTTCTCCGCTTTGATCTTTTTACGACCGCGCTCCAGCTTGGGTGGGGGTCCGAGCAGTCCCGCAAGGCCTCCGCCACATTTGAGTGCCTCCATGCCCTGGCCACTGGTCAACCCTGAGAGTATGTTTTGGGAAGGAGCTCCGCCCAGCCGGCTCTGGCTGCTCAAGGTGGGTGTGGCAGGGGTGACTGCCTCTGAAGAAGAGTGGCTGCCCGCTCGAGACAAAGCCAAACCTGATGAGACATGGAAATCACACGGGATGAGCGTGGACAGAACGTTCCTTGTGCACCCCGCGATGGTGGCTGTGCTTACCTGACAAGTGATTCGCTCTAGAAGGCTGGTCTATAATTTGACGCAAATGCCAGTCTTCCCACAGTCCTCTGGCTTTTAAAGCAGATTTATCATCCAGATTCAAGTTCACATCACCAAGAATACGACCTATCGGAAATCCATAAAGAAAGGTAAAAGCTCAGGCTGCAGTATAAGGTGAACAAGGTCATCATGTTGGGGTTTTAACGGAATGCATGTGCCTATTTTTAGCCTGCCCCCATTCTTGTTGTGTAAAGTGCACATATTTTGCCGCCAAACAACAGTGTTGATATGAAAATGTTGCCCTTGTACCTGCCACCATGCTGGAGGCTGGCCTGGCGTGCAGGGCAACATCGGGCTGTGAGGGGCTGTGGGAATGAAGGCCTGTCATCTGCTGCAGTTTTGGGCCAGCCATCACATGCTGGCCCTCTGTGGCAGAGGGCGGCACCAGCAATGGCTGCTGGGATGAGCCTGAGGTGGGTGGCAGATGTGGAGGTCTGATTTTCTCGGCCATTAGCTGCTCCTTGATCTTGTTGATCAGTACCAGGTTGTCTAGCTGTAAGTGAGAAGAACAACTGCAGTCAGGACAGAATCTGAGACGCTTGACTGAAAACCAGGCTTTAGAAATGATTTGTCTCCACCTAATGGATGCATGTTGAAATTACATTTTGGAAATGTTCCTTGACACCCAAATGTTCTAAAAAAGGCCAATAATTTCAAACAGGAACTATGTGCTACACATGGGGTATGGGGCTTGTTCACTAAGGTCCTCAAGATCTACATTAACAGATAAAAATAAAGAAAGAAATGATTGGTTGTCACCTCGGACAATCAGAAGAAGTCGCCATACTTCTCACCCCAGCCTACCGACCCATCATCAAGCACTTCAGACCAGCCATCAGAGAGCCCAGGGGACCACCTCTGCCTTCCAAAACTGTTTGGACTGCACAGACTGGAAGATGTTTAGAGATCCAGCCACCTATGACCACTGAGGGTACACAACTTCAGTCACCAGCTACATCAGCTAGTGTGTTGAGGATGTCACCGTCTCCAAGACCGTCATCACCCAACCAAGCCACAAAACCCTGGATCTCTGCTAAGCTGCTCAAACTGGTCAAAATCAGGGACTCTGCCTTCCAGTCCAAAGACAAAGAGGCTTTTCTGCAGCCCGAGCCAACCTGTCACGGACAATTAAGGAGGCAGAGAAAATCAACAGCCACTTCGCGTCTTCAAAAGGACACACGGCGCATGTGGCAGGAGGATCCAGACCATCACGGGGTACAAGCCAACACTTCAGGCCTTCTTCATCTTCCCAGATGAGCTCAATGACTTTTTTTGCACAGTTTTTCAGGCAGAGATCAGGGAGTCACTGAAGAAGATGACCCCTTCGCCCAACGTCCAATAAGCTCTCCACTCTCACCCTGTCCACAGTCCAGTTCGAACCACACCATCAAGTTCACAGATGATACAACAGTAGTGGGGCTCATGACCAACAACGATGAGTCTGCATACAGAGAGGAGATAAAACATCTGGTGGATTGGTGCCAGAGCAACAATCTGACTCTCAATGTCACAAAGACCAGGAAGGCCAACCTCACTCCTCCCATCGTTCTACCGGGGGACCATTGAGAGTGTTCTCTGCTGCTATATCACTGTCTGGTATGGTCGCTGAGCAGAAGGCCCTGCAGTGGATAGTGACGACAGCAGAGCGCATCATCAGGGTTCCACTTCCACCTATCACCCTCAGCTCCACAACCTCATTCGTCGAGCTCGCAACATTGTCATGGACTGTCACCATCCCTCATATGCCCTGTTCTCCCTCAGCATCAGAACTGTAACTGCCAGAGCTTCTCCCCCCAAGCAGTCAGAGCTCTCAATGCACCAAAAAACTGATAAACTCGACAACAATACACTTCCAGCCTTAAGCACCTTCTGACATTTCACTGTAAATCTCCTCATTTTGCACATGTTTGTCTTGTGTGTCTTGTTTGAAATATCCCATATACTTGAACTAGTCCACTGGACTAATGCACGGGGTTTAAACTAAAGCTTAAATACCTATAGACTAAGAAAACTACTTAACTTTCTGTACACTAAACAAGGAGAGTATCATACAATACACTTCAAAGTGGCTGTGCATTAATCCAGTGGACTAGTTCAAGTATATTTCAAATATATCTATTTTTTCTTTGTTTAGCACTTAACAATCTCCGAGCATGCTCTTTGCTGACAAGTTACGCCTTGTAAGGGCTCTTAGTTTTTGTAAACTCAAAATCTATAGAAATCGAATGAGAATTGCTGGTGTCTTCCTCCTGTAAGTCGCTTTGGATAAAAGCGTCTGCAAAATAAAGTAAAGTAAAGTAACTCGGCATGTAATGTATAATATTTCTTTTGTGATAGCACTATGGGGGGTCTGTGTGAAATAGTATTTCAAGACACTCTATACTGTATATAATGTTCTACTGACAATAAATCTCTTGAAACTTGAACATCTTATTTGTATCTTGAAGAACATTAACTAACCATTTAGTTGATGTGCAATTTTTTTCTCTCTGTTTAAATCGTCCAATCACTGACAGCTCTCATGCAGGCTACTTCCTCATTCTGGATGGTTTAAACCGTGCCTGTCACTACGTCCCATGCATCATGCAAGTGTTGTTCCTTTATTTACTTTGACCTTACACTAGCAAATAAACCCCAATCTTAGCACATCGCGCTCCATGTAGGACCAGTTCAAAAATAGTGCCCAATGACCTGGTCACATGTAAAACGATCCAGTTTTATATATATTTTTATATTTTAAATCTAACAAGTATCCATTTGTTGATCACAGTACTTTTTCATCCCTGCAGCATCCATTTTTTCCCTAATTAAAACACATCGCCTGCCCGCTCATTTACTGTACGAGCCTGAGCCCGAGTAAAATGGTACAAATGCATCTATAAACACATTACAAGCAGCGATAAATGTACTGGCCAAGTGCTGCCTTTCAGCAACAGACAGCAGCAAACAGACCATTAGGCTGAGATGATTATCAAGTTTAACGTTGCCTACAATATTTCAAAAGACGACACTCACAGTGTCCAGTCTGAAACACTTTAGATCTATATTTTATTTCATTTTTTTTTTTTTAATTTCAGCTCAGTTAAGCACTTTAAGCACCGACACATTTTCAGCAAGTTACCTTTCATTAGAAATGTGCTTCAAATAAAAAGCTTTATGTTAACCAGATTAGTTCATCATTTACATGTCAATATTGCCTATATGTACAATAGATTAATAGACATTCTGTTAAGATTGTTGAGCAAAAGATTACGGTCTTCTCAACTAAATTATGTTGATTAAGAGCGCTATTACAAAATGAATAATAGATCATTAGAACACAATAAATCAATACTATTACTTTTGTTACTTAAGTACATTTGAAGGCAAATACAGTGCATCCAGAAAGTATTCACATCACCTTCTCCACACTTTGTTTTATTACAGCCTTATTCCAAAATTAATTAAATTATTTTTTCTCAGACTTCTACATGCAAAAAAGTTTATTAAAAATAAAAACACTGAGAAAGCACATGTGCATAAGTATTCAAAGCCTTTGCGATGAAGCCTAAAATTGAGCTCAGGTGCCTTCTTTTTCTGCTGATCATCCTTGAGATGTTTCTGCAGCTTAATTTTTTAAGTTCAGTGGACCTGATTTGGAAAGGAACAGACCTGTCTATGTAACCTCCCACAGTAGACAGTTCATGTCAGAGCACAAGCTGAGCATGAAGTCAAAAGAACTGTAGACCTTTGAGGGCAATCATCTATGCACCAATCAAGCAAGGCCAGCCACTCCTTAGCCAAAGGCACCTGGCAAATGTGAAGTTTGCCAAAAGGCACCTAAAGGACTCTCAGACCAATTTCAAAAAGACTTGAAGTCTGCATCGACAAAGTATTGAGCAAATGCTGTGAATACTTATGTACATGTGATTTTTTATTTTTTTTTGTTATAAATTTTCCCCAAACATCTCAAGTAAATATGTTTTCATATTGTCGTTATGGGGTGTTGCATGTAGAATTCTGAGGAAATATGCATTTAATCCATTTTTTAATAATGCTGTAACAAAGTAATGTGCTCTGAACACTTTCCGGATGCGCTGTACTTTTGTACTTTTACTCAAGCCCAATTTTAAAGGAAGGACTTTTACTTATACTGGAGTAAAATCTTACCTTGTGTATCTCTGCTTTAACTCAAGTATGCAGCTTTGTCCACCACTGTTCGACATACAAAATGCCGCAAAATATCCGCAAAATGCCCCCCAAAATCGAATTCTACATGCATCCATTGGAAGATACAGTCTCACATCTTTAGTTGTGCTCTAACAACTAAAGGCAAGAGATTTGTCACAAGCTAGTGACAGCCCAGGCTATGGTTTTTAAATACTGTGGCTCTAGCAAGGTCACTTTTTAGATGAGTTTGTGAGTCTTTCCCACAATCCTTTTCATTGTTTTATATAGCTCATCCACTAAAATACTTAAAAATAATAATAAATATGTTTGAAAATGACTGGCTTACATCGTCACAGATTTCCACCTCGGACTAAATGATTGACATGATGGGACCGCATTTCGACTGCTGCAAAGATCTCACAATAATATTTTGGATTTGGAGAAATTTGTCTGTGACTCTGAAACCGTATGGTGCACGGCCTAAATGAGCGAATCAGCATCCGTTTTGTTGCAGGTAATCGTTGTGATGCCCTGCGGCCACCAGAGAGCGTTGCCACTTCGTGTTGATTCATTTCCCATCTGTGCCTCATTAGACTTGCCCTCTATAGCCAGGAAACTGTTCCACAAATGGGACATAACGAGAACTCCAACAATATTTCACACACGTGCTGGTAGCATCAGGACATTGTTAAACCATTTAAGGTCTAAACCATTTGGCTAAAGGTCAAGACTCTACTCCAGACTTCTCATGCAGTTTTTCACAAGTTAGATGTCACTGTTTTCTGCACCAAAGCAGCTCTGACACACACATGCCAGGAAGACCATGCCTGATCTATGTTAGGTTCAGTTTCACTCACTCACACACTTTCCATAACCACTTTGTGCTATTCAGGGTCGTAGCTGCCAGAGTCCATCCTGGGACACTGGGCACATGGCGGGGACTCACCCAGGCCGGGACGCCAGTCCACCGCAGGGCACACACACACACACACACACACACACTCAAATGTACGGTCAATTTAGAGTTGCCAACCCACCTAGTGCACATTGGACGGTGGGAGGAAGCTGGAGAACCCAGAGGAAACCCAGGGAGGGCACATAAGCGTTTGTTAGCTCTTTGATGAAACATTTAATTTATCCTTACCTGGCCTGGCATGGTGGGTGGTGGTGGCCAAAAATATGGGTTATTAAAGCGAGGTTCTGCCATTCTGCAAGAAACAGATATGTTTATTTTACACCATAAATTCATCTTATTAAGTAAGAGAATAAATAAACATGAACACATTCTTATTCTGCCTATATCTGAGATTTAGAGCAGATATTTTTGTGTGGTGCAACACCGGCATTTCTGCATGGGAGAAATAGGTTGTTTCTAAACACAGCCCACACAAAAACCATCATATCAATAAACTTTTCATCTATTGTTTGACGAAATCAGAAGCTCTCCCGTATCTCGGAAAGCAGTAAGCTACTGCCAGATATCTCCACATAGGCTGCAGCTGTCTGCCAGTTCCTCTCAAGTCAGAGAATCTCTGCTGGGATGCTGGAGAAGAACGTCACGTAGACTTCTGTAAGTGGAGAGACTTCTTTAAAAAGCCATAATATTTCGCCAAGACGGGAAACCCCTGGAGGACTAGTTTAGTCTCTCTCTCAGTGCTTTCATCAGGATCTGTTCAAACCACCCCCCATGCATGGGCATGGGCATTTAGTAAAAAAAAAAAAAAAGAAATAGTCCGCACTCTTTCACTTGAATGCACAAGCAAGCGTTCTAGAATATGAGGCATTACAGAAAACAGTTAATGATGTGGATCACTGCATTAATTACACTATTTTGCTAAACTAAACATGTTTGGCATTATCAGAAATGAAAGAAAGAGTATAAAAAAAAAAAAAAGACAGCTACTGCGACCTGACCACCTTTTATTTTTTAAAGTTTAACCTGAGCAATGACAGTCCAGACACCCATTTAAAATCTTTTTTCCAATTAGTTATTGTATTGTATTGTATGTAATAAAGCGAAGGTGTCAGCAATATTTATATTTGTGGCGTTACGGGGTGTAGCGTACCCCTTTAAATGTGATTTGATCTTCATCCATGTCACTTGTTTCATACGTACAGGACTGTCAACCGTCTAATGTGGGTAACCTTGCATCACTTGTTTCCTGTGTCTGATCAAGGAAGGCTGATGCGTACGCTCATATGTCACGCATCCTGTATAGTTGTATACAGCAGAATGCCACAAATGGTGCCATTACAGGCAGATATTACAGCGTGTCCAGAAAGAACTAAGTATCATCAATATGAAGGATATTAATTGTGCATCTTGTCCCACTTATTTGGGGGGGTGGAGGTTCCACGCTAGATGATTGAATCTGCGTTCTGTTGGAGTGCCACTGAGTGATGGATGTAATAAATCCAATAAGGATACTATTCAGCATGCAGTCATGCTAATCACTTCTGCAAAAAATATTATTTTATTACATATATACTGTATAGTACACTGCAGTCGCTCTGGATGAGGGTGTCTGCCAAATGCCTCAAATGTTCGTCTATAGAGACATTGATTTGATGTCTATGTTCTTTTTATTGCCATAATTGAGGATGACACTAACAAATAAAAATGACAGTGTGATATAATTTGCGTAGCACATCACCCAGACCTATTTCACCTTTAAGTTCAGGTATTCCGATCCATTTTGGCAAGTCTTGCCAGTGCTGTGTTCCCCCGGAGTTAGTTTTCATTGACTAAAGATAACGTATCTATTTGTGGAATCGCAAGGATATACTGGCCGATATTTCTTCTACTAGCAGCACAAAAAAGTGAAATCGAGACCCCTGGGAATCATTAAGGAAACATTTCTTGAGGTTTCCATTTGTATGCCTGGACATATCATCTTTATTTTCTCTGGCTCATGCAAACGTTCTGCGCTCCGCAGCCCCCATTCGCGCAGGCTTCAGAACAGCCAGCGCTGTTAAAACATTGAGGGCGCAATATCACAAAAAGTCATTCATTGGGCATGAAAGTGATCCGTCTGCAGGAAAAAAGGTTTCCAATCAGGGGTGGGATTCTGCTGCTGCGACAGAACGGGCAGCAAATTCTGGAAATCACGCGCCACAAAGGCATTGATACATAAATCAAAGTAGCTGGGAAGATTCTGTATGCTCAGTGTACAGGCTTACAGCATGACAACGATGCTCGTTTGTTATCTCGCCATAATATAAAGTCCTTACAGCTGCATAGATAATGCATGCCACCCGGATAGCTTAAATGAAATATGAAACTATTCAATAACCTCCCAACTGCGTTTTTAACATACATACAGTTGGGTTCAGAGGTCTGAGAAGGCGCTGTATGGAAGAAACACAGAAATAAATATTAAGTCATATTTCTGCTCTATTTCTAGCATACCTATCACAGCATAAAAAAAAATTAATAATAAAATGTCTACTTTTGATGCAAACCATAATTTTCCAAGTGCTATATACAGTACGGTCCAAAAGTCTGGACACAGATACTCATTCAATGTGTTTTCTTTATTTCCATTTGTATTGATAGATTCTCACTGAAGGAATCAAACCTATGAATGAACACATGTTCATTCGGGGCAGTGGTGGCCTAGCGGTTAAGGAAGCGGCCCCAAAATCAGAAGGTTGCTGGTTTGAATCCCAATCCACCAAGTTACCACTGAGCAAAGCACCGTCCCCACACACTGTTCCCCGGGCGCCTGTCAGAGGACACATTTCACTGTGTGCACTGCTGCTGTGTATCACAATCACTTCACTTTTTTATGTGGAGTTATGTTCTTAACAAAACGTAGAGACCTGGCCTCCACAGTCACCGGACCTGAACCCAATCGAGATGGTTTGGGGTGAGCTGGACCGCAGAGTGAAGGTAAAGGGGCCGACAAGTGCTAAACACCTCTGGGAACTCCTTCAAGACTGTTGGAAAAGTATTTCAGGTGACGACCTCTTGAAGCTCATCGAGAGAATGCAAAGCAAGAGTGTTCAAAGCAGTAATCAGAGCAAAGAAACTAGAATATAAAACACGCTTTCAGTTATTTCACCTTTTTTTGTTAAGTACATAACTCCACATGTGTTCATTCATAGTTTTGATGCCTTCAGTGAGAATCTACCAACGTAAATGGTCATGAAAATAAAGAAAACACATTGAATGAGAAGCTGTGTCCAAACTTCTGGCCTGTACTGTATCCATGCATGTTCAAAACCAAGTTGCATATCCACTAATAAATATGCACTAACATACAGTAACTAATATATTAATACATTTGACATTAGACAATTTCTCAACAATAAAAGAAATAAAAGCTGAAACAAAAGGGTTTGCAAATCTGCATACACGCATAACAAGCATCCAGAAAGCAATGTCCCTGTGCATTTTTTATATATATATAAAAAAAAATGAGAAATTTGAACATTTCAGATGCGAAAACAGCGTCTTATGCGCGGCCGACGAAAGCGCGTATCTGGGGCAGAGCTGGAATTAAAAAAAAAGTTGATTAACTTCCCCCCCGCGACCCCTTCCAAGTTTTATCCGCCGCAGCTGGTAAATTCTGCGGGGAGAATTTCAGCGTGGGTCGTGGCGGCGCAGGAAAGTCCGCTCCCCGGGCGCCGCGGCGGCCTCTCCCACATTCTCAGACGGTTTTATTAAAAAAAAAAAAATCAGACAAAAGGGAAACAAAAATGGCAGCCCGTCTTATTTTTTAAAAGGACGCGACGCCATATTCTGCAGATCCCCCGACCCCCGGTTTTATTTTTTTTATTTTTTGGGGGGGGTCCTCTGGAAAGCTTGCGCCACACGCAAACGCGCCATCGGCGTGGGGACGATTGTTTACTTAAGATTCGCAGGTTTGAATAGCCCGGTTCACAGGAGGGAGGAAAAGAAAAAAAAAACACACGCCAGACACTTCCTTCAACAATCACGCCGCGCAAAAAAAAAAAAAAAACAACTGCACCGCGACGGGGACGCGATCGGTGTCCCCGCGTCGCCGATGTCGCCCTTTTTTTTTACGCGCGGGCAGAACCCGTTTTTTTTTTTTTTTTTTATTGAACTTTTTTTTTTTGTGGCATGAGAGACACATCGCGCCCGGTTGCTTGCGATGCACAATATATATATATATATGCACACACACATATGTCGTCATTATGTGGAGAAATAAGGAAAACGCGTACGTACCCAGCGGCTCGGCGGCAGCCTATAATATAATATATATATATATATAGAGAGAGATTTTTTTAAATAAAAGGTTAGGATGTTCTTTCTGCTCGCTTTCAGTCTCGAGTTCAGACCTTCCGGGTCGCCTGCTGTTCACTTCTGGGTGCTGCAAGCTGAGTAGCCCGCCTCGGCGACGCGTCCGACCGAGCAAAATATCAAACCCAAAACGGCCCAGATGAAAAGTGCAAACCTCTCGGCCGCCGCGAATAAAGGCCGCGGTGCGGCTCGCGTCGCGCAGAATCGCATCCCGGGACGCTCGGCGGTGGCGGCGGCCCGTGGCAACGTCGCTCCGGTCCCCGCCGATCGCCGCCGAGGCGACGCCGCGTTGGGGCAGAGAGCGGGGGCGAGACGCGTTATAACGACGGAACGCCACCCCGCGACCGCCCGGTTTTCTCGGCGCCGTCAGCGGGGGGATATAAAACACCGAATTCAACTGTTAATTCCCGGGAAGCGTCGTAGGACCCTCACGCATTTTAATCTATTTTTAATAACGTCTCGTCGTACGTATTTATCCAAGAGCAGAACAATATGTACACACTCCTCTAGAAGTAGATGGGCGATTGTAGGAAGGAATTGTGCATATTAATAAGCAGCCACTTCCCGGGGTTTATATTTTTTATGTTTAGTTATTTGTGTTTTTTTTTTTACTGTGGTCATTGCGATTTTTTGTGTCTGAAAGCGTTTCATAAATCGATGGAGCAAGCTTAGAAGCCGGTGAGCTGCTGTGTCGTTTCTCTGCGCTCCATGCGTGTCGCCGGTAGATGGCAGCATTTCCTACATTTCCCGCGACGCCCGAGCCAAGTGCCAGGTTGCCAGGTCGGCGGGTTCAACTCTGCGTGAATTAAAACACGCATGTGGATGGAACTTAGTGGTTTTGCAACAACCTGTAAGGTCTGTCAAAATCAATTGAGGCATACAGGATGTGGATATGGGCTATATAAGAAATGCATGTTCACCAGATGCCTTAAACCAACTTTGGCTGTCACTTGAAACCCTGAAAGCAATTGTAAAAGTAATATTCAGCCCACTTCTTAACCAAAAATCGGTATACGTTGTGCCAATGATGTTCTAATAAATCATTATTACATACATTCTGATATATATTACACTTTACATTTGGCACATTTACATTTGCACATTGTTCATTAATAAAGGCAGCATGGAGCTGAATCAGATTGACCTAAACAGGAAGAAAATTAAGCTGTAGTACTGGGCTGATGCCCTTAGGAACTCAAGTTGGCTATAGCTATTATTTAAGGTGATTTTTTTTTTTAAGGCAGAGATTTATTTTTCAGGAATAACGTTTTTGGCTGAACGTGTTGCAAAGACCTGGCAACAGTGGCCCAGCGGCAAGGTAACTAATTAAACGTCCCCCAGCATGAACGCTCTATTCCACAATAAACTTTGCGTCGGCCGCTGCGACGCGACGCATCCCCAGCAGCCGGGGACACGAAGGCAAGGCGGCCGGACCAGTTTCCACGCACACAGCCACGCCCTCCCGACAGACACGCGCAAACACATCCGCAGGTGAGAGCGGCGCTGGGACACGTCCCCAAAGCAGAGTGGTGCGGGGCGAGGGTAGGAAGCATGATCGGAGGGCTTCGCACGTGAACGGGTAAGTCGCTGGGCTTCTAGAATTCAGTTCTTATAATAATATTTCTTATTATTAAGCGGTCTGTGCCGCTGTTACGACTCGGTGACAATTATCGCACAGGGAGGATTCATTCATGGAAGTGGTTGCTCTGGGAACTAGTCGTGAAGTCTGAATATATGGATGGATTATTGAGGGATTTTACATTTACAGCATTTATCAGACGCCCTTATCCAGAACGACTTAAAATCAGTAGTAACAGGGACAGTCCCCCCGGAGCAATTTAGGGTTAAGTGTCTTGCTCAGGGACACGTGGTAGTAAGCGGGACTTGAACCCGGGTCTTCTGGTTCATCGGCTACTACCACCCCTGGTTTTTGTTTTTAAGGTGAGATCAGTGGACGCATATTTAAGATAGCACGTGGGGAAACCGGTTCATGCATCAACCTCAGCAACAACAACCACGTTCTTTAGATGGTTCAAAGTCCATTCTCCACAGCAAATATTTTATATGTATTGTTCGGCTTTATACAAATCTAAATACGTTTTGGTGCGGCACATTTATAATCTAGTATTTCATAGTTCGTATTATCAATATTCTACCTACATAAATTACTTTGCTTACATTCCATATCTCAAAATGTAATCAATAAAGTCAATTTTATTGAGTCCTGGGTGTTGACCTCTGGGCAACATTATACTCTGGGGTACATCAGGGTACTGATGTGCTATTCTCCCAGCAATTCAGTACCCTGATGTACCCATCTTGTGGAATTTTTAACTGTAGCCTTATTCTAAAGTTTTATTTTAGGACATTCCTGTGTGATAAATTTTCTATGTTGTTCTGCCTTGTTTGGGAATGTTTGTGATTAGATGTGACTTTAAAAAAGCACATTATGTCCTCTCCTTGAACACTCACATTTACAGTCTCATCATTTAGAGTCTTTATATTCAGCCATCTTTTGTCAGAATTTGTCCAAACCGTTCATCTCTCTGTTAGGCTATAAGGTAACTATTTCAGGAGAAATGTGTTGTTCTTCTGATCACAGACAGCCTGCCTAATTTGCAACAGTTTATCATATTGGGAGACATATTGGCAGTATAGCAGCGCGCTGTTTCTAAAGAGCGGAGTTACAGGGACTGTTTACTTTAGGTTTCAGGTTTCCGTCTGTGGACCTTGGTCCAGGAGATTTGAAGTGAAGTGAAAGCTATTTGTTTCTGTAAAATGAGCTTAACTAATATAATAAGTGTTAAATTACTCAGTCAACATTTATGATGCTTTTGATTAAAATCGTAAGTAAAACTGGCCCAAATACTAAGCCTTGTGGAACACCTAATGGAATTATGTGATGTCTACAAATGATGTCAATGTCAGAGATAACGTGTGTGTTAAAGGTTTTAAAAATCAGTGTAGCCCCTGCAGTCTAGGTTGTGAAGACTGGATCGATCGCAGACACCCCGTACTCGAGTAGAATTTACTGCATTTCTTAATTCAGTCACAGATACTGTATGTATGGGATTACAGCCATGGACGCACATATAGGCAGACGCAATACAAAGCAAGGAAGTTGCCAAGAAAACATGTGAAATGGTTGAGTCGTCAAGTAATGTCCTGCCGCTCTGTCCCTCAGCGGCAGCGATGGGTGGACAGCTGGAGTCGGCCATCGCGCTCTGCCTGTGCAAGGCCATGTTCAGCGCGCTCTGCCTGCCTGCACTCCGAGGCTCGCTCAGCTCGGTCAGTTTCTGCTGCGGATGCCTGCTGCTCTTCACCGACCTGGCGGTCACACGTAAGCCGACTGCCGCATGTTTTGAATTAAATGCGCGCGTTTGCGCGCCGCCACCTCTCACCCCAGGGCTTTGTTTGTTTGTTTGAGTCAGAACACAGCGTGTCGTGAATGTGACTGTTTGACTGCCATGTTCTGCACGGGAATTTGACTTTGGCTCGTTTTGTTATGTTTTAGTGTTCCTGGCCTTCCTCTGGTTGGCTGAGCCATGGCTGGTGCAGTTTTTCATATCTGCAGATGCACTCGCCCTATGCTTCCTCCTTTTCCTCACCCAGACCTACGGGTCCATGCTGCTGCTGACCACACCTCTGGTCACTGTGGAGATGTCGTTCTGTTTACAGTGGCCCTTTTCCCACAGAACGGATAGGGTGGATGAAGAGGAGGGCGAACGAGGGAACGAGGAGGAGTGGGGTAGCTCCGCACTCCACGTCTGCTGCCTCTTCTGCTGTCTGGCGGTGTGGTGCATCTACGGCCTTCGTGCCAGGGATGACTGGAGGTTGGACGAGGTCCTGGTGGAGGCCTGCCTGGAGAGAAATGGCTCGCTCTATCTGTGCCTCCCCAGCCTGCTCACTGCTACCCTGCCCGCCTTCAGCGAGCCCTGCTGGGGCTTACCTGCCGCAGCCAACCTGCTGGGACTGACCGGGAGCCTGGCGCTGCTGCGAGTCTGGCTGAATCACCGGCACACCCTGCATGGTAATGCAAGGAACACCCTGGTGACATGCGTGGCCACCAACCCAACTAGGCCCATGTCGCCTGACGCCAGCGTTGACTGGTCCCCCAAGCGCCACCTTCACACTGCAGCGCTGACTGGGAATGTCCCGGGTCCCCATGGAAACATGCTTTCGCCCCACCTGTTCACATTAGGCGACAGGTGCGAATCAGCAAAGCAGGTCAAGAGGCCACAAACCCAAATGAGATGTAAAGTTCCCCCGGAGCAGCAGCAGCATCAGCATCAGTACTGGATGCGGAGCAGCCTGTTGACGGGGGGAAATCCCAGCCCGGGAGGACGAGCCACTGCAGGGCTGCTCTGTGGGATTCTGGTCTGTCTCTTCCCTTTGGTCCTCAGTGTTAATGTCTTACTGATCAAACACATAGAGATTCTGGTGTTGTGTTGTCTCAAAGTCCTGCTACCCATGTCACAAAGCAAATATGCAGCAGTGTCAACATGACAGAGGAAATACTGTGTGTGTGTGTGTGTGTGTGTGTGGCGGTTCAAGGCGAATTATTAACATAAATAAAGGCAGCTGGATAAACTGTCTGTCAGCGTCTGTGATAAAAAAAAAAAAACAGATATTAAAGCTCAACCTTGGACTGTCCACCCTGTCACTTACAAGGACAACATCAAAGTGTTGTTTCTGCTGAAATGCGTCAAGTGTGCAATGTGATATTTAAAAGACAAGAAAGGATCTATTAAATTAGATTAATTAAAATAATTCACCAAGACTAACCCTTCTATCAGCGGAGTGGCAGCGTATTTGTAATTATGTTGGCGTATCCTTGTCTAACACAGTCAGCACATTTTGTATAGTATTGGCAGGTTTAGGTGTTTGCTCACAGCAAAGGCCTGTAAGGTGTTGGGTAGCCATGCCTCTTGAGCACCTATATTCTGGAAATCCAAATGTATGCCATTGTACAAAAGGTATCCGTTATTTTGGTGTTTTGTTTGGCGATGCGGATGGAAACACTGGTGAATATCATATTGTAATATGTTTACCTTTGTATGATGCATGTGTCCCGGAGACTTCGAGTATCATCACCCATAAATACCCTGACCTGTGCATTCTGAGAGAGTTCTGTACTCAGAACTCAAAAGAACATTTTAATCTGTTTATGGCTGGCAGGTTTGGGGGAAAAAAAACATGCATATAACCCATGGAGCCTTAAGATATGATACATGTAGTCACAGGCAACATACTTAACCCAAAATTCCTTCTGTTTTGTCAACTCCCAGCAGCATGTTCGTACTGCTTCAGTCTGCTGCATTCCGCGACAGGGCGTATGGCTGCAGGCGCAGTACCGCGTCTCGCCGCTAGAGGCCACACAAACGCCACTTTTACAGCGCCGCGGCGCCATTCATTCTGTGCACCGAAAGGAGATCTGGAAATCCAGGCTTATCTGAATACAAAAAAAATGTGATTCTTGTGATTCTTCTGCCCGTGAGATCCGACCTCCAGCTAACAGAAGAGTATTTTTCTTTCAATTGCAATGAACAGGTGTATAGGAGGGTGAATTATGGAATGATGCTTTTGTAGGTGTCCTATGGTCATTGAGTATTATGATATCAGGGTCTATAGACCCAGAACAAACACACATACACAAAAAAACTCCCTTTTCTACTTCGGGCCTAGTTAAGGTCTTCATTAACAGGCTCAATGTCCATTAGTCTTTGATATGGTTTCAGAAAGAACGGGGTAGCAAAAGGAATGTAGCCCGGTTCTTTCTCCCCAGTGTACATCTGATGCAAAGGGAAACACAAGCAATTAACAAAGTAGTGTTCTGAGCTAATAACGGGACTTTAATTCCACCCTGAGCACACGGCCGAGGTGGGAATGTCATGCACTGCTCTGGGATGTTTCTGCAAACCACATCTGTTTGTGGTATTTGTCTTGCCAGATTCACTTGCAGATGATCATGCCCCCAAGCTTCATGTCTTTACACAGAAAGCGGAGTAGCGTCTTGCGGTGCTCTCAGAGCCATTAGTACGCATACATTCATGAATGGATAAATGAGTGGATAAAAATGCAGGCCATGGATGTATGCATTGTTCTGGATGTCTGGATTCGAGCCACTCCCCATCTGAAAGGAGCTGGAGTTTCATTCTGCCAGAGCGATGCGAAACGGAGAGAAAGATTAAAACCACACCCAGGAAACATTGATCCATCTGACTCCATGAGAGAGACATAAAAGAACAAGGCGGGCCTACTGCGCAGCACCTTGACATATCTGTTGAAGGACAAGCTCCCAGGCTGTATACCACACTGCCAGCCAGGTGCTGCTTGGGATCGGGGGGGGGATTTCATTTCAAAGGCATCTGTATGCCGCAGCAATCATTTCTGCATCAATGGGTGCTCCCAGGGAGAAGTTATGATCACAGCTTTTGTGCCACTGCAGGGAGAAACTGATACAAAAAGAAAGAAATGTCCCAATGGCCAAAGGTTAGATAACATGTCACCGCCAGACACCCGAGTTGGCGTAAGACAAGCAATGACATCATGGGAATCCATTAGACGTTGCGAAAGGATCCGCTAATTGGGGGCACAGAAGTTCTGGCCTGGGGTGGCAGCTGATGATACTGACAAATTCCGACGCACCCCAAATTATGCATGCAGGAGACGGCATCGCATGGAAAAAGAGAGACGCTCATTTTTAATGCTGGAGGTGTAGGGCCGAGGAAAGTTACAGATTTGGTTATATCCCACCCCCCCACTCCTCAGTGAACACTGCACGGACAAAGGAAAAAAAAAAATCTAGAGAACTTCAGATGTACACAAACTTACTGTGATGGCATCACGGTACTTTCCTTTCGACACCACAGACACAAGAACATTGATCAGCTGATCAGTTTAGGCTACACCATCAATACATTACCATTTACATTTTTCCTAAATAAGTATTTTTATTCACACTGTTTGAAACATTCCCTCGTTCACTATATATTGAACTATAAGTTACACACTTTTTGGTATTTTTATTGCCATTTGTCTTGATATTATTATAATTGCTTTGTAAATGGCCAATTTATGAGTGCTACATGCACGCCACATATGCTGAAGTACAATAATGTACTCCAAGCGCATAAAAGGTCCTTCTGTCCCAGCAACAGCTTGACAATGACAAACATTGCCCCCTTGTTTGTGTACCAGCACTATGCTGCTAAAACACAGCTGTGGCCCTTTTATTTCACTTTGCAGGTTTGGTGACTTCACCATGAAAAAGAAGCGAAGACAGATTTTGATTGATTTCCCCATGGTTTAATCGTACAAGTAAGCAGTTTCTCATGAAACCTCCAGCAGCAAAAGCACACCAGAGTGTTTACACAATGACAGGTGCGAAGCGTCCGTCATCCTAAAGCACGCAATCGTCGACTTTAATAAGAATCATTGTCTTTAATGAGCACATCATCGCGGCTGTAATGAGCAGAATAAATCACCATAACTATCTCATGTACCCCGCCACCAATTAAAACCAATCATTTTTACCAACTGTGACTGACTGAAAACATTCAGCCAGGGCTCCACTCCCGTTTTGAACACGTACACACAGCACTGGGGCTTTTGGTTTTAGGTGCTTTTTGTGTGAGGATGTAGAAAACACTGATCCAGCTATAGGGATTAGCCGGGGCCTTCCATCTCCTGGTGTTTTAAAAGCGGTCCACTCCAAAAAAAAAAAAAAAAAAAAAAGTCAGATGTGATCTTTGCCCAACACTTTAAAAGTCTGAGATTGCTCACTCGTCTGGGTTTTTTTTTTTTTTTTACAGAGCGTGCCAGCGTTTGCTTCCAGCGTACAGTGCACTTTAATAAGCGTTTCAGGCCCCTGCTTTCAAAAACACAGATCAGCGCTCTGCCATCCTCACTTCTCATCAAACGCTTCAGATGAGTTCTGCTGACTTCAAAATCCCAGCTGAATCAAGCAATAAAGCCTACGTAATGTTCCTTGGGTTCAAATGATGGCACGAGAAAGACCCCCAACCCGGTGCAGCTAATGAGACCCTGTGGACACCAGTGAGAGATGAGGCCAGGAATCCCAAGATGAAGGAATGTTTGGGAAGAAAAGTAAAAGGTGATTAAATAACGAAGAGCTGTAACATACCACAGACACACAACCAGACCACGCAAGATGTGCAGTGTCTGCGAACACACACACACAAACACACAACGGCACAACCCCACTCTGCTAGCAGCAGATACATAGATTGTGAAATACAAAGTAGAGGAGATGCCACATACACACACCATTACTCAAACATCATCACAAAAAAAAAAAAAACGCCACCTTTCTTCTGGACTCCAGTCTTTTGAGGACACGGACTGACTCGAAGAAGAATATAAAGGAGGGGCGCATGAGGGTCTGAAACAGGGTCCAAGACAGGATTACATGGACACTAACATATCAGAGGTTCAGGAGAAACCTCTGATGACAACTGTGCAAAACCTCCCCCACCCTCTATATCCACAAACACACTGGACAACACAAGGCCCAGAGGACCACTGGCATCAGGATGATCTGGACACAACCAAAGAACAGAACACTGAATACACCCTGTTGTATGAATTTATTTCTATGGATTTTCGTTTTTGTTGGAACCCCTGTTAAATCTCCTCAGCTGTCTGCAGGTTCTATAGACGGACGGTGTTGATTCTCAAGGGCTGCACGTTCTTGCCATTGGCGTGGCTTTGTCCTGGGCTGAAGTAAGGGAAGAGCTTGGTGGAGAACTTCTCCCGGTAGGTGTAGAGCCAGGACATGTCGTCTGCGTTGTAGAAGACCAGCAGGCCCTTGAGGCAGTCCAGGTAGACGCCCACTTTCTCCAGCTTGCTCTTGACATTCAGGCGGGTCCAGGGCTCGGTGCAGGCACTGTACTGGTTGCCGTCGTGCATGACAATGCAGTAGAACCCGCGGCTGGGCTGGATCTGGATGCTGCCCTTGCGGTTGACTGCCTCGCTGGCGATGCCGATCATCCACTGGGTCTTCTCCGAAACCATCACCTCCCAGTAGTGGACGCCCGAGCTGAAGCCCTCGGCGCCCAGCACAGACACCTCCACGTCGAAGCGGCGCGGCGAGTCCTGCAGCGGCTGCGGGTGGAGGTTGCCGTACGCTACGATGGTGCAGTCGTCCGACAGGATGAGCCGCTGGTGAGCAGTCATTGGGTCCAGGGTCAAGGCGGCAGGCACTGCAGAGGATCAAAAGGAGCAGAATTAGAGCTCAGCAGGTTCCAACACATCCAGACTGCTTCCCCTCAGGCACAGCAGTCAGTGAATTATTGGCGCCGCCAGAGGAAAAATTCTTAAAACCACAGAAGAATGTGTTCGACGGGGTCAACACTCGCATTTGTACGTCCTGCTTGTTTAAACCTACTGTACTGTTCACTTCTTATTGTACCACAACGTCTCAAGTGTTGTGACTCTCAGAAGACACAAGCCACAAACGACAAATTTTGGAAATTGAAAAGCGCCCTTATTTCCACTCGACTTGAACCTCATAACAGGTGTGAAAATCCCATTAATCGCATATTAAAACCTGTATCCAGAGAAATAGCCTGCGGGTCAACTTATTTTATGCTACAAAGCAGCCCATTAGCTGAACACACACGCTTAATGCACGGCGGCCGTGCTCGCAGGTCCGCTGCGCCCCGACTTCATTAAAGGTAGCGGCATCCTCTTCAAAACGCAGCGTCCTTGTGGGACTGCGGGAAATAGCAAGCGCAAGCAGCACAGCGTGAATAAAAAGTGCGAGGGCGCACAGGCGGCCCCCGGGGGCTGCAGGGCCTTGGCTCCGAAGCTGCTGACGGAGGGAGCGAGAGCCTCAGCAGGGCACAATAAAAGCGCTGAGACTCATCCATCAGCACTCACTCACTCCCTGTCCACCGTGGCGATGCCCACAGTCACTGTCTACACCCCCACCCCCCCCCCCCCCCCCCCCACCCCCCGGGGCCCCTCGACAAAAACACAAACTGCACTCTCACTACCGACACTACAAGCTGGAAGGCTCCGCAAGGATGGAGGACAGGCCTTCTGCAATGCAACTGTGTCCTCATGTGAGGGGACACTAATGCGCCAGAGATGGGTGGTGCAGTGACACGACAACTGAAGTGACTATCTGAGGAAACCAGAGTTCATTCCAGAACAAGTGACGTCAGCGCGTCAAAAGTGGTGCATGTTAGAACACTCAGATTTAAAAGCAAAACAAAAATCTTCTGACACACCCTCTGTGTGTGTGTTGGACTGAGAGGTCTGGAATATGATTTGCAGAGGTGATCTGTGAGGGAGGAAAGGCGTGCAATTCATACTGCAATACCCCACCTCAATTATCCATGCTAAACAATAGAACCCTGTCTTCTATCAGGCGAGGCTATATACAGTCTCAGGTAAAAAAGAAAAAAGAAGTCAGTGTTCAGTGTCAGAGATTCTTTTTCAGCACATGCTGGTGTGCCGATCAATATGTAGGTGCATACACATACGGTCAGGACCATAAATATTGAGACATCAACACGATTGTAATCACACCACCACAACGGATTTGAAATGAAATTACCAGTTTGTATTTGTGCCTTTTTAAGCGAACAAAAAGCAAATGGGACAATTGGCTGCCAAATAGAATTGTGTCCCAATATTCATGGACCCGGCTGTATACACAGGGTAGGTAATACACCAATAAAACAACATATATTTACCAATTAGAGCATCATTTATTGCTGCATAATTCAGCTTTATTCGTAAAAATGTGAGTATATTTTGTCATTACACGAGTCACATATACCATATCAATGATGTCATGTTCTAGAGTCTTCTACCAACAATGAAAGTATGTGAGGAATGTATGGGTGCGGTTAGGAGGAAGAGGCCCAGGATTTGGCCCCACTTGTCAAGCTGGATGGGGAAGGACTGTCAGAATATTCAGCTGAGCAAGAACTGATCTGAACAGACAGTTCATTTGACAAGAAAAAGAAAGACAAAAAAAAAAAAAAAAAAAAAGTCAAGTCAACAACTTCCTGACAGAAAAGGATTCTAGGCCTTGCAATGGTAAATATGGGCTTTGCATCAAGGGCCCTATTCATCTGTACACATTCTCAAGAGCTGCACACCATGCAGGCTCAGTGTGTTTAAGGACACAATAGAGAGCGCTGAGTCAGCACAGTCTTCCAAAGCGGATGGTATCAGTTTTCAGCGAGAACTAAAGTCAGAGGTTAAGTCTAAAAATACACATATGAGCACATCGAAAAAACCATGTGATGTTACTGTCACAAGCCTCCAACCTCAATAAATAGCTACACGCTACATGATAATGAGAATAGGTTTACCAAATATTTTATGGGCCCAAATGCAACATTTTTTTGCTTATTCATTTGCAGCATAGACAAAGATAAATAAATAAATAATGTTCACACGTATACACACACACACACACACACACACACACACATATATATATAGAATAAACACACATTACACACATTGGTGCCAAACATGACAATTTGCTTTAATTAGGGACTCATCTTATATCTGCACTACAGTGGTGGTATTTCAACAGTAAAAGGGTGTCAGGGCTGTTTTTGTTGTGAGTGTCTTTGAATTACCTGGTGATATATCCTGGAACAGTGACTTCCAGATAGTGTACTGTAGAGGGCCCATATATTTGGATGTGGGGAAATCTTCATAGGAAAGATTGGTTTCGTGGATTTTTCCTTTGATTCTGTGAAGACACAAAGTGTGGGGTTATAACACCTATACATTAGTATTATCACTGAACAACAAGCCAAAAAAATGTTTTTAATACTACAGATGCCAGGGGGCTGTGGTTGGCCTAGCAGGTAAGGAAATGGACCAATAATCAGAAGGTGCCACTGAGGCACCATTGGGCAAACACTGCTCCCTGAGCACCTTTCATGGCTGCCTACTGCTCACCAAGGTGATGGGTTCAATTTAGTCTTGCCACTGTGTACTATGCTGCAGTGTTTTCACAATGACAATCACTTCTCACAAAAAAAAAAAAAAAAAAAACCCCACTAATTTCCCACCATGCCACGCCCATCCATACTTTTCAGAAGTGAGGGCCACGCCTTCCAGGAAGTCGTGCCGGCCAGTCTCACTGAGCCGTTCCTGGAGGATCTGGATGCCCTCCTTGACGTCTCGCAGCTGCTGGCTGTAGCGCTGGATCTTGTGCTCGATGTCGGTGAGGGTACGTGCCGTGTCCGTCTCCAGCTCTTCCAGCATGCTCTTCTGCCTCTCGCGCAGGAATCGGTGCAGGCGCTCAAACGCCTCGCCTATGGTGGCACGTAGGCTCTTCGCAGAGGACTGCCGAAGCCAAAAAAAGAAATAAATAAGTGGCTGAAATGAACCTAAGCGCATCAATAGTCACAGGAGACCCGCCTAAACAGGGACTTTTGCTGAGTCCTTTCTTCTCTTTTTTTTGCCTTTCAACAAAAGAAACTTGCTGAAACTGAACAGATTTGAAATTAGCACGCACACACACACTTACAACCACTATTACACACTTTTATCCAACATCCACAAATAACCGAGAGTTTCGGCCTGGAGGTCATGGCAGGAACATCCACAGAGTTGCTGGTCACAGAAGTGAGAAGAAAAGCCTTCTAGGAAACCAAAGGGCCAGAGGGCTGAAGAATGGTGGGGCGAGAAACAGACTACAGAGGAAATGAATCACTTCTATTAAAAGGCCTTTACCTACTGCAGAAGAAAGTCGAGGGAGGGATGCTCACTAACATCTTCTGTACAAATCCATCACAGTCTAAGATCTATTTTCCCTGATCAACAACAGGATTAATCTAAATATCTGTTTATACTCAAGATAAATGCTGTGTGCATTTGCATCTGTGCTCTAAAGGCAAAAGATCTCCATAAAGAGCTTCCATTAGGATCACTTATCTCTGCTACAGGAGGGTGCTTTGCATTATTTCCAGAGGGCTGGGCAGGCCCAGCTAGTGACTGCTGACAGGCGAGCCAGGCTCCGGTGAGCTGTGGTGACGCTCTTCTCTAGGGCTTAAGCTGTCCCGCCGGACTTATTCTGTCGGAGCACAAGGCTATTTAAAGCCTCCCAGAGCTACACCGTCCTCAGGGCTCCAGTGGCATCAGGTAATCAGACCATCTTCCCACCGGCGCTAGGAAATCAGACACAAAGTCTGGGCTTCTGATGGGAAAAGTTGTGTAAACACAATGGCTGTACAGATAAACCCAAGCAGCAGGACCAACATTTAACCTTTATACTTTTATACCGAGGTGAATAATTCCTGTGTTGTGACTACATTACACAAGAACCGGTCAGTGTCTGTGCTTGCCCGTCACTGCAGGTGCAAGGACTGGTACAGAGGGTATAAAATAGGCCAAAATCCTCGGGTCGTTCAAAAGCAATTGAGCATAAACACTGAGAATAACTCCTTCTGTTCAAAGCAGCATGGTAATGTTTACTGGAGACATTTTCAACCAATATTGCAGATAGTCTGTGCAGTGAAGAATCTATAATAATAATTATATAATAATAATAATATTATAAGTGATAGCATCAAATCAGTGTCTTCTTGATTGATACAGCAAAAAAAAGTAGAAAATGTGGACAAATTGTTGTTCCAGGCAGACCTGCAGCATGTTAAACAGACCTGCAAAGATTTTTATACCCCCTGCAGTCAATCAGAATTTTCAGTTTCATCTTTACAAAATAGCAGTCTGACTCAGTTACAGTAATAATAAAAACATTATATTACACGAGAAAACCGATAAATACAGAAAGACCCAATGCAATGTGGACAATAAGACGCCCTGTGTAGCTGGCCAGTGAGATGGCTGACACGGCATGAACTATGAGCCATTCCCCTTAATGACAAATATAAACGCCCACAGACTGTCAGGAACCCTCCCCAGCAGCTCAGAGCCGCCACATTGACTCTGTCCCCTCCCTGCACTGATGTAAACATGGTGTCAAGATTAAAGAGCTGCTCAATAAAGCAATTTTCTCGTTGGAATTTCACCATCCATCTCCTTCAGAGAGGGGAGGTGGGAAGAGCGGAATAGATAGAGTGGAGAGAGACATGCCTTGAATTAATATTGCGCACCAGCGGGCCGTTGTGATGCTGCTGGCTGCACGGTGGGCAGCGTTTCGATCGCTGCTCTTCTCTCTGCATGTCGTATTAACAGGGTCCAATTAGAATGCCTAAACAGACGTGGCCTTGTTGCTAATTGGATTATGTGGAGAATGCTGGGTGAATGTTAGTGGGCCGATGGTGGGTGGGGATTTTTTTTTGTTCGACCAGTTAATGAGCAGGGGGGAGGGATGGTACCTTGGTCTCGGTGAGTTGCCTCTGTAAGAGCTGCAGAGCCTCTGTGTGGCCCTTCTCGCTCTCCTGAAGAGTGGCCAGCTGCTCCTTCATCTCTCTCTGAAAGAGAGCACGAGAACACACACAAATACGTTAGTATTCACATTACAATGGGAACAACTGGTTTGTATAAATTAATTTCTAACAATATGTATTACTCAAAACAAATGAACTTTCAGTAATTAGCCTGCACAAACACAAATAAAACAAACCCTTAGTAATGCAGCAAACGGCATGATTCAAAAGTCACAAACACCACTGCAATAGTGAAAAAAACCCTCCCCTCCTTTACTGCCGAGGACTAATGACCAAAATGACTGGAATTCGGACTATTAAGTTGCGCACTCAGAGGGACGTCAACTGCCTGACTGCAGGAAACCTAATGGGTGCATCAAACCAAAAGCATTCTGGCAGAGCAATGCAGCTCAGAGCCGTAAGGCAACAACAGGACGAAGCTGCCGGCTTACAAGTACATTTGAAATTCAATTGTGCCCAAAACTTGGGCTTTTTCCCTACTGCGGCTCCTGCAGCCACCATCGATCTCCTGCTAAAAGCCTGCAATGACTATTTAATTGGGGTTGGCTTTGCCTCTATTAGACATTGCTGTCTTCTCAATGGCCATATACAGAGGCTGTGGAAAAAGTTTCCTAAAGCTGGAAAAAAAAAAAAGCATTTAATACGTAAATTAATAATAAATAAAAAAACACATGCATGAACAGGTCCCAGGAGATGCCTCTGCCATGGAAACTGGGCCTTTGTAACACTGGCCCTGGCAGAAATGGAACAAGTGGGCCGCCACCGTGGCCAACAGTGTTATTAGGACTGTTGCAACCATATTAGAGGAAGAATCAAACCCTCTTCTTCCTCCTCCTCCTGCAAAAGCACACGGGAAAATGTTACCTGAAGGATTGCTGAATCCTTAAAACTGAGGATCAGAGACGTCTGAAGGAGCTGTGTGTGTGTCGAACTTTTTAATAACACAATTCTAACACAGTGTCTAGTTATATTCCTATGGGCACTTTGGAGAAGCATAATCGCTATCTTTGTGCTGTGTTTGCACATCAGGAACAAGGAATTATTTGGACTAATTTTGCCTTCATTTCAGAATAGTGTCTTGTCCCTAGGAACCTACCATTGGCAAAGTGTATGTGATTGGCTGAATGCTTGCCAAAAATCCAGAAAAAAACAAATACTTCTAAAAAAAATACTTTTCTTATTTCAATCCAATGTTCCACTACTCCCAATGTTTCTTACAAAAACAGCTTTGAGCTCTTTTTTTTTTTTTTTAAAAAGTCTAGTGTTTGAAGTCAGCTGAAGGTGACACTGTCCCACATTTCACTCAAAGCCTTTTCCTTTTAACTCTGCTTTTTTTCCACACCACTATCACTCTTTCCTTTGTGTTATCAATGTGGAAGTAAAAAAAATGAAGGAAGCGAATCTCAGTGGTTGAAGACAAACAGAGAATTTCACAAAGAGTGAAATCTAGAACCTCCTGACTAAACAACTCCTTCAGACACCTTAAAAGCTGAACTACCTCAATTGGAATTTTGCACCAAGACTCATTAAGCTCATTTACATACTAAGCTATTTGCACATCCCCTCCATCTACATCTGCACATCATATTGTAATTTCCTTGTCACTGTATTACACTTAATATATATTTATCTTTAGTCCTCACCAACTTTATATTATTTATATTAAATGTATGCTAACTAAGCATTTGTACGTGGACAGCAAGAAAGGATTTCACTGTACAGAGAAAGGTAATTTCTTCTGTACACATGACAATAAGCGCTTTGAATAGTTTGAATACATTCGGCCGTACCATGTTCACTTTACCGTGGAGTGGACAAGCAGTGTTGGGTTTCTGCAGGTTTAAGGAAGCCAAATTTAAGATTTTAAGGCCTTTCCTTACTTATTTAAAATATAAAAAAAATATTTTATATATTATAAATATATAGTATACATATATATATATATATACACACACACACACACACACACACACACACACACACACACACCCCATATAAAATATTGGGTGTTGCACTTAGTAAATCCGGACGTGCACAGCATACAGTGACCACGGCACCTTGATGGTTCGGGATTTGAACCCACAACCCTTCAGTTACAAGTCAGCTTCCTTTCCCGCTAGGGCACTACAATGCCCAAGAGGAGTCAGAACCACAGCTTGCAAACAAACAATGCAGCAAACAATTACATTTACAGCATTGCTGTTGTTGGTGGCAAAGTATCGATACAGTATCGCATCAAGGAATCCCCATCCCTGATCATTTATACACAGCTAATCATTCATCTATGTATCCAGATCACAGAGACGTGAACAAGGTCACAGTCAGACCAATATAGGCCTAAAACTAATTTCACCCGGTCCTTATTCCTCTCTGCCATGCTGCATGGGACATATAGAAACTGAGGTGGAGGAGAAAAAGAAAATAAAATGTACAAATAAGATCACAAATCAGATCACTGCCAAACATGCACTTCCTCAACTCCTTCGTCAAGCAACTTGACTTTATTAAAGCCCAGCAGCTTTGTCGGGAGCTTAAGAGAGTTGTAAGCTCCACACTGCCTGCGCTGATGAGGACGGGGGGGATAAATAGGGCATCCACACTGCTGGCATGCCTACACAGCTCCAAAGAGCACTTTGGCATTATTGATGTTTGCTGAGCAGGAGCCAGCGTGAAAAGCGGGAGTCTCTCGCCACAATGAATGCTGCTGTTATCCAGAACATTCTTCTGGCTCCCACCTTCTACAGCCTGAGCGAATTATAAGGGCACTGGGAGAACAGGAAATAACCACGTAAACCACAGGCACATAAATACTAAGCTCCCAAGGATGTAGCCCTGTCATGTCATCAGGACGGACGCAGACAGAAGCATATGAAGGCCTCCGCTGACCCAGTCTTTATGGCCACAATCATCAAAAGCATGCAGAGCGGTGTCCTGCCACACTGACGCAAGGACAGAGGAGGGCTACACCGGGGGTTACGGATCACCGGGGGTTACAGAAGGCGGTGACTCATCCACCTATCACACCGCATTTCCCTGCATCACAACACAGGAACAACTCCCAAGTTCAAAAGCCGCTCCAAAGAGGATGGTGTTGAAGAGGAATCATAAATAAGCCAGAGAGTACAGATGTGAAAGTGGAAAAAAAGGTTGGTTGCTAGGGCACCACAGCAAAATAGTGCAGTTTAAATAGTCCAGAATGAGGAAGTAGGGTGTGTGACAGCAGTCATTCATAACCAAGAGCGCCTCCCATTTTAAACGTAGTTTTAAAGAATATATAAAATAAAATAATAATAATTTTCTGGGCACTGGAAATAAACACAAACAAAAAGGGCAGAGTGTGTAGTTAGTCCTTGCTCTCCAAGATAAAGATAACCTTTCTTGGCTTTGTGTTTTATTTCTGTACTGTACTTTACTCTTATAGCATGCTGTCTTCTTTCTGCGCAACCCCAGCAACAGTCTCTCTTCAAGGTAATGTGACCTTTATGCATGGGTTTTACTTGTCACTGCGCTTCTCCCCCAGTGGTTTAATTCACCAGGCATTTGTGTTACCAGAAAAAAACTCTTTTAAGAATTATTTCCACTCAGAACAACAAATTAGATAAAGTACAAGAGCAAAAGAAACTGGGAACTCAAAAAGGTTTCAGCCACATACTAATGAATAAAATTTATTTAAATCCAAAAAAATATCTGTGGTAGTAGCCTAGTGGGTAACACACCCGCCTAAGAACCAGAAGACCCAGGTTCAAACCCATCTTACTGCCATTGGGTCCCTGAGCAAGACACTTAACCCTAAATTGCTCCAGGGGGGGACTGTCCCTGTAACTACTGATTGTAAGTCACTCTGGATAAGGGCGTCTTATAAATGCTGTAAATGTAAATGTGTTGTATCATGAACAAATCACTGTCATAAATGATTTTGGATATAGCAGGGTATAATTTTTCGCCCAGCCCTACAGAAGAACGTCACCAAGCAGGTTACACCAACAAGGTGCCAGTCAAGCAATGTCTGTTCAGGCAAACTCCCCTCCAAAAGGGACAAAATCTCCTTTTCTGCCGAGCATGGAAGTCCATACCCCACCAACAGATGGCTTGGTGATAAGGACAATCATACTGAGATGACGCTGGAAACCAGTATGAGTTAGTGTGACCCAGGAACCACCGGCCAACCTCAGGAAAAAGAACCATTGAAAAAAATATACTGACATGTCAGATAGGAGCACAGCTGAATGTCAAATTTCTCACAGTTTTTAGTAGAATTTTATATAAATAAATGACAAAGTCATTAAATACAATATGTCATAAATGTGCAATGTCTGCTTTCTCCTTAGTTTCTACGTCAGCATGCAGTTCTTAATAAACACAGAAATAAATAGTCCAGTCTGTGCATGAGTTTAAGGTCTATGATACACACAAGAAATTGCCATTTGGGTCCAGCAAAAAAAATTCCACTGTTCAGCGAATTGCAGCAGTCATCTCACAAATACTCGAGCAATGTGACACGTCCAGTCTTGGGTTACAGAAATTTCTCTAGATCTGGGTGTTGCACGATACAAACACAATGGATCGTTGGAAAGTCCCTTGTTCAGTATAGTGTATCCACCTGCGGTTTTTACACAGGACTGGATAGACTCGCACGTAGGTGGGAGGGTAAGGAGAGCGCTGTGAAAATTAGCTTTTGCTATTAGCATCCTGGCAGCAATGTGCAGCACTGGCAGTAGACTGTAACTGTGGAATAGCAGCATGTAAGATCTCCAACGGTGCTACATCAAAACCAGTTTGTGCCCAGAATGGCCTCCGATCTTCCACTTTGAGCACAGACCAAAAAAAAAAAAAAAAAGGCAGTCAAAATTAGTTAAATCACTATAATTAATTTACAGATATTCTAGGCATTTTAAATGTATTAAAAAATAACCAAGAAATTGCCCAACTTAAAACAAAGTATTTGCACAAACATCCTTATTGTTTTCAAAATGACCACGTCACCTCCCTGTCACTCCCCATCTGAGCCGCTTTACAATTCTGTCTTAGTAAACATACATTACAGTACTTTTGTCTTCAAGAGATTCAAGAGTTTTACTATCAATACAGCAGTATACAGTGTACAGTGTCATGAAATGCTGTTTCACACAGAGCCACCATAGTGCATATGTATAAAAAGATTACACATAAATATGAATTTTAGAAAAATTACTCTAAACCTAAACTAAACCTAAATACCTAAAAAATATTTTTAAAATTGTATGAATTAATTGTCTTTTATTCCTTGTAAAATGTGTGATTAATTAGTTTGACACACCATGAAAAAATGCTGCATCAGGTCTAACATTTTAGTTAATTTTTTTTTTTCCACCATGGCAAAAAAAAAAATCTTTTTCTCTTGGCATCAGTGAGGGACGGATGGAGGGGAATGGATGGAGTGAAAAGCCAAGTCCCTGCAGTCCGAGCACGTCGCTGCTGCCACGGCCCGCTGACAAGAGTCATGCGCAGTGGCAGATGATGCAGCACCATCTGGGTGGGGGCCGAGGTTCATCTGCCAGCCACTGACTCCAAAAAAAAAAAATCCTGTACCCAGATGGCAGACAGCGAGGAAGTCTGAGCAAAGAGCTCAAAATTCTCGGCGTGTCTGCCGGAGGGGCTGATCATGTCCTGATACGGACGCAGGTGACAATGAGATGCGGCTGACAGCGCATCACGTGAAGCCTGTGTCACTGCGGCACTATTTAATAAGCAGAGCTAATGGCACGTTGAGGTAGATGCCAAATTCCATTCAGCTCCAGAGGACACGGTACACAGCCACAGCAGGAAGGGAAGACCAGTTAATTAAGCAAAAGAATAGAAACCACTGCTGTCAATCAGCGTCATGGCAACAGGGCTGGCTGTGTGGGAGCGGTAATGAAGGGCGGGTGATCGGATGGACAGAAGGCTCAACCTTTCCCTCCCGCTGTACGAGGGAGTGCCTTAAAGCCACAGCTGTGCAGAAGGCACTTCAGAGGGTCAGGGGTGGCCATCAAAGAGACCAATAATTGATGGACGGAAGGGTGTGTGGATGCTGGGAAAAAATGGAGTAGATTAGATTGGCCGCTGGACGGGGCAAAAGCTCACACCCAGCGGTCAGGATTATCTGTCCCCTAACAAGATTACCTCCAGACAATAGAGTCTGCCATGCACCTCCACTCCCACACGGCGCTGACACAGAACGGAACTTAGAGAAAACAGAACAGCACAGAATAAACAAGGAGAGACATTCTCAGGAACGCTGATGTGAATATGAATATTGTCCTCCCAACAGCCTTCACTTAGCGAAACGTGCGGCACGGAGAGAGGCTTCAATCACACAGACTCTCCATCTCTGAACGGTTTCCTTTTGGAATCGTATCACCCTGCTGGATCTCTAAATGGATTAGGAAAGACAATATAGAGTTAGAGACCTGCAATGTGCTTCTTGCTCAACAAAAAATGACATGCAGGTTGTGCCACCAAAGACAGACCAACAAAAACCAATGATTATAATGATTCTATCACCAAGGCCAAAGGCAAAAGGCAGATCCTGTCCAGTCCTGCTATAAACCTGAAAGGCTCTTGAGTGCAGACACGAGTTGGACAGAGGAGGATTATTGGGACCAGGGGCTGCAATCTGGCTTCTCTGGTGGATAAAATGTAGGGCAAGTCATGTAAATGATGAATGCTGGGGGGCTGCTCAGCTTCCTCCAGCCTGTTCCAATTGACTACCACACACACACACACACACACACACACACAGACACCTACCTATACACATGGAAACACACACTGGGGGGAATTTTTCCCAGTATGAGCAAAAGCCAGCAGTGCTTAAACATGTGCAGGTTTAAAGCAAAGGAAGGTGAAAGGGGGTTACACTTGCGTGCCTCAGGAGTCAGTGCCAAGACCTGCTCTCATTAATTAACATGGGCAGCAGACATGAAAAGAGGTCATGTTGCTCTGGCAACCGACAAGAGAACCTGGGGTGACTGGCACCGGCTCTAAGCAAGGTCCCTCGCACTCCGGACAGCAGTGCTGCCAGCAGAACCTGTTGGGAGGCACAGCACAGATCGTCCCCCTGCCCAAACGAACAGTCCCTCTGCCTGGCAGCCAGGCCGAGAAATCGATGAGTGCGCGCACGAGTTGGGACTTGAGTGTGAACAGAGGTGGCGTGCCCTTGCTGCTTCGCTTGTAACTCTCTGCTGAGGCAGTGAACCGGCGTCCTCAGCAAGCTGCTGACAGGGAGAAAGACTGAGACTGCAGAGAGACTAAATGAGTACAGGGGAGGGGGGTCACCTACCAGAGGGTGAGGGTTCGAGTGTTACAGGGGAAAAAAGGAGGAGGGTAAAAGGAGAAAGGAGGAAATTGAGAGAAATCACACAAACACATCTGCAGAATCCTCATGACTGTTCAGTCCAAAGACACATGCCTCACACTCATAGCTGAAGTATGAGGGCAGAATCTAGATCATTCACACACACACACACACACACACATATTATGTTTCTGCATGAAATGTATGTGTGTGTGAATATGTGTATATATATATAAATTTATATACTGCATTATTTGTTGGAAAATAAACCAGCAAAAAAATTCATAAACTCTTCTGCAGCGCTGATTCACACACACCCACACCCAGATGGAAGATGACATGTCAGCACTGTTGGATTACTACTTTAAGAGCGGAATCCTATCTATTACAGAACTGAAGCCTGAACAGAACTCTTTGAAAGATTTAAGTTTTAAAATTTTTTTGAGCTTTGAGAAGCTGCAACATCTATGGTCATAAAACCTACTTAGATATTAAAGAAAATCCAAATATGTTAACCTATCATGTGTACGGTGTGTTTTGAGGTGAGCCACCATCTAAGGCATTCAGAGCTACAGGGGTAGACTACAGCCAATCAGCTTTAAAAAATTTTTTTTTTAAAAGTTAGGTTGCTCTCGAAGTCAGCAGACATTCTTCGGTGAATACAACCACCATGTTATCATATCATGATATCATGAAGGTTTTTTTTAAATCCAAGTGTATCATTGTGCAAAGTACACAGTCAGGAGTCTGACCCACCAGATATACAAATAAATAAATACATTAATAAGAACCCGTGTAGGGTTTGTATGATTATGGCAAAACACTAATTTAACCATGTCATGAGCCCAATGGCTCCAAAAAAAAAAGGCTCCTTAGGATTAAACAACACCGCAGATAGAAGGATGTTGCTCATTTAAAACCACGCCGCAATACATGCAATGTGTTGTGCTGGACGTGTGCAGACGAGGTGGGAACAGCGGTCCACAGTTATCAGGCTGCTCAGACCCTCAGAGGGGCACACTCGGAGGTGCGAATGAGTGTAAGCTGTTCCAGCAGTCAACACCACGGGCACCGGGGGATTTAAGCAGCAGATCAACAGAGAGAAAGAGAGAGACACAAACACACAGATATACACACAGGCAGAGTTCAATTCATGTTCAATGAATGCAATGTTGCAATGCAATGTTAAGTAACAGATTTGTTTGTTTGCTCTTTTCCGGAAGCCTCTGGAGAAGCTGTACAGCGGCCGGCCTCAGGGCGGCGAGGCATTTTATTGGTTGCCAGCCTTGCTGCTTCATCTGGCCTACTAAAAAAGGCGCATGGCCGTGAGTGCACTTAGAGACACACACATTAAAACACAAACCTCCAGACAATTTGTCAGCTTTGGAAATGCCTTTGCATGAATCCAAACTCAGCATCAAACAACAGAAAAGGAAAAGGTGAAAAAATTATATTCAATAAACAGAACGGTACTTTTAGTGACCGAATAAATGTAACTACCTATTGTTAGGGAAGATTTGGGGGCCATCTGGTGCATGATTAAGAACATAAAAAGAGCTACGGATGTTATAGACCAGAGATCGTTTTAAATAGGAGTTGTAAAGCAAAAGCATGTGGACTGTTAAGTGTGCACTGTAAAAATCAAAATAATCAAAATACATCACAATCAGTAAAGATTTGACTGATGCGTCCAGAATTGATCCAGGCAGGTTTATTTGACTTCTAATGGGTCAAGTTTAACCTTCTGCATGTGGGAAGAAGTTGTTAGTCTATGCCGAACCTATGACAATAGAGGCAGTCATCTTCAACCACAGGGTTTATGGAAATGTAAATCAAGCTTGACAGTTAGTACTCAGCATGGGATTCCAACCTGAGAGAAACCACCCCTGTGGCAGGGGCAGCAGAGCATCCATACTCCCCAGCAGGCGCATGTAACCCCATCACCGCCTCATGAAGTTTAACTCACATTTCCAGAGCCTTTTGTACCACCTGAGACTGTGCAAGAGCCTCCCCGGAGTGGAAAGACAGGAGATTGATGTCGGCGGTGATTTTCCACTCACATGAAAGGGGTCACGTTTACGGTGGAGGTGTGCCGGATTACTCTGGAGCCTCAGGAGAGCCTTCACACCTAAATAATTCATTGAGGACAAATCGTACCTATCTGCACTAGGACATAAGCAGTCCTGCCGGAGGACGAATGGCTAAAGGAAAGGACTGGTTTGCATTGACAGTGGGGGCGGCTGGGAATGTAACCTGGGCCAGCCAACAGCTTTCAAGTGATTTCCCCACAGCCCTACTACTGACAGAGCTCCTCAGACTAAAAGAATAAGGAAGAAGAAATGAGCTCTGCCATCGTGGACCACGTCAGGCTGCAGTGATTCGCTCACTGTTTTGATGGCTCTAAGCAGCAAAGGCTTGAATTCAGATTCTCTAATAAAGACCCCGATCAACAACTTGTCTAATTGAATCACGCAGAGCTAATCATGGATAGCCCCGGGTCTCGGCGCAGGGGAATTAGAGGAGATTACATGCCAGGCTAGCCTTGGCCTCAGAACAATGGTCAGTAATCTGTGCTAATTCCCCCACCTAATCACGGCAGCGTATCTCCACGCGGGAGAGGCTGAGCGTCAGGTGGACGTGGGGTCAGGAGACAGATCGCCACTGCAGACACACGGAAACGGCCAAAGCCAGGAGAAAAGACAATAAGACGGGGCTTAAGAGTGCTCAACCTACGGTGCGATCTGTTTGTAACCTACTAGCTGCTTGCGGCAGACAATCCGACTACAGATGGTGGGCTGGGGGTGAATCATTCAAGCAGCAGCTCTTTGGAAGCAGGATTAACAGGTCTCAATTATGTTTTATTATGTACTGAAAGACGTGTCTTGACTCATCCAAACACAACATCCATGTCAAAGAGTTTGATATTCATCGCCTTGGTTCTACTACTGAGGAGGTCAACACAAACAAATATTAACTTTCACTGGACAACAAAAAACATACAACATGCATGCTGTACTCTTCTAATATTGTTCAAGTGTCATATGAATACAAATAAAGAATAGTTATATTATTACATGATGCCAATCCATGAGTGGGGCCATGTTATGAATAACAATAAATGGAACAATAAATGTAATGTTTAAGTTGCTACTACATGCTATTATATAGCTTCATACACGTTACAGATATGTCAGTGTTCAGAACTGAAGTATCATGGTCATTCCTGTAAATGATCTTATTAAATCAAGTATTGCAGGATGAGCAGTACCATAACATATTTGCATATTTAGTTGAATGTTCCCTCGTCAGGATTTTGATAAAAATGTTGCCTTTCATTAACATAAATGGTGAAGAGTTCACCAAGTTCATGAATTACAGTTATGCTGCATATCAAGTTCAATAAAAGGTTCTGGTATGAAACAGGCAGCTAACACATGCATCGTTGATGTGGTAATAAACGGCGGTTAAGAAACTCTTTGAAATTATGGACTGTGCCAGCCTTCACACACACAAGAGAGACAGGTGAGCTAATATTGCATTCATCCCTGGAGGTGCATGCTTGGACAGGCAGGAAAATGAAGAATGGGCCAGCAGACATCGCTTCCGTAGTACCGTAGCTATAATGAACTTTTCTCCCAAGTAGACTGGCTCCACGCCAGAATCAACCATGCTCACGCTGTTCCCATTCAAAGCGGTAATGAACCTGCCCTTGCAAACATCAAGATGGTGCCTCCTCTAATTTGAATCCAGCAACGCGCATGTAGAGATGTGGTTAGTGGGGCAAGCTATGCTGTAGGCCGTCACACAGCATGGGGTTGTATGCAGAGCATTTTGAGACCATCTCACCCAACAGACACCAAGTTAAAGCAACCAGGACAATGTCAGGGTCCTGCTCAAGATGCTGAGGAATACACTGTGACCCACGCATAGAGGGCAGGTTGAGTGAAAGGAAGGAATGGAGGGGAATGAGAACGAATGAGAGAGGAGAGGCCTCAGGGAGACAGGCCAATGGCAAGAGAGCAACTGGGCAGCAGAGCTGTCCTTGAAACTGCCTGAGTCATGAATGCAGCCCTGAAGGGTGCGCTCTATTTAAGGGGACAGAAAATGAGAGAGAGGGAGAGGTCAAGATCCAAGCAGACATGAACCTTGTCCTACAGCATTTAATAGCGGTGGGAATAAAGAAGAAGTGACCACTACACTACACAAGCAATAATATAATATGCTGCACATAGATATCACAGCATGGTTATCTCTTTGTCCCTGAGTATTTTGCATTTCTGTTATCTGTAAAACAATTATGATATTGGAGTGGCTGAAGTGTAAAATAAATACATTTTAAATGCAATGATTGGAAAGAAAATGTACAAGGACAAGGAGTGGTAGTACAGGTCCAGACCCCTTTCAGTGCTTCCCTTGTTTTTCCACACACTGGGTTAAGTATCTAATTTGATACACCAACAATACAATCTCATCAATAATGTACAACAATAAAAGGACACAGCTATTTAAATTTCCATCCCTTGTGGGAAGGACAGTCCAGATAGCAATTGTAAGTTGCTCTGGATAACAGCGTCTGCTCAATACAATAAATGTAAAAAGTAATGTATATGTAATATTGAAAAAAAGTGATGATATTCTATCTGCATGTTTGGTCTGGTAATGGATGACTAAGAAAGATCGTGTTTATGATGTCTGGTTTTGGTGCTGTGGGCAAGGTAGACAAAAAGAAAATACAGATCTGAATCTCACAATTCTGGCAAAAATTGTTGGTTGAGAACCGGTGTTAAGGAACCAGTTTGTCAGTTAACTGAAGGAAGTCAGTTAAATACTTGTAGGATTGGGTATAAATATGCGCATGAAAAGACGGACCTAGGATTCAACACTTATCCGTTGAAAACCATGAGGAGTAAAGGAGGACTTCTAATTGTTGAAAGAAAAGAGAAATACTCTAAAATGCTCCGCACAGAGGACGGGCCTTTTTTTTAGGCTGGTGCAAACTAATGAGAAATGGAGCGGAAAATGGTCCCCAGCCAATTCAGAACTAGGCACTGACGCTTCCCGACCCAAAATGCTCCCGTCCTACAGTTCTCTGACAGTTGCAACCGTAATTATGGGGCCGTCCAAGACGCTTCCTCTTCTGCACAAAGTGGCAGGCCTCAGGTAAGTAGTAAAACCCTGCTTTGGCTGTGACATGCAGGGCAAATGGAAAAATAACTAGAACCTTGAAGCCAACTGCCCTAAAATGTATGGCTGCCTTCCTGTTGGTCGGGTGCAGCAAGTGGGAGGAGCTATTACCAGACAAACAAAAGCTGCATACATTAGAAAATGCTAGAATGTCCTCAGCAATAACAGGCCCTTTGGAAAGTTAAATATGTGGTTCTGTTTTCAGTCTAGTTCATTATACTACATGATGGAATTCAGGAAAGCTCAGGCTCCCATTGCTTGATGAGATATGGTTCAGTAACCTGGGTATAGTTTCTTAAAATTAGACGATCAGTGAAAGTAGGGTTGACATCTGTCGAAATAATCATACGGGGCACAAAGAGAAACGTCAAGAGGAGCTTGTTCTTGTTCACCTGCTTTACTGGGTGACTCAGAATCAAAAACCTTTCAACAGCAAATCGCCAGTGGCAAGAGCAAACACTATTTAAACATTTAAATAGTACGCAGACCATAATGGCCAGGTTATACATGAGAAACATGGACCTGCATGTGTATGTCTATTTACAGTCTGGTTTAAAATAAATAATTAAATTTTAAAAGACACCTAGAGTGAACTAATCTTTGGGGTGGTAGTAGCCTAGTGGGTAGCACACTCGCCTGTGAACCAGAAGACCCAGGTTCAAATCCCACTTACTACCATTGTGTCCCTGAGCAAGACACTTAACCCTAAGTTGCTCCAGGGGGACTGTCCCTGTAACTACTTATTGTAAGTCGCTCTGGATAAGGGCGTCTGATAAATGCTGTAAATGCAAATGTAAATTTTTAAAAACTTTAAATACTGTGATATTGCCGATACTAAGACAGCGTTTTAGGGCCACTGATGACAAATAAAAAAAAATGAATTTCAAGTATCAAGTCATACAATTACGAGAATAAAGTCATAATATTAGAATAGAAAATGTTATGCTCTGTCATCATCATGGAAGACACTGAGGAGTTAGTCATGTTATTCTTTGGTACTGGATTTATCATCTATAACTGTGAGGTTCACAGAAATAAAAAAAGTGACATGGACCTGTCAGAAATTACGCGACTGGAGCAAACTATATTTCACCTTCCATGCATGCTGCCTAAAATGCGTTCCCTTCCTGTTGAAAACCCTTAAAAAAATAAAAGGCTGAGCACACAACCCAGAACGACAGTCCAATAAAATAACTTGCAGATGGATAGTGCTCATAACACCTATGCGCAATTCAAAGAGGTTACGTATTCTCTTAAGAGACAATCAGATCAATCCTAAAAGTCATTGATCCAGAAGCATCCAGCAGAAATCTGGCGCACAATTTTGTCATCACCATTACAACAATCGATTATCCAATACAATATGACTTAGGGACTTGTATGATAATTCTTGTAATTTAATGACATTATTCTCAATAAAGATTTTATCCATTATTTATTTTTTCATTAATGGCTCTAAAATGGCATTGTGCAATAAATATATTAGTTTAGTAATTAAAGAAGTGACATGGCAACTTGCTAAACACATCTGTGTGTGTGTGTGTGTGTGTGTGTGTGTTATTACCTGTGTGTGTCTGTGTGTGTTTGTAAAGAATGTGGTTGTCACCTGCAGGGAACTAAAGCAGTGCACAGAGCCACAGACATAAGCTGCAAGATTCAGAGTCTCCGAGAGGTCACAGGAGTTAACATGCAAAGTTAAGGAGATTACACTTTCAGCTCACTCAGAGTGCGCAGTGCAACAGGCAAAATCCAGCTTCCCACACTGCCGGGTGCCTGTACGAGAATTTATTGCTGGAGCACGCTACTGACGACATAGATCAACACATTCTGCATCACTTTTGCATCCCGCTTGAAACCGTGCTGTTTAATTGATAACTCGATATGCACTTGCACTGAGTTGAATCATTCTCAGATGCCACACAACGGCAACATTAAAGTATTTAAATCATTTGATCTTACTAGAAGAGCAGGGATATAACCTGGCTCTGCCCTGCAAAGATAAGCACAAGCGTTATTTTTTCCCCTTTTCAAGCTGCCAAACCATTTTCCCAGTGAAAACTTCCATTTGTCTGCACACGGCCTCCTGGGGGGCAAAGATGTGTCTGGTCTCCAAAAGTGTCATTATGGAAAGAGTAGAGGATAGGAGGGGGAACGTTAGATGAAGGGATGAAAGAAGAAAGTTTAGAGAGGGAAAGTGCTGATACACTTGGATGAGCCCTGGCCCCCAGAGATCAGTAAATATAGAAATGGAGCAGCAAAGCTGTCAAAGGATAGGGCTGTCTGTTTGTCTGTTTGTTGATCAGCAGATCTGTCAATCACCACAGGAGATATGAAGCTATAGTTCTGTTGCAGTCATTCAAGATTAGCAGGTAAAGGTGTGTTACTTATGTTCAAGATTCCAGTGTTCTGATCTGGTTATTCATTAGGTGAGACACTTGTCCAAATTCTTACTAAAATCACTCTGTAATGAGTGGTACTCTGTAAAATGCTGTGGTAATGGTGTAAAACGATTAACAATAATATAGTAATGCTCAATGCATTATTATTAAAACAATATAAATAATTGAATATCAAATATCAAGCAAAAACATTTTGGAAACAGTCGTCTATTTCATGGGTGGGTCAACATCTAACCAACAGTTCTACGGTAGAAATGTTGGAATATGTGGAAAGGTCAGCTCTTTAATAAAAAAAATTGAAACACAACGATTTTAAGTGATCAGGAAACCTTCACTTGTTCTGGCTTCAAATATTGAAAGGTTTAACCTACTGATGCAAACTCCCAAATTAGCTCCAAGCAACAGCAAGACACATGATTGTATTCTTTGACCAAAGGGGCTTTTCTTAGGCTAAACAGTTTCATTAACATCTAAGAGCGGCCCAGGAATCCCCTGGGAAATTGCTCCTTGTGCTTAAAAGCACTTGGCACCAGACTGTGCCCAGCTTCTTGGGAAATGCTTGTTTCTGATGAGAGCCCAGAATAAATCCCTGAAAATCTCACAAAGTGCTATACAGCACACTTGGCCACAGAAAGCCTGCCATCACAATGCAGTTTCTTTTTTTCTTTTTTTTATTATATATAAAATCTCACCCAGGGGAACCTCTCGAGGGGACACCAGCACAAACTGTCTGACAACTGCAGCATGCTAAACTAATTAATTTTCTACAGAGGATTACAACCATACACCATGTTTCCCTCTTGAGACTTGTTCGCATGATTGTAACACCACCACAGAGGAAATGTGATCAGGCAGTTGCACCACTGGAGCCACAGCGATCTAATGGCATTTTTGGCAGCTAAAACAACCAATCAGACTGAGACCCACTGCAAAATAAATAAACTACTCTCATTATGTACCATTATCTTGCATTAGTGACTCTCATTAGGCCATAATCTCTTCACACACACAAAAAAAAAATGCATCTATGTATTTCTGCCAGCTGTGCAGACAGTCTTCGATGGCATTTCTTAAGAGAGGGCTTTTAAACCTTTACAATAAGAGTGAGGTACATGGCCCCATATTAAAGGACTGCAACCCACTGGCTTAGATAGATGCTTCTTATCAGGACCCGCTCACGTTGAACACTCGTAGTGTCAAACAAGTGCCAGAGTTAAGATAAAGCAACTCTGTTCTAATAGTGGTGAAAGCTGTGGTGTTAGCCTCATGACTGAACAGCATTGAATGATCAAAGCAAACAAGAGAGAGAGGAATAAAAATTATTATTATTACATAATGGAAAAAAAGGACTTGTAAATCATTCATAGATGAGGTCTTAATTTTTTCTAGGCAATAAGGAGAAAATACATTACAGAAGTATTCAAATATAGTTGTACTTAGTGTGACTAGTTACTTTTAAATATCAGAATTTGGTCATGAATAGCAATGAATTAGGTTGAAATTTTGATTAGTAAAACAAGTACAAATGTCATTCTGAATGGGTTGTTTTGGTTTCATAAAATACTCTGGGTTTTTTCCTAGTAATAAGAAAGGAGGTCAGACTATCCTAGAATAAGCTTCTAAATCCCAGAATCTTAATATTAATGTAAACCCACTTACATAATGTAATGGCATCACAGCTTAAAATGTTTAATACATATCTTTAATGGTCAACATCCACAGAGGAATATTCTTATATAAGAATAGGTTTCTGATCTTTTAAGACTTCATAATTATGTGGTCTGGCCATGTAATTAGTAAATCATTAAATTGTTCAAAACTAGTATTGAATACACACATCTTAAAAGGAAACATTTGCGAACTACATACTTCTACTATACATAGTACATGCTATATTGTTTAACAATTTAAGGCAGAACATGATCCTATAAATATCCTTCGCAGAATTTGTCCAGTTGTACATCTCTACAGCAACATGATACTGATTTAATTTCCAATAGATTTTGTCCAGATGTCACAGAGGAAGTAAAATAAGTACTACTGACCTGTATTTCCTCATAAGCCTCATCAATTGTGGTCACTTGGTGCTGTTCGTGTAAGGCGGGCTCGTCACAGAAGAAGCAGACCAGGCTCTTGTCACTAATACAGAAGAGCTTGACCTTTTCATGGTCCTTGCACGGGTATGAGCTCCTCTGTGCATTAAGGATGGCGTCTAGGGGGAAAGCAGCGTACCTCTCCACGATGTTGGACAGCTTGAGGCTTGGCGAGAGCAGTGGATCAGTAAAGGTCCTCCTGCACTCTGGACAATCCCTTGTGCTGTGGTGCTCCTGCCTGCTCCAGTGCTCAGTGATGCACTTTCGGCAAAAATAATGCTCACAGCCAAAGCTGACTGGGTCTTGGTAGATACTCAGGCAGATAGAACACAAAAGCTCATCTTTCAAACAGCAAGCCATTTGCATTCATGTATGAACAGCAGCATTCAATGGTTCCGGGAAATAAACGTAACGTGCTTGCGGCGGTTCACCGCGGGCGGCAGACACTTTCTGGCAGGTTGCAGCAGACACCTTTAAATCCCCAAATCATACCAACGGGCTCATACTCGGCTGTCTTTGGTGTTTCCTGTTAGAAACATACATAAAAAAACACATGCTTATTGTAAGACGGAAAATAAGTAGCCAAGAACAAGAAGGCAACCGATATAACTGTGACGAAATGATTAACATTATAACAAAAAGGGAGGGAAATATATATTTTTTAAAAGGCAATTTGCAAGATGTTACCATGATAATAACATGATAATACTAATACTGAGAACATTTTATTAACTAAAATAAAGAAAACATTTTCAAAGTTAGTTATTATATATTTAATTGAGTCATTTCCATAGGTAAATCTTCATCGTTCTTATAGTTATAGATGCAACAATTAGTAAAGCAGAAACCTTAAGACGCAGTAAAAAAAAAAAAGCTAAACGGACGTTTAAAAGTTTCCGGGTCGGAACAGCTTAGTCGATACACTAATTTCACCACATTAACGCATGTTTAAAAAATTGCTCCTTTCTTTAAGGAGAGACGCCGGCTCGGTTAGCCCGCTGCTAAATTGGACCGACACGGTGGCTGTCAGCCGCGGGGACCGCAGCGCACTCCCGCAACGTTAGACCTGCTGTCAGCAACAAAGTAAATGAAAACTTCTGCGTTAAGCACGCGTTCAACCGCAACGACGCGCACACGCGTTTAATATGTAATCGCGCTTCGCAATTGTAAGGCTATCGAGTGGGTTTTAAGGATATTTACTTTGTCCCTTCGCTAACGTAGCTTGCGTGTAGGAAGCCGGTGTTGCCAGATTGGGTCGGCAAATTTTCAATCCCAACCCTCCCAAATGAATAGCACTGAATGGGCTGTAAAACGGCACGTTTGTTCATTGTCAATACGGTAGTTTCAGCGTATAGATTTCATTTAATGGTTTAACTGAACAGAATCCGCATATTGTGCTCACGAAAGCATGCACTCACAAAGCGATACAGGGGAAATGTAAGTGAACAATTTTCTGAAGAACCAGAATCTGTGCAATTACGCAAAACGGTTCGAAAATTGTGACGTAAAAGAAATTGTGCATTGAGTGCTGTTACACTTACAATCATACGTATTCTTATACGTATGACTGGACAGCACTTCATTTGAACCACGAATCACACTTTTTATGCGGTCATACCTCTTGATTATTTCACCGCAATCGTGCGTCGAAGAGCAACAATAATTTCACGTAAAAAAACGCTACCCTGGCAACCCTCTGACAACCTATCGTTAGCTGGCTAGATGTTGCTAAGTAATTAGCTGGCTAGCTAGTTGCCTTCCTGACTGAGTGGCTATGTAAATACATATCCCTTGTGCTGTGAGTGAGATTAATAATTCCCTTATGTAAAAAAAAATTGACCATACATATAAACGTAAACTGACGCAAATGTCAAAAAGTGCAATTTGTTTATTATTATTATATGTGTATAGGTCAAACATTACCAGCAGTCGTCAAAAGGACCATTTCGAATAACTTCGGCATTTCACTAAGCCAAGAGCTGCCGCAACCCACTGCTGCTCCTCTCCTCCGGCGTCCAATTCTACCCAGGAAGGACTGGAGCACAGGAATGGAGTGAACCAACTTCCACCTGGCAGGGAAATAGGGGTCTTATGCTAACATTGAACGTTAAACGACAAGACGCTGACGTTTATCAGCAGAACAGAAGGCCGATCATATTATTTTCAAACCTCACTACTTACACGAAATATATACTTTTGTACAGTTTAGTCGAATAAAGCAATGAAACGTATTCCACGCGGAAGATTTTAGCCCCCCTAGTAAAAATGGAACTTTCTCTTCTTTGGACAGTCAAAGGGTTAATTTGTTTGGCAGATGAACCACGGATCTAGTGTTTTGGGTGGACTATGTTAGCTTTTAGGTTGATGACAAACCTATTAATTAATTCATATTAAACAATAAATAATTTTTTATATTTTATAAATAATAATGCTACGTTTAAGTATTAAATACATTCAATAAAAACGTTATAAATACATTATAATACAATTAATAATCGCGATTCCATGTTTGACAAACACCGATTGCATTTAATTAGTGATTTAACTTTAATTTCATATTAAATGTGTTTGGTCTTCAACATTAGCGCAAACAGTGAATGATTGAGTGAATTTGCATTGTTTATTTATTTATTTTTTTTTATTGATAGGTCTGAATCAACCGGCAGGCTTAGAAATGTGTGATGTGGTGAAATGTTGTTGACTGAAAAGGAAGGCTAAATAAAACACATTCCTCTGTTACTTCCCATGAAATGGTAGGATGTTCTCGTAGTAGAAAACGGCCCTAATGGCCTTAAATTACAGGGTAGGTTTCATTGTCTCAGATACTTAAGACAAAGACCACAAAAGCAGTAAATTATGAACCTCTGGATAACCTTTGGGTTACTTTACAGAAGCCTGTCTCCTTTGTGTAGACTAATGAGGTTTCAAGCAAGCCCTCAAGGCAAGTCTAGCTCTTTCCAGAAAAGGATTTAAATCAGGGGGGATGGTGTTGTTCCACCATGACACAAATACATATAATGTACAGATCTCATCTTCATACCTTTTTGCAGAGCAGAATTCACCATTGAACCTTGATCTAGGTTTCATTACAGTTCATACTTATAATTCTATTTATAGTTCATACTACACACACATAGTTGTGCAAAAAGATATTTGGCAGCCACTGATTGTGCAAGTTGTCCCAATTGAAAAAAAGGAGAGAGGTCTTTAATTTTCATCATAGGTAAAATATCATGTCTTTTTTTTATAGATTACAAGATATCGTTAAATCCCACCAAAAGCTTTCTAGTTTAACTGGGTTGGCCTCACATTATTGTGCGTCTTATTGCTCTATTATCTAACTTTTCAGCTTGACATAGATTTTTGTGATCATTATTCTAAAAATCATTCATACCACAACAATACCACATATTTCAGTGGTTCACTTGTTCACTCTCAGTTACACCGTTTATAAAGTTACCTTGCAAAATATTCAATCATAGCTGGTCTGTAGTAACATTTCTCCTACATTCCTAAATGTACACAATTTTGATGACATATCATTTAAAAAAAAAGTGACCACTGAGAAGATCGACTGAGTATTTTACATAATAAGACTAGATGTTTACATTTAAAAGAAATAAAATAAAATGAAACCACCATCTACCGTTTTCAGGAAAAGTCACCATCCTTGCAGTGATGTATGTTAAAGTAAAGTGAGTATTTGGGAAGAAAGGCACCTCTACGGCACTTTGATTGAGATTCACTAGATGGCGCCACAATTCTGTCTAAAATGCAGATTCTTTCTGCACCAAGTCACAACGAGGTTGAGCAAAACTCATACTGCTGAGAGTACTGATTCAGTGCACTTGGTTAAAATTATGCACATCCAATTCCCGGTGATTTTTCACCATCCACTACACACCATTCTGCCCATTTGAGCCACTCGTGTGTAAACTGTCACTCACGCATGTGCTGCGCTAAACAGAAGGTACTGAAGGCATTGAAAATACAGGGCCAGCGCCGCCACACCAGCATGCTGTTAGCACTGAAACCGGCACACCGCACATTGACTGCCAGCTTCTTTCAAGTATGGAGTGTAACAATGTAACCCACCAGGCAGTGACACTTCATTCATTACGGGTTAGTACAAAAAACAATATACATATATATATTTTTTTTTCTTCTTTTTAGAAGTGCACTCTCAGCACACAGTCTTTCCTGTCTCCTGTATGGCTGCATGTGCCTCCTTCCCGTCCTCCAGTACGAAGGGAACATGAAGCTCCTCTTCTTGGGACAGGGGTAGATGGAAGTCTGGCTGTGAGGGCTGTGTACTGGGGCTGAGCGTAACTGGGGAAGACACGGTGGCCGCGTTGACATTGATGGTAGCTGTGAAACTGACGCTGACTTGGGGACTGGTGGGCTGGAGGTCGTTGATGTGAGCGTCATTGCCGGAGCAGTTTTGAGCTTTGTGCCTGGTGACATCACAGCTATCTCCTGTGCAAGTTGATTCTTCACTGTGGCCCTTCTCACATAGCAAGAGCTCCTGATCCTGTCTGATGCACTGAACAGACACAGCGTCCTTTTCATCCCCATCTGTGGTCTTTAAATGAGAAATGAAGAAGGGAGAATTAAGGGGAAAATGTACTGAGGACTGATTCTTTAGATCACAAGTGTTACTTACTTTGGGGATCTTTTCACATAAACCTGGTTTGGAGAAATCATATGTTGCCTGTCAGTGACATTACTTCATACAAAATATTTTATTACAAAATATTTCATGTTAAATACTCATGTCTGGTACAATCACATCTGCTGTTCATTACTGGGCAGTTTTCTGAATCTTTTGATGTGTCATTCACGGTGAATTACCGTTTTGTTTCTTGAGAAGGAAAATAACCAGCAAAGCCAGTACAATCATCACTGCGAGGACAATTGCGCTGACTGCAACTACAGCAAAAGAAGAACAAAAAGTAAAAAAAAAGAGAGAAGTTAGGGAGCTTACAAAACAGCACAAATGAAACAAAGACAAGAACAAAAGGAATACAGCACTTCTCAAGTGTTTAAATGTACATTTGTTATTCCAGGTTTGAATACTCTCTGGCTGACCAAAAAGCAGAAGTGGGTGAACTTCAAACCAAGAGGATTCAGCTTCGCAGACCACAAGAACACACGCTCTGGTCTCTGTATTATTCAAGGCTACATCTAAGATCTTGGATATTACTGGTGTGTTAGTCCACCCTTGTTCGCAGTAATTAACTCTAAGCCTCTGGGAAGCTCTTTGTTGTAGATGTTGAAACATTGCCGAGGGGATTTATTCCCGCTCAGGCGGAAGAACAATAGTGACCTCACAAACAACTCAGGTTGGAAAGGCTATGTGCAAGCCTGCTCATCTGCTGTCATACAAACCATTGCGGCACAAGCCCCTATTGATGCACCAACACGCAGGAACAGGAATAGGTTAGGTTACCAAATGGGTGCAACAAAATAGGGAGCACAAAGCTGTCCTTTAACACAAATCCCGATTTGCAAAGGCTGTCAAGGGACATGATTTCCAAACTTACAGACAGAAATCCTTGATGTCCTGAGAGGTGTGTTGGTATGACCAGCTAAAGCGTGTTTACCGATTACAGCCGTCCAGCCTTCCTCAGGCAGAGGACCTCGGCTACTTCCAGTGGGCTGGCTGGACTGTGTGCTCACATGCCACTGAGTAGTAGTAGATGACCCTGGACTGGAAGCCTGGGTGGACTCTGAGGTAGTGCTCTTCACAGATTTACACACTGTGTCTGAAGTGGAGTTTCCAGCTTGCAGAATGTCCTGAGGGTCGCAGCTTCAAACACACATGATGAACAAGCGATGGATATTTGCATCGTGTGAAATATAACCAAACTGGTCACTTTATGGAGGTCTCTAATGGATTTGTTTGCTTGTTGTGTAACTCACTGTGTGTGTGGCTGACAGGTGTCTTTACTGGAGTCTTCCCCAGAAAATGTTCCTGTCGGGCATTCTTGACACGTCACATCTGAATTCTCTGTACCTGCAAACACAAAGAATATAATTGGTGCAGGGCAAGAGAAGTGGTTAAATCAGTCCAGGGCTCTAGAATGCGACCAATTTGCTACCAGCCATTCAGGGGAAAATGTCCCAGACAACACATATAGTAAATCCATATTGTATTCTAAACCAATGAGAGATCATGAAGGGTGGAGCCTGCCTCTGATTGGCCATGGTCCAGTCAGACAGAGAGAGTTGAGTATCCTGGACCCTTCAGATAAACAGAGTGGAAGTAACCACGGATTAGAAATATGATCAGGCTTAAAAGTTAGACCTGAGCCCGACCAGTACAGCTTTTTAAAAGATCAAAATTTTCATGGTCAAAATTTTGTCCACACCTCAAACTTTGCTTTCATTGCCAGTGCAACAGAACGTAATCAGCGTTGCTAGCCTCTGTTTCGCCACCTCAGCATCCATTTTTGCATCACTTGACTGTGAATTTTACCACGCAACCCTGAGCCTGAGTCCAAGTAAAATGATAGAAACTAACCATAAAGTATCTATAAAACAAGTAACATGCAGTGATAAATATACGGGCCAAGTGTCACTTCTCACCACTGATTTTCAGCAACAGGCAGCAGCAAACAAAGTCAAAGTGAAGTGATTGTCACATGTGATACACAGCAGCACAGCACATGGTGCACACAGTGAAATTTGTCCTCTGAATTTAACTCATCACCCTGAGTGAGCAGTGGGCAGCCATGACAGGCGCCCGGGGAGCAGTGTGTGGGGACGTTGCTTTGCTCAGTGGCACCTCAGTGGCACCTTGGCAGATTGGGATTCGAACCGGCATCCTTGTGATTACGGGGCCGCTTCCTTAACTGCTAGGCCACCACTGCCCCAGATCATCAGATCATCAGGCCAAGATGATAAGGCTTTAAAACACTTGCACTTTTAAAATATATTTTCTTTTTATTTTGATCTTGTTTAAATGTCAGCATGTGAAGAACTTTAATCACCAACACATTGTCAGTTGTGACCTAGTGGGTAAGGAAACAGACTCGTAATCAAAAGGTTGCTGGTTCAAATGCCACTGAGGTGCCATTGAGCAAGGTACCGTCCCTCACACATTGCTCCCCGTGTGCCTTTCATGGCTGCCCGCTTCTGACTAAGGGTGATGGTTAAAAGCAGAGGAAACATTTCGAGAATGCTGTGCTTGCTGTGCTTCACAATGACAATCACTTCAAATGTCAAAAGACATTTATGTTAACCAGATTGAAAGTTAATATTTACAAGTCAATATTGCGTGTAAAGTGAAAGTGAAGTGATTTGTACACACAGCACAGCACACGGTGACACAACAAAATGTGTCCTCTGCTTTTAACCATCACCCTTGGTGAGCAGCGGGCAGCCATGACAGGCGTCCGGGGAGCAGTGTGTGGGGACGGTGCTTTGCTCAGTTGCACCTTGGCGGATCGGGTTTCCAACCGGCAAGCTTCTGATTATGGGGTCGCCTCCTTACCTGCTAGTCCATTGCTGTGGCCTAAGCCACCTCTGACAAAAAAAAGTGAACTTGTAAAACTATGATGTTAAATGGGATGCCTTCAGAAAATTTGGTGCACCTAACTTTTGTGCACCTAAAGTGCAAAAGTTAGTCTAGAGCCCTGTAGTCTGACGCATAGTTTTAATGTATTCAAGCTGCAGCAAATAGTCCTGACCTGGTTTATTGACTCCAGAGCCTGGAGGACAGGACTTCATCCGTCTGCACTCTGAACAAGACGACTGCTCTGTGCGCATACAGTACATGTCATCCTGGCACTTACACCTGGCATTGACACTTCGATTGCACTCCTGAGCAGGTACCAACCCTTTATCTGTAATTCCAAAAAGTAATGTAAAATAAAAAAGTTTTGAAAGCAGAATACATGAATGGTTTTATGAATGAATACATGACCCACCTTTTTTGCACTTTCGACAGGAAATGCATTTGTCAGCATAATTGTATGCCTCGGCAGTCTCTGCAACAGGGCATGGTTCGCAGACAGTGTCTGACTCTGCATTGCAAAAGGCCTGGCGTCGAAAGCCTGTGAGGGTTTGAAGACTAGCATTACGCCTCCATCTCCACTAGCCAGTTAATTTTTTTTTTGGTGAAATATGAGGTATCAATATGCTGTGGCTCACAACTTGTATTTATGTTGTATACATTGTATATAAAGGATTTGTCACAACAGGCAACACTACACTGTGTTATGTCTTGTATTTCCCTTGTCCAGTCAGTCATGCAACTTTGTCCTTCCTGTTCTGCCTTGTTCCTGCCGCCGCCATGACAGACAGTTATCCTGACTTTTGACAATCATCATCTAAGGAGTTCATCACTGAGTACAAGTAATCCTCTGTGCTAAATTTGAAGAATTTCCATTGAGGCATTCTTGAGATCACAAGAACATGATGTGACAGAACATTCTCAAGAAAACATTCGAGCCATGGCCTCACACTTCCAAGGTTTTGCATTTTAACCTGGCTCAAACCTTGTGTGTTCAGAGATTACTTTTTAATTAAGTTTAGAAGACACCTTTATCCAACAACAACCAGTAGTTACAGGTACAGTCCACCTGCAGAAACTCAGGGTTAAGTGTCTTGCTCCTTCCCATCCTCAAAATGGTAGTAAGTAGGGTTTGAACAAGTGAATCTTTGTTTTTGTTCACTAGGCCACTTCCACCCTTTCATGCACCCTACAAAGTTACATACTCTCCCCATGTTGGCATATACACTAGCTAAATTGTGACTTTGATATGTCTGTAGTGTGAGTGGATGGTGTGTGTGTGTGTGTGTGTGTGTGTACGGATCCATCGGTGAGCATCATTGGGGAAACTTTGCTTACCTGGCTGGCACTTCTTACAGCACAATCCTTTAAAAAAATATTCAGTCAAAGTGTCTTTACATTTGCCATCTGGTTTATATGGCAGAGAGTGCAGACCCTAAAACAGCAAAACAAACAATGAGAGCATTTTATACCAGGTTTGGGCATTCAGAGTATGTAGATATGCACACCACAAAGACATTTGCTCACTTTTTGCATTCATTTTAGTTTAAATCATATACATGTTCCCTTTCTAATGCTACCATGAATGAATGAAAAAAAATATGTGCAGGAACAAGCCATCTACACTGCTTATAGCAATACACACACTCAAACATCAAGCAAGTTCAAGGAAATGCCTAATCATTTTCTGGACCACCCCACAGACAAACACAATTCAGCCCAGTTACTGTAGAAAAACTCATTTCCACCAAAAAAGTGGTCTATATATGGACATACATATCACCCCACCTACCGCCACCAACACCACAGGATGTGGTAGGAAAAGATGTCACCTAAAAGCTAGAGTGTAGGGAGGGGTTACTGGTAACTGGCCTGCAGGCTGAGAAAACATCAGCAACACAAGCCATTGCCAGGAACTACCGTTATGCAATGCGTACACCTTATCAGCGTGGTTTCCTTTCCTCGGCAGGCTTACAAGAACTAGCAAGTGCCACAACCGTCAACTGTTGGTGAACTGTCAACATTGGTGTAACAGATTAATGATGTGGTCCAAAACTGACTTTTCTGAAGAAATAATTAATCCCAGATTCGTCAAATATATATTGAGCATTATGAAATATACCATGATAGTAATTCATCAGTGTGATGTTCATGAAATCAGCTGGCAATTGAGAGATGAAAACTACAATGAGGATAGTTTACAATTATAGAGATCCGGTTTAGACTGCTTGCAGATACGTAACGGGTGTCATTAACGCTTATTGCGTGCTCAAGGGACCCTCCCTCAACTGTGGGCCGAGTCCCACTCAGATATGCTAAGTGGCAGATTCCAGTAACGTGAACCGTACTAGGCACATATTTGTCAAACACTCACATAGTACATGACGTTCGTCAGACCAAGTGTATTATCACAATGCCGGTGTAAAAATGGTAAAATCAGTAAAGACCTGTTTTTTTGGGGTTTTTTACGTATTAAAGTACACACGTGATGCTGGCGGATGGGTATTTCTGTGATGATTCATGGCATATCTGTGACTGGATTCATGGCATTACCCTTTACAGCTTTCGGTATTTAATTAATTGTCTCACAGATGCAACAGCTGACAAGCAGATTCATTTTTTGGGAAAAAGGTGACAGTTGAAATTTGCATGACCTGCCACATGAAGTTAAAAATGAAAATAGTATGGATGGCGGCACGTAAACCTTACATTAGAAAAGCCATAGCACAACAATCCACTAAAGTAAGACAACAAACCCATTGACAAAAAGTAAGTAAAGTAAAAAAAGCTAAAAATTTTCTTGTTACAAAAAATTTATAAAATTTAAACAGGTTGCTAATATTTGCATTCATGGTTTGTTGTTATGGAACACTCCCATAATGGCAGAGTGGAGTACAACTGCTATATGACATCTGGCTACCTACCTTCACAAAGAGCACAAAGGTGAATGAAATCAAACAGCGGACTGCGACCACCATTCTGCATTTCACCATGAGAGTGAGACAGGAATGCAGACCCCCCACTCCGGTTCACTGCAGACTGAGCGTGCGTACCGGAAGTTTCGGGTTTTCATATCTGCATATTCAACCAGGAAACTGGCTGCTCTCAGCAGACGCTGCACTTTAATGCAAACTCACCATCCGCTCAGAACTGTCATCAAGGAAGAGGAGCCCAAAAAAAAAGCCTTTAAGAACAACTCCAAACAAAATCTAGACACAGTCTCACGTATTTAGTTGTTTATTTTAAACAATTATTATAAAAGCATAAAAGTATGTGCTGTGCATGGCTTTATATATGCAAATCTAAGAGAACTGTGGGAATAGGAATGTTGGGATTGAGGGATGATAAAATCTTGTGGTTGAATGATGGGACAGGTCTAATAATTTATCCCAGGAAGGAGAGGCCTAATCCAGGTAGATTTCTGTTGACATGATGGAGGTGAGATTGGAGATCACAATCCAAAATAAAACATTCCACTCAGTCACTGTTGTCTTTGACCACTTATTTGGAAAAAATCATAAGTGGGATTGCAATGGCAAGGAAATTTCCTTGGCTGGGTGCATCGTGGTACTATACTCATCCTGGTTTGACAAAATTCATCATGAATCATGTACAGGATCTGGAGTGAAACTAGTGGTTAATCAGGGGTTTCCTTTGAGTATGCATAATACAAAAGATGCTTTCTGACTTCTCTCTTGATGTTGTGTGGGAGATGTGGGAATGACATTGGTGGAAGTCCCATTATTACCAATGCCCAAGCTAATATAAAGCCCTTTAAAAGTGCTGACCATACTACACGGTATTTAGGACACTTTACATCGATTCGTATATTTGAGCTTTATGTGTAAAACTTCTTGGATTTTCAATTATTATTAAAAAAAATACAAAATAGCAACAGTGGTGCAAGGGCATCTTTCAACAAGATTATAAATATATAATAAACTCCATTATAAAAAAACATATAGAATACATACAAAGAATTATCACTAAGACATTTGTATTTATGCGTTATGAATATTCACTAATCAGCCATAACATTAGGACTTAATGTTGAGTGTGTAAAAAAGAACATTGGCCAAAGAATCACACTGCCTTTCCCACCTTCCAGTAGTTCTACCAGTTTTCCTTCTTTGACTGCAGACCAGGAAGATCCGGCAAGTGCTACAGTGATTCAGCTATGTGGCCATGGTGATTTGGTCCTTGTCAAAGTTGCTCAAATCCTTAAACTGGTATTTTAACAAGATAATCAACGTTCAGTGTCTTTTAATTGGTCAATAAAATGTCACCCAGCCTTGTATTTTTAATAAACTATATTTTAAATATATGTATGCTTAAAGAATATTAAAGCTGCAATTAATATATACACACACAGGACACAAGGCACAAGTGCATGACTGGATCATGACTTTATTACGCATACTGGACAATACTCAAACATGAAACTGAAATAAAATAGCTCTCAATATGTCACATCATGGTGACCCTGGGACACCAGATGAAGTCACATTTTGGTCTGTTCTTGTTTGAATGATTCTCAGTCCCACCTTTTCACTTGCATGTAAATAAACTGCCTATTGTCATCTCCAGTCCATGTTAGTTGTTGAACGTGTTGAGAGCTATTCCAGATCACTTTGTCTCTCAAGCCTATTTATGTTTTAGTACCGTTCAGTTTGTGTAATAAAGTCATGTCAAGGTCAAGTAACTAAAAAAAGAGGTAGAAAACAAAAAGAAGTACACAAGAGGTCTTGAGAAACAGGTCGTTATGGAAGAGAGTCCATCATCGCATCCATTGGTATGGATTTCCCCTTTTTTCTCTCATGTTCATTGTGTAAATGTTTAAAGATGCAGATAAAAGGTCAGCAAAGTCACGGTCACCAAATCATGTGCAGGCCGGATAAATCACCTGCCCAGAAATAGGGAGGTTGCACCCACAGAAGTGGTTCGAAATCCTTGTGGTAGAGCTGATCATTTAAACAGCAGACATGGAAGCAAGGAAGGAAGACATGGAATTGTCTTAAATTTTACATTTATGGCATTTAGCAGATTATCCAGATTGACTTATGATCAGAAGTTAGAGGGACAGTCCCCCTGGAGACACTCAGGGTTAAGTGTCTTGCTCAGGGACACAATCGTAGTAAGTGGGGTTTAAACCTGAGATTTTGTGGTCTTCTGATTCATAGGCGAGTGTGTTACCCAGGGGGTTACTAAAGGTTTAACTAAACATAATTTTGACAAAAAAACAAATGAGTATAAAATGGAGGGACTTTTTAAGTACTCTGTATTCAGTTTACTCATGCATAAAAACAAAGTCACAGTTAGAAACAGAGTTCCCTTTCAGATGTATAATGTGAGAGCACACATCAGTGTAACCCACACCAACCTGTTTGGGATGACGACTGTTGAAAGTGTACTGACCTATATACAGACATCTACCAGTCTATATGTCTGAAAAGAATGTAGAAAAGAAAGAAAGTCCAGTTGTCATGACTCAACTTTCAGACAAATTCACCTGGATGACTGAGAATCTTCACAGACACCGGTCGATATTGTGAGGTTTGACAAGTAGTTAATGTACTAGAGTTTCTGACCCTAAATGTTAAGTTTTTCCTCCTCTTACTACTGGGCACAACCCCACTCAGATACATGCTCACTTTCTGAATTAAAACCAGCACATTAAACAAGCACTTGCTACACAACAGCAGGGTGGAGCGCGATAACAGAACTTTGCTGACAGAATACATAACAAAACATGCAATACGAGTCCAAGATCAGATTTGTTGTTTCCCTTGGCACTTGAAATCACAGCCCACATTAAAACAGTGCACCTCCTATAGTCTGTTGAAAAAGACAAAGGAGGAAAGTCAGAAGTACTTTCTACATGTGTGCTGAAACTGTATGAATAGCATTTTGGGGGATCGTGCTTTTGTGAGACTGCCTGTTTAAGCAGCCGTGTTCTTTCCGCCTCCAGCCTTGATGTACTTAATATAACCCACATACACAGACAAAAAAAGACACACATACACAAACTGTACAGCCCCGATCTACCCTCATTACCTCAGCACAGAACGACCCACGGCATGTAAATGACTCTCCATTTTCCAGTGCTGAGCTTTTCAGATGAACCAACTTTATAAGCTCTTGTTACTCAATCTAATCTTTGACTCAATTCAAGAGTCAAAGAGTGTATTCTGTGTTTTTTCCCCCTCAACCTCACTTTTTAACAGGTTATTGCCACACAAAATGTAATAAATCCTCCATTTGCAGGGTCATACATCGCCCTTTGCTTGTGACAAAGGAAGTGAAATTTCACCAGAAGGCAGCACAGGAATTTTTGTTACTCGCTCACTACTAGCCACACTTGCTGATGTGGAATTCCCCCCATTGTGATAATCTTGAAGCACAGGCCTTGTCCCAGTAGCCCTGGGTTCATCAGAAGTCAGTGGCCATAGCCAAAATGGCATGTACCTCTATCAATCACTATAGGGTACACGCTTTCACTTGCTGGTAGCAGGGATAGGGTAGCTCAGCTTTGTGCTTCCTTCCTCTTCTTGTGAGCTCACAGTCATGGGGTCGCTGTTGTCAGGGATCCAAGGGTTAGAGTGGGACTCCTGCTGGGGCACGTTGACGAGCAAGCACTCCCCTGCCTCCTCCTTGTTGTCCTCCTTTCGCTCTGCAGCATTGGCACCCAGAACCACCGTCCCGGGAGAGTAGATGAATATGGACCCTGAGAGGAACAACGTCAGCCATTCATGATAATTGGCATTCTTGCAAGAGCAGCACTAATTAATTTGAATTGCATTTGTAATATCTATATATCTTGACATTAACATGAAATTAACTAAATTCACCAAAAAAAAAAAATCATGTTCTCATGATTAGCGGACAGATTTTACTGAATTTCCGGAACTGGCCGACATATTTCTATATAAAGCATTTGTCTGTGGGAGTTTGTTTGTGTGTGTCTCTGTGTCGGGGATATTGGGGAGGGGTTTTTCCCTTCCTCTTCTCAGATTACAATTGTCAAAAATGTAACTTCGTTTCAACAAGGCAAGTCTGGAACTGATTGTCGACCACAGTTGGAGGTGAAGTATTTAAAGTAACCGCTGACCTCTGCCTGGCCATTTCTGGAATCCGTCCACCCACTTCATCCAAAACTAATTCCTTGTTATAGGCTGCACATTAAAAAGGCAGATCTCACACCTGTATGTACTTACCCACAGTGTTGCTGATGTTTTCCCCTCTCCCGAGCCCATCCACAGTGACATGTTGTACACCCCCTTTGCACGACCCAGAGGAAGGCACAAGCGCCCCCTTCTGTGTGTTGAGACACTCACTGCTGTTCAGAGGGTAGACGTTTTTCTGCTGAGGTGTATTGTCAGTATAGCCGTCCTTGTGCAGAATGTTCCTTGCAACAACATACTTTTGCTGCAGTCACACACGCACACAGACAGACAAACACAAGAGCACACAGTCACACCATGACAAGATGACAATAATAACACGTGTCTTCCACACCTGTTAAGAAACAGATTGTTTATGGCTACGTAAAGTGAAACATAAGGTACTCACATAATCCCCAAATGAAAGACCTAAATGAATAAAAGAGAGGGTTATGAGCTCATTCCCAAAATCAGTTTTCAAAATGAAACCTCTCAGGCGCACTTCACAACAAATCATTCAGGAGGTGCAGTCAAACGTGCAAGTGACACAGGATCTCATGTTCATGCCTTGTGACCATAATACATTTAGCATCACAATTGCATCACAAAGTCTGAAATAAAAAAAAACCAAAGATGGTTTCGAATCTTATAATAATAATAATAAATAAAGTGATTGTCATTACACAGCAGCATAGCACATGGTGCACACAGTGAAATGTGTCCTCTGCATTTAACCCATCACCCTTGGTGAGCAGTGGGCAGCCATGACATGCACCCGGGGACCAGTGTGTGGGGACGGTGCTTTGCTCAGTGGCACCTCAGTGGCACCTTGGTAGATTCGAACTGGCAGTATTCTTCAATAACAGGGCCACTTCCTTAACCGCTAGGCCACTACTGCCCCGTTATTATCTTGGAAATTTGAAAGAAAAAAGTGACAACACACGGTGACACAACAAAATGTGCCCTCTGCTTTTAACCCATCACCCTTGGTGAGCAGTGGGCAGCCATGAAAGGCGCCCGAGCAGCAGTGTGTGCTTTGCTCAGTGGCACCTCAGATTTGAACCGGCAACCTTCCGATTAAGGGTCCCTTTCCTTACCCGCTAGGCCACAACTGTCGCCTGCATGTTAGGCTGCATAACATCGAAAACACACTGTAGGTCATCCGTTATTGGAAATGACTGCAGGCAAGAATAAACTATGTCCCCATTCAAGTTAAAACTAATTAAGAAGCCAGCCTTTCCTTGTTCACATCACATTAAGGCTTACCGTAGAGCAATTTTCACTTTAATTACAACTTGGCCTAATTGAATTTGCAGAACATATACACAATCAAAATGGACCATCCAAGAATTCTAAACTGCACAAATATGGACAGAATATGGACAACGTGGACAAATATGGACAATGAAGATTGTAGGGAAAACTAGCAGAAAATTTCACACCAGACACTCACACCATTTATAAATGAGACAAGGGTTTCCTAAAAATTACAAAAAAATGAAATAAAATACTCGGACATTACATGTGCACTTTCTTCTTCCCCACAAGTAAAGCAACACAGATTATCTTTAAGCCAAATTTGCTGTCAGCTAAATTGGTATTACATTAGCAGTTAGCGCATATGGCTACTAATAAAACGCTAACACGTTGCCTGCTGTAACAATTCTAAGAGTCTAAAAAGCATGTGTTTTTGTCCACACAAAGCAAATCTACCTCAGAGTATCTGTTGTTATATATATTGTTGTTGCACGCACTACATAAATGAATGTTAAAATATTTGCCATACCTTTGTTATGTTGCTGTTAATGATACATTTGTTCTTGTTCTTATTGTTCTTATTCTTGTTATTTAAAAAATATTCTAAAAATATTCTAAATGCTTATTTTTCTCTCTTTTTTTGTCATTTTCTCTTTTCTGAGTTTTAAATTCTTGTTTAATGACGGTCCCAATGACGGTAGACAGTCCTGGTGGTGTGCTGATTCCTTCTTAGGGATATGTTTCATACCCTGGCACTCTCATGCCAATACAAATCCTACACCTACAAAATATCTGGTAAGGTTTGGTGCTGTAGTCCAAATTTGATGACTGTGTAGTGGATGGCTGATAAACTGTCAGTGACAGCAGATATCTACAGTGAAATGCATACAGTGAGCTCAGACATTACTAATCTGGAGCAACTAATAGACCCACTGCTGAGATACAAAGGAAACAGTGGCTTGTAGGTGTGGGGGGAAAGTGGTTGTTTTACACTTTGATACTGTTCAGTAGCTCACTCATTACTCAGCTCCATGTACTCTTGCGGTATGCAAAAAAAAAAAAAAACGTGTAAATACTCCTGTGAAACTAGTAAGTGAAAAACAGTGATGAGAAAAGAGCTATATTGGGAGAGATCACAGTATCACATAGTCAATATAGGAACTGAATTCAAATAAAATAGGTTTTATACTTTCTGTGTGACTTGCCATATCTTCATCTACACTGTAGCTGGTCAATAGAAGATATCAGGTCTAAGGCCTTATTGCCAGGCCCCAATGATAACTTGCTGTTCCGGATGTTCTCAGAGATGGCAACAAGATGGTGGAATCACCTGTCCACTCCTGAGACTCTCAAGTCAACTGGCTAAACATCATTTGCGTGATAATCTATCTTGTATGACTAAATAATAATTCCTACAGTACCAGGTAAAAAGTACTGAAAAACATGCTATTAATGTTTTACATCACGATGTAAATGACAAGCAAAGCGTATGCTGGGTTGAAAAAAACTGTTTTGCTGGACTCATTCGTGTGGTTGTACATTCACTGCCTTATCAACAGTTTGACATTTACAAACAGAAAATCCCTTGGTGTAAAAACCTTCAGATGGTAGCAATGATGTGAGAGAGAGAGAGAGAGAGAGAGAGATATTTTATATATATATATATATAAAAAAAAAAACAGCCTTGTCCAAAACTAGAGTCCTACCTTTATGCCTGCAATTGTAAACCAGGGTAACGACTCCAAAAATGAGCAGAATTGCAAGCAGTAGGGCCAACTGCCAGCTGATGGGTTTGCCCATTTGGTCTTGAGGATCTACAAAAGCAAAAAATACCCTCCATGAAAAAAAAAAACACGCCAGATCACCAGTACCATGGTGTCAGAAATAGTTAATGATTCATCTTAGATTCTGTTAAGTAATTCTCTTCTTACTTCTGTTTGTTGCGATTGTGTGAAGCAAAGGCATGGGGGATGCTACAGTCAACTCTAGTGGAGAGAAACAACAATTGCAGCCGGGTGTTTCTACACAACGTTCAAATAGTTTGCACAGTGTGGCCATTTGTCCAAATCTTACTTGTTAGAGCACTGTGGTTGCCTTGTGTAAACACGCGGTCTGTGGAGATGCCAGATGTTGAGAGGTGGCGCTCTGGAGTTGTGGGGTTGGTTGTTGTGTAGGCTCCAGGTGTGGACACGTCAGAGACGGTGGTGGTGACGGGAGTGGTGTTTCGTGGAACGGAGGCCGAGGTAAAGGGATTGCTGGGAGGACCGCGAGGACCGGGAGTGAAGTTGCCACAGACGGAGTCACTCGTGCTCGTTCCCGGTGAGATCGTGATCATTCCCCGATGTGAACAGCTGCCGAATAAAAGAGTAACGCTTCTATTCTCCATAGATGATGAGTCCTTTACAGTGCCTTATCTGACTAAGAAAAACTGAGGAATCATTTCCTTGTAGCATGCTGAAGTGCTCAATGGTTCTGCACAGATCTGCAAACAAAATAACCTCTGGCTTCACTGTGAGGTGTGTGAGTCTCATGAACTCTCGATACTCACACTGTGTGTTGCAGACAAGACTGATTCAGAGAGGGTTCGCTGGAGAATGATCCAGGAGGACACGGAGCACATGGTCTCCAGCAGGTGTAATTTGTGGGGTCCTCACAGTAGAAACCCCGGTGACAGTGACAATGGCGGTTAGAGGTACTTGTGCAGCTTTTTATCTCGGTCGAGTTGCCTTTTGATAGAGAAAAACGGCCACATTAAAACAGTATAGTGCTTAGAAAACCACAGTAAAGATAACATCTGGAGCAACTGGCAAAAGTTCACAGTATGATGACAGAGAAAACCAGATGACACACTGCGTACCTCCTTTCATCCTCTTATAAAACCATGGGCTCTTGAAATCAGATTATGTTTTATGGTTTGTCGACAATCTCGAATCTTGACTAGTGAACGATGGGAACATGCCTACCTAAGCAGGGCTCTGTGCATGGCTGACAGATCAGTTTCCCCTGCCTCAAGAAGCAGTATTTGCCGGGCCGATAGTCAGAGTCACCTGAAAGACACACATTTGCACAAGCTCTCACAATCAGCCACGGTGAGGAATTTCTGTGTGGCTTCTCACGGCACCCGCATAGCCAAATAAAGATATGGCTGACTGTTGCAGGGCCAACAGACAATCTAAAGATTAACCTGCCGTGGTACGTCTGTGTATGAAAGTGCACGAACTGGTCAAAGGGAAAGTTTGTTTCTGTCTTGAGAAAATCATTTTTAAAAGTGTTATAGAATGACTTGGCATGCCCGAAAAAAGGGGCGTCTTGTTTCGTATTCCAGTACACGTAACAGCATACATATACTGGAACTGCCTAGTCATTACTGAGAAACTGAAATGATGCGCGATAGCAGCTTCCAGGACAACGGCGCGCTAGAGGGAATCTGCACATTCAGACAGAGAAGAGAGAAGAAGTGCAGGTGTCTGGCCACCTCCACACGCACATGAGTGTTCTCTAGCGAGTGCGGACTGTCGGGCCTGAACCAGCTGCGCCTTTCTGTGTTTGTGTAGCTAAATCAGGAGGACATTTTTGTCAGAATGAATTTGAATAATGACTGCTCGTTCAAAAAGCCCTTTCTTGTCACAGGGAAGTGGTGGGAAATACCCGGTGGGCTTAGGGAGACAGGACCCCACAGCATCATAAGCACCCTGTAGCAAAGAAATTCCCAGATACAGTAGTTCCAGCATTTTAGACACCTCGCATGCAATATATAGAACTCTCTCTCTCTCTCTCTCTCTATATATATATATATATATATAATATATAAACAGAATGTAGTTTGACAGAATTATGAGGATGTGATGGAATAGACTTTTTTTTTTGTTGATCCTACCTGACCTGCTGGGAATCAACATTGCAGGATGTACCTGTAAGAAAAGGATGAACGATTCAGCATAAGCTGGAGCCGATCAAGAGCTGATTAAATCGTTTTTTTTGACAGAACAGTATGAGTAGGTTATGTGTGTCATGCCAGTTGCTATCCAGCATAATGGCAAGCATTAGAATAAAGATATATAAAAGATATATAACATAGAGGGAAAATATATAAAACATATCGTACTACAACATTACATACTGACTGAAAACGAAATATGCAAAATATCTAAAAAAAAGTTTCTTTTGCAACATGCATCAGTTCTTATTAGTTTTCGGTTGAGGTAATAACAGGCGTCCTACCCTGCCTGAAAACGACATGAGACCTCACAAGCTCCTTCTGAGAGAACATTTTTTTCCCCTCTATTTTCATAGTCTATTAAACAAGACCTGTGAACGTTCATTCATTCCTCATTTAAAAAAACCAAGGCAATTTCTATTTATTTCAGACAATAACCGAGTTACAGTAGTTGGAGTGGACACGTCGCCTGCTTACCAGGTTAAAAAGAGAGAAAAGGAGGGAGATCCGCGGCGAAGGTCTCCTCTCCATCGCGGACGGTAGCAGCAGAGGGCCAGACACGCGGCGCGTCAGCAGCACACTGAAGCGCGCCACCGCCAGAAGCGCGCCGCCAGGAGCGCGCCACCGCCACAAGCCCGCGGCCACGTCGGCTTTTTTCGGTCCCTTGCGTAGGCTTTTACTATGAGTACTACCCTACGGTTCGCACGGGCGGGGTTTTCTGTCTTACTAAACTCAACTGAACGTTATTAACTTTGCATTATCATCTTGATCGTGCGCTGCCGTAACTGTCCAACACGCAGCGAGGACGTCAGGTTGCAGGACATAAATTTATATTTATAGATCATTGCTTGTTTAACAACGGGGAGAAGTGCAACCGAAGGCAAAATACTGCGTGATGCCGTGTAGATAAATATGGATTGATATTCAAATTGTGAATTAGTTTTCTTTTAATGCAATGTGACAAAACACAAAAACACACACTATGCAATTGTTCATTTGTGTAAAATAGCATGAAAAAAAGCAAGTTTAGCACCGCTGATACGTCATACAACATCAAAAGTACACTTACAATAAATATAATGCAATCATTGTAAAGCTCTCTGTGCACAAGATCTGGGTGTGTTCACGTGTGTTTGAATAATTAATACATTGTTTGTAATGATTAATAAACAGAGAAATCATTACAAAGAGTCATCAGGTTTTATTAAAAACAATTTTGTCTCTGGTGCCGGAAGTGGAAGCGAGTCAAACGTGACATATTGAGCAGTTCATCAGTGCCCCCTCTTCCTGGAAACATGGAGTCAGACACATCCTGGGAAAAGAAACAGAGCATATAGAATTAAAAGCTTAAATGTCATTTTTACACACACAAAGTTAATCGACAGGTAGTGTATTTTGTTTGTGCCTGATCACGCATTCCTTCCTTTTCTGAAACCCATACAAACTGGGCAGGTCATGCAAATACATGTAAAGTGAATGTGCCATTAAGAAGGTACTGAAGCCACAAATAAGCCCTTTACTTGCTATTAGGTATGTACAATGACCCCAAATCATAAACCCATGTTAAGTTAATCAATTCATATGATTCCTATTCATCTTTTCTTCTGAATGGTGGCTTAAAAAATGGTGGCCCTTGTTGCCAAGCAAAATCTGAGCCTTTTGGAACCAATGCTACAGACCAATTTGTGGAAGGACACTTGCATATTTTATAAAACAGAATATGACGCTATCATTCTTATCACACTTTATCAAAGATGAAACCAACGGCTATTCAATACTGGAGGAAGGCAATGGAAATGCTGAATTCTCAATGCTGCCAATATAGTTTTTTAAACACCCTAATAAAGTTTTGATTAGTTGATGCTGAGTATGTGAGGGTAGAACACAGTGCAGTGCAAAAATAAAAGCACATTGTCTTCAGATGCTGGTACAGAATACCCACTGAAAGCATTGAACATACATCAATATTCCTAAAATTTTACTGTTGTCCTCCTTCATAACATTTTAGTGATGAGTGTTGCAAAAAAAAAAAAAAAAAAAACCTACAATAGTCAAATTAGTTCCTAAGAACATTATGAAAATAGTAATGCATGTGGAAGCATGCATGTTACACAATACACTGTGCAGTAATCCTGAAAAGCCTCACCAGTGTACTCTGAGAATGGGATGAAAAGGCACCAGTTGAAGCTCCTGCACCCACAGAGCTACGAAGATCTAGGCTGCTCATCTTGGAGATTGTATTTGGAAGAGGATTGGAGCAGCCAGAGAGACAGTGCTGAAGCAGAAATAAACTTATTTCAAAAAGCACACATTTCTCAGATTCAGATATGTTATTTCTGTATAAAACTTAGCCGTACACATCTGCCTTTGTTGTACATACACATAAATACATACATACTCTGACTTTTCTTATAAGAGAACAATACACATTCTGGTCAGGCTAACTAAATGCAAGTGCGTAGTTCATGTACAGTCATAATTGTCAATGCACTGTCAGTCAGGCCAAAAAGAAATAAAGCAGCTCTCTCTCCGCAATGCACAAATTCAGTCAACTCGGTTTCTGAACTCCACAGTTTAGTAAGGCAGTTAGATGAAACAGAAAGCAGTTTCCTGCAACTGTACAACTCCCACCTTTTCCAGTACGGTTCACACTAAATTAACTCACCGAGGGCAAACTAAGACTGTCTGACGGGTCAAAACTACTCCGCCGGTGAGATCTGTAATGATGGGCGGGCTGGAGAATCGCACGAGGGATGCTGACCCTGAGACACACACAAAGCAAAACAACAAGACTTATTAAAAATAAAATAAAAAAAATTGCATTCATGTAACTGCAAATTAACACACCCAAGTGTGAAAACATATTCATGTACCTGATGAGTGCTGGCTCTGACTCAGTGTGGGGATGCTTGGATTTTGGCATCTTGCACACAGGGCAAGCAGCTTGTGATTCCAGAGGAGTTGCATACAGGCGGCTGTTTATTCTATAACAGAATGTGCCTACAGAACAAAAATAAAAAAACGCAACAAAGCCTCAGCACGCCGCAGTGCTGGCCTCACAGATCACAATAGAAAAAAAAACCTGGCCCTTACACTGATGATTATCTGATATGCGTCGAGGTTCAGGGTCACCTAGTGTGCAGGATAAAGGTGCACCGTCTGTGGCTGCAGAAGGGCTGTGGAAGAGATTTACATTTAGTCAAAAGGGAAAATACGTCCTGCGGTTGGGGAAGCTTCCTGCAATGCAACAAAGATAACTTTACAAATGCCATAAAGCACAATCTTACTAAAGTGAAAGAAAAAAGAAACAAAGATTCAAACTTGAAGACTATAGTCTCTCTATTACTTGAAAAGCAATGCCTCTGCAAAGAGTGAATGTACTTAAACAACACACATTATGCAAAGCCAAATAATGTAATAAACAAAGAAACAGTAATAAAAAGTGTCACCCTAATGTGCAGGTTGTGACCACCAGTGACAACACAAGAACACAGAACCCTATAGTTAGTGATATAAAGTCATCATTTAAAGAGCATGCCTAAAATGCAGAATTTTGTTCATTAGGTACATTATGTTACATGAAATCATAATTAATTGAAAGGTGCCTGTAAAATGTTGTGTGTGTTTCATCGAAAAACAAGGAGAAATTTCGGGAAAGCCCAACAATTCTCTTATGAGTGTTACTGCTTTAAGCGCCGTTCTAGAATGAATTGGCATATGTGCCATTCATAGACTGAATCAGAGTGAGGGAAGCAAGAAGTGAGAGCAAAGGGGCCAAAAAATAGGGCAGGACCTCAAAGACTGACTTTGGAGACATTCTTCTCTGTTGAGTCGACGAAAAGTTTGCAGCTCATTAAAGAACTGCTCGGAGTGCTCTGTTACTGGCTCAACATCCAGAATGCCTACACAGAGAGAGAAAGATTTTAAGGCATGTCATGTATCATTAAAAACGAACGATGGATCAATTTTATTATTTAGTTTCACACCTGCAATCCAGTCATAGCCTAGTAAAGGTGGAACACGCTGTCTTTCGAAGCTCTGCTCGCGTTCTGCGGACTGGAACACAACCCTGCCAGTCTCCATGTGCTGCAATAAACAACATTTTCATCAGAGCAGAAACCATAGAATAAAGAGATTAAATTATATATATATATATATATACACACACACACACACACACACACACACACACACACACTATACTTAAACATATCCAATGTTTAAAGCCATGTGTCAGTTTGTTGTTTCGTTGGGGAAGTGGTAGCTTAGCTGTTAAGGAAGCGGCCCCGTAATCAGAAAGTTGCCAGTTCGAATCCCGGTCTGCCAAGGTGCCACTGAGAAACACACACTGCTCCCTGGGCGGCCACTGCTCACCAAGGGTGATGGGTTAGAAGCAGAAGACACATTTTGTTGTGTGCACCGTGTGCTGTGTTGCAGTGTTTCACAATGATAATCACTTCACTGTCACTATTCCTGTTTCAGTAGTCAATGAGGAGTAGGCTTGCATACTCGGTCTGGCTCAGGTATTGCATTTACAGCATTTGGCACAAGTTGAGCATTGAAAACCCTTGTTTTGATCTGTAGATACTATTCACATAACTCAGAACAATACCTTTTTTGTGTGAAATTTCTATATTCAATAATAAGTATTGAATATACAAAGTGTCTATAAGAGCTTTAGTCCAAATATTTTCTAAACTGGCAAGTTTTCAGTTTGCGTTTGAAGATCTTTAATGACCCATCTGTTCAGACATCTACTGGAAGTTCATTCCACCACCTAGGAGCAAAGACAGAAGTGTCTAGATGAATGCTTTCCTAGTACCTTGAGACATGGTGGTACCAGTCAAGCAGTGCAGAGCGAGGAGTGATCTGAGGTAGGAAGGTGCTGACCCTTCCTTTGCTTTGTAGGCAAACATCACTATTTTGAATCTGATGTGGGCAGCTACAGGAAGCCAGTGGAGGGAACGTGGCAACAGAGTGGTGTGGGAGGATTTGGGAAGGTTGAAAACAAGTCATGCTGCAGCATTCTGGATCAGCTGAAAATGTAGAGTAGCACTAAGAGGAGACCAGCCAGAAGTAAGTTACAGTAGTCCAGTTTGGAGATGACCACAGATTGGACAAGAACCTGAGCAGCCAAAATTGGTAGAAATGAAAGAGTAATGCTAATATTGGGGCAGTGGTGGCATAGCGGTTAAGGAAGCGGCCCTGTAATCAGAAGGTTGCAGGTTCGATTCCCGATCCACCAAGGTGCCACTGAGGTGCCACTGAGCAAAGCACCGTCCCCACACACTGCTCCCCGGGCGCTTGTCATGGCTGCCCACTGCTCACTCAGGGTGATGGGTTAAATGCAGAGGACAAATTTCACTATGTGCATCGTGTGCTGTGCATCACATGTGACAATCACTTCACTTTATTTATTGTATAAAAAAAGAATCTACATGAACTAGAGATGTTGGACGTTGAAGAGTGGGGTGGTAGTAGCCTAGTGGGTAGCACACTCGCCTGTGAACCGGAAGACCCGGGTTCGAATCCCACTTAATACCATTGTGTCCCTGAGCAAGACACTTAACCCTGAGTTGCTCCAGGGGGACTGTCCCTGTAACTTCTGATTGTAAGTCGCTCTGGATAAGGGCGACTGATAAATGCTGTAAATGTAAGAGTAGGAGAGGGAATTGTCCATGGTTACCCCAAGGTTGCATGCAGTGGTTGAAGGAGAGATTGAAGAATTGTACTGGGGGATTTTAAGGTCCTTAGGAGGAATCTGCAGGGATGAATAGCAGTTCCGTTTTGCTGGGGTTGAGTTTCAGATGATGTGCTGCCATACAAAATGAGATGTCAGACAGGCAAGCAGAGATTTTGGGAGAGACGTTTACATTTAATGACAGAAAAGAAGAGTTGGGTGTCATCTGCATACCAGTGAGAGGATAACCAATGGTGTAAAGACAGAACAAGATAGGGCCAAGTACTGAGCCCTGAGGGACACCAGTCAGGAGCTTGTGAAGTGCAGATGTGGTACCATGTCACTTGGTAACATCTATCCTCCAGATAGGAAGCAATCCACTCAGTACAAAAGCACAATAAAGTTCACAATAATGTTATCACCTTTCCCCATTATGTCACATAGTATTTTTTTCTCCTCACTTTAAATATTGGTATAACGGTTGGCAGCACATGACGAAGATTTTAAAATATTTTAGCACCAATTTGGAACCCCAAATTTGAAATGATGATTAGAAAAACATCACTCAGTCATCAGTCAAATTGTTTTAACTCTTCATGCAAAATGATAATTTAGTTCAATTAACTACATTTATAGAATTTAATTGCTGTTTTACATTCTACAATTAAATGTAGATATTCACAAGGACTTTATGAATAAGCTTCTTACCTGAAAACTATCCTGTGTATTCGGAGCAGGCTCAGGATTTGTATTTTCGGCTGATCCATCTAAACCTGTCAGTCGATTATTCCCTTGGTCCTTTAAAAGATTGGAAAACGAATTCTCCCCTGGATGGCTGAGCGTTTGCTGGAAGGATACCTTCCTACACGTCACAGACGTGTTCCAACCTTCATCTTTTATTGAAACAGAGAATTGGAGAATACTTAGACTAACTTGTAACTTTCTTATCATTGTATTCATGCTTTGAGTCCTAATTAACCAGAACCGATTACTTCATTGATGGTAACATTGTAAGTCGCTCTGGATAAGAACATCTGGCAAATGCCATAAATGAACATGTAAACAAAATATCAGAGTGTATGATGAGTCTACCAGTCTACAAGGGGTCCCACCTACTCCTGCTGATTTTGCACACAAAATCTGCCTGAAGTGGATGACCTGGAGCAGGATTAAGAGACCCTGGTGTAATCTCTCACCCGGCCGTTCCGCTTCTGCTGTTCCGCTCCTGCTTTTCTCCTTTGACTTGACGTTACTGAGCGCACAGCGAGCACGGTGTCCGGCGGTCACTGCCGACTCCGGATCGCAGAGGGTCTTCAGGTGTTCAGCTTGCTGTCTGAGCCGCTTCAGCAGATCCCTGTTCTGCTCCCGGAGACTGGCCAGCCGCTCGAAGGCCGACATGTCAGCGGCAGCCGTAAACCCCCTGGTGGCTGAAGACATCGGCTCTAGGACCGTCGCTTCTCGACAGAGAGGTTTATTTCGTTTTGCATAGAGAAGACTGACATAACCACACTGGTCAAACGCGGTCAAAACGAATCATGACACCTTTATATAACGCGACAAACACAATACATCCGGAGCTCGTAATCTCGGTGCTATTTATTTGTGCTTTACGGTGTTTACATGCTATACTACATGTGCATTTCGCAACAATACACTATAAAGAGCGCGGGGTGGGGGGCACATTAGCAGCTAGCTCTGCGCGTTTCCGTAGCAACCGAACGGTTTCAGGTCTGAAGCGCTTCGAGAATTTATCTTCCTTATCTTATCTTATCGTCTCTTATTTACGCAGTTGCCTTCGAATGGCGCAGCATCGGAAATACACGGTTAACACCAGCTAGCTAGAAGCGCGCAATTCGAATTTACCTCCGCAAGCCGCAGTATCTTCTTCGGCCATTTGCGATTTGCTGGGTGAAATTACCCATCATGCAGTTAGTCAGACGTATGCTGGAAATTAAAGGGGACGCCTCCTTAAATCGATATATAAATAACATACGCACATACATGTGCGTGTGTATTTATGTATGTTATTTATGTTATATATATATATATATATATATATATATATATATATATATATATATATATATATATATATGCTGTGTATATATATATATATATATGCTGTACTTGTTTATGTCCATGCATGCTCCTCTGAGTGAGCATTCATCAATTTGTGCAATATATATATATATATATATATATATATATATATATATATATATACACACACACACACACACACACACACACACACACACACACACACACACACACAGTACAGGTCAAAAGTTTGGACACACCTTCTCATTCAATGTGTTTTCTTTATTTTCATGACCATATACATTGGTAGATTCTCACTGAAGGCATCAAATCTATGAATGAACACATGTGGAGTTATGTACTTAACAAAAAAAGGGGGAAATAACTGAAAACATGTTTTATATTCTAGTTTCTTCAAAATAGCCGCCCTTTGCTCTGATTACTGCTTTGCACACTCTTGGCATTCTCTCGATGAGCTTCAAGAGGTCGTCACCTGAAATGGTGTGTTCATTCATAGTTTTGATGCCTTCAGTGAGAATCTACCAGTGTAAATGGTCATGAAAATAAAGAAAACACATTGAATGAAAAGGTGTATCCAAACTTTTGGCCTGAATTGTATATGTGTACGATATATATGTGTATTATATGTTATTTATTCTATATGTGTATGTTAACCAATAACTATTGACGTGAAATTTCCAATATGTGACATACATACTATATATTATCTAAAGAGTAATGCTCTCTTCAATGGTCTACTAAGAAATAAGATTGTACTAAGAGTCTCACACACACTATTATATAACATGACCTCACATATTTCATAGTCTTGTGTCTTCAGTTTAGTAATATAATGCAGAAATGGGGTTTACCCTCAATTAACACACTCTAGTCACCCTCTCTCCTCACCCAGCTCTTGAGTTGAATCAGGTGAGATGGAGCATCAAAGGTTCTAAGCTGTGCAGGGCTGCTGCCCTCCAGGACCAGAGTTGGTGACCTCTGACCTATAGAGGCTATTTAATCAGACTCAAAATAAAAAAAATGGGTCAAATTGGCCCACAATGTAATAGGAGGGTTAAATGCAGCTTTCTGTGACAGGTTCCAGAATGTGTGTGGGACACTAATAATTACATCTTAAAATGCTTAAGATGCATTTGCTTCAGCACAAGTACTGATCAGGGATAGGAGGAGCGCTCACATTTTACTCTTCACTGACTGCATGGTAGCCACAGAGCAGGTTATGAACCTAAGTACTTTTATTGTTTGTTTGGTTTTTAATAATTAAATGGACAAGCTCCTGAATAAAAAAACATATAAGACATGCCTTTAAAGTATACAGAATCTAGGCCCCTCAGGTCCTCTGACAGGTCCTCATGAGCCTTCTAATTAGTCCAGGAGAACGGACAATAAAGTACTTTCTCTGCTCCTTACATTTGCAGCAGCCTATGAGAGGATATGCTGTACTTGTTTATGTCCATGCATGCTCCTCTGAGTGAGCATTCATCAATTTGTGCAATAAACCACCAGTTAAGGCGCTGCATGGGAGTCAATGGGGCAGGGATCAGATTAAATAATACACACTGTCCCTGGCTGTGTGCCTTTGGGGTTGAGTGGGCACATTATCATTCTGTATGGTAAACACCACTCTTTTGATTTAGAAGCGTCCTGGACAGTTCAGTATGATTAGGCTGACCACATAACTGTTGTGCTGTGCCCATTATCGTTAAATTGTGTCAGTCATTAAGTCATATCCTCCTCAAATAATCACAGAGTACATAATTGCTCTGCCACTGTCATGCTTTAGGTGGTAATTGTCTGCTGCCTGAATGCAACATTTTTCATTAATGTGGGAACACTGAAAAAATACAAACATAAAAAGTACTGCCTATGGCATGATTTTGCCAAGGACAAGAACCTATTATATTATGGGTTTTTATGGGTTTAACATGACACGATTCTATTTATCTTTTAATAAAATCATAAAGAATACATTTGCTGTGATAAGGACTGTGCATACAACCCATAACCAGTAGGGGGGGCAGCTTCTCTAGATTTGATAAAATTTTACTTCACTTTTTTTTTATTGTTATTATAGGTTCTTAACTCAATTTTCTTAACTCAATTTTGTATCCCTATATATATTCTATAAATGTCTTGAGAGGTATCCCACAAGCTGGTTTTAATATTGTGCCATGTATCACTATAACCATTCAGTGCAGCACAGATCAGAGGTTTGATAGCAGTTTAACTTGTAAGACTTTAATGGCAGTAAACACTGATGGGGAAGTGGGAGGCAGAGATATAATCACACAAGGGAGAGACACCTGTCGGAAAAAGGTGGCAATCTGGTATTGAACAGACAGTGGCAATGCTGATAAAAGAGGACAGAGGGTCGATTGGCCCTGCAATGCAGCTGATAGCATGGGGATGCCATTAAGATAAGGGGGATTAGGCCTGGTGCTGTTCTAAAGGCAATCAGGGGAGAGAACACACTTGGCGACCAAGCTACTTGTACTTCCATGGAAGCTTGAACAGCAGAGCAGACTGTGGCTCACAGCAGCTCAGGCCTGTGGAAGTAAATCCATTTAATTCGTGCGATACAGTATGCAAAATACTACCAGCAAATTGCAAGGATGCGTAGGTTTATATGCACAGAACAAGGGAAGCGTGTTGTTATCAAAACTCCACAGCCCTCCCATTAAAATGTTTTGCAGTTCAATTCTCTTGTACTGTCCTATTCAAGCAAGCCTTGAGTTGGCCATGAGCATTCAAGTCACTCCTCAGTATTGCCGTGGAAACAAAAGACAATAATTACAGGGTGCTGAGCGCTGCAAAAGAGTGTGCATGATTATTTCTGTGTGTATTATTATGAACTCCCTGATAGTGGTGCAGTGGTACGTAACCCTCACTGTAAAATACTTTTGGTATCATACTGATGACCCCTCTGTTGTAATTTGGTACCCAAGTGCATGGGGATACAATGCAGCTAGATTCCTTTTCTGTTGTAATTGTGTTGCTCAGAGATTAACTTAATCAAATATTAAATTATTTTCTATTAGCATAATTATGACCAAGAGTATATAAGAGTATACTGAATAGAAAAGAGCAATAAAAAAAGCTAGTTTTGAGTTTCCAGTGAGAGGAAGGAAAATACTAAGGGCTATAGTTTAGTCTTGCTATGTACACAGCGCTTAAGGAGTATGGAGCACATTGGCCATACAAGATTTGCATCACAGAAAATCAATGCAAGCAGTCATGTTTCTGCGCTCCTGTCTTTTTTGCATGCAGTCTCATGCAAACGTGTTCAGCCAAGAGGACAGACTTGTGATTTTGCCAAACACAGTCCCTGCACCACGACCTTTTTGTGATGAGCTTGGCATCATGGAAATTAGCAGGTCAAATGAGCGGGGTTATCAGGAGATTGGTACAGGGGTCGGAGGTGGATTGAGAGGAACTGGCTGAACCATAACAAAGTGGCCTGCTCATTTGCAGCCCGCCCTTGTGAGGCTACTTTAAAAGCAGGGTATAAATCACCCGAGGGGAGCACACCTGTTTATCATGGGATGGCAGGGTGTCTGCATCAGGGCAGAGAGCAGCAAGCAAGCTCATGAATCTGCCGGGTGCCAGGCATGAGACAGACATATGGCGATTCTGTCAAACAAGTGGCGATTCCTCTGCTCGGCGCCAGTTTACCAGAAGACCAAGTTTCAATTCGATAGCCAGGATCATCTTTCCTGTGACATATGTTGAAAATGCTTCAAAGAAAAAATGCAGTTTGGTCAGAACATAAAAAAACGAAATCATTCCTTGTCCAGTACTGGCAGAGACTTGAAAAGTTAACATGGTTGACCAGCTAATTTGACCATCTTAAAGTATATATTCACCCTACCAGCCACATCTACCAGCAAGGCTTTGACCTGCACATTTGACCAGCTAAAACCACAATTTTTTTTAGAAATAAGTTCATTTCAGGACTGCTATCACACACATAATTGATTCATTCATTTCAGTTGATATTGGTTAAAACAGGTCTCCCAAACAAACCTCTCTGCAGTATGTATGAATTCACAATGGGCATTCTAGCTCATGCTTTTAGCAAATACCTTGTCCTTCAAAGACATGAGTTCCTCCTTAACAGCCTAATTAAAAAGCTTTCAAAGCTTGTTTTCCAAACCCCATAATCACAGAGACAGCGATGTATTTACTTGCAGCCTAAGCAAGTGCACACAGAAACGGCTCTTTGCACAGCAAATGCATTTGCATCGGCTCAATTTGTTCTCTCTGTCCTGGTACACAATTAGACATATTTAGACTAAAAGAGCACAGACTCCTGGCGGCACACAGGTGGGTGACAAAAATGTTCAGCGAAAATGAAGGAACTAATAAGCACAGGCAGCTATAGTGGCCATCCACCGCAAAATGACCATAGGTCAGTGGCTTTACAGTGAGCAGGTACCATTTTTATTGCTCATCCAACACAAGGCAATGAGTACATTCTCGCACATTCAGATTACACAATATTCATTCAAAGTAGTAAAAGTAAAAAATTTTTTCACAAGATGTTCGTATTGTATAAATGTTTTTAAATATTCAACCTGAACTGCATAGCTACACTCAGCTTCCAAAATTATGTTCACATAGCATATCAGCCTGATCTTATATGCGGATTTGGAAATTTTATTGCTTTCTATGAAAAAAAAAAACACACAATATTGAGTTTGAATATTATTCCAATTATTACATAAAATTACAATATTACATAAGAATCAATCATTGACAAGTTATAAATAATGATTTTGTTTTTTAAATAATACTTGTTTGTCATGCTCAACATGTTGAGGTGAGTATTTATTGCTTTAGAAGAAAAGAAAAATGTCACAATGACCAAACAAACAAAAGATAAACTTAAAGCACCAGCAGCATGTGACTACTTCATTATTAAACGTTACACATAAACAAAAAACTCGAGCATTTAAACATTATTGCAGGAACACCAATGTGTCCTGCAAGCAGTCCTATATTGATTGCTGATCAGGACCCAATCATTGGGTCACTCGGTACCAGCTGGGCATGCCCAATGGCACACAACCATGACAGTTTATTTCAAAATGAGGATATCAGGGTGTTGAGACAATTATAATAACCAGTGACAGACTTGCATTAGTGAACACAGCATTGCATTGGAAATCAAGACTTAATTGTTGCAGATAGTGGGTCTCATGTATGCATGAGAAATTCCATCCATTTACAGCCTTTTCCAACAGTTTGGAAACACCAACCGCTCTTGCTGTCTGCACAATTGATTTGGCAAAAGTTTTACACTGGATGCAACACTTACTGATGCAACCCTTCTCATGTACCCAGGTTTGGAACCAGCACCAAGAAATACATGGTCACATGCATCCCCAGTGGTTGATAAGAACCTGTGATATTTTTCAAAAGTTTAAAAAGTGAGGTGCATATTGGGATGATTGGCAGCTCTCACACACCCAACCTATACGTTCTTGACGATTTAAAGTGAAGCTGATTTTGTCACAAGAACCAGCCCAAACATGATCCAAACCAAGTGCAGGGTAACACAGGGGCTGATTGGGGTAGACGGTGCAAGTGATGTTGAGGTGCAGGCAGAAGTGAGGTGCAGGCAGACAGAGCAGACGAGATGAGGGCCGACATGACCAACAAGCTGGGGGCATAACACTCAGCTGATCATCAAAATCGGTGGCTATTGGTGAGTATATTTGCAATAATTGCAGGCAGCTGGGCTGGAAGGAGGAGTCATACATCAGCCATGCCTGCAACTGATCTCCCTCTGTCTGGCTTTAATATCAGTTAATTACAGCGGTTAATTAGCCCAGTAATGAGACTCGGAGGCATGCCATTTCTCTCTGTCACTGGTGGCAGGTTTCAGTTATACTGGCAAGATAATCTGCCTTCTGCCTATGGAAGGGAAAATTGTTTATGTAGGTTTGTACTAAAGGGTTCTAAAAGGGGCTGACAGGATTTCATCATCTTGTATCATCCATTGTCACAAAATGGCAGGATGTACCAAGATAACTGAGCAATACTCATGAAATGCAGTTGAAAATAGCATGAAAAACAACGCATCAAATTAATGCAAATTAATTACAGATTTCAGTTAAACTGTGCGCCCTTATATCTGTGCTCTTCTATTGCATCTATTCCTTCCTCTCACCCCCCCCCCCCCAATTCTTCCTTTTTTGCATCCTTTGCTCTTAGAATCTGCCTCTAACCCCCTCCCTCTTTCTCCCGCTCTTTCTCCCCCTCTCATCCCTCTCATCTCTCTCTTCCTAATACAATCCCACAGAAGCGCACTCGAACAGAGCGTCTCTGTGGCATCCAGCGGTCCACCGCTTCATTTCCCAACACACCAGCTCTGAGTCAAACCTCAGGAGGGGTGTTTTGGGAAATTGAAGAGATTGCCGGTTGGAATACACTTATCAAGGAGAGCAGGTAAGAATCATTGAACATTCTCATTGCATGCAGCATTTAGTATAACTTTGGGGAATCATTTTCTCCCTGCAGCGATTTGTAATTTACATTCTATTTTTATCATTTAATTTCTCATTGCGTTATTACTTGATGTAGGTTCTGGTATTCATTTCAAATTATTTTAGAATTCTGGTTGTACTGCTGTTGCTTGCTGAATATAAATGCATCAAATTAGGTGTACAGGCTTGTGAAATGACAAAGTTAGTGGCTCCATATATTTGACCCTGATTCAATTGTGCTTTGCAAAATCAACTATGATCCAAGAGCAAGCCTTTATCCTTACAAACTTTTAGTACTGTGTTGCATATTTTTTAAAGACAATGTTGATTCATAGCAGCGTTTTTGGCTAAAGAAAAAATTATGAAGCCTTGATGATTCAGCATATTTTTTGTCCTTAAATATAAAAGTGTAGCACAGAAAGACACTTTACCTGAATCTTTTTGGAGGTTTATTTCTTGAGTTTATTGCATCAAATGATTTACAGTAATATTTCACAAAATATTCCTATTACATAAAAATACATACAAACATGGGGTTCTTAAACTAATTCCCATTGCAATGTCAATTTGACGTATTATTAATACTTGACTAAATCACCATACAAATAATTTAAATCTGCAAAAGGTCTAAATTAAAAGATTCTCTAAACATATAAATCAGTATAAATAAGTCAGTATAAATCTACATATCACCTCTCTCAAGAACACACACACACACAATTTAAACTACTCACATGAATCCATCATGGTGCTGTCAGACATGTGCCCATGAGTATTCATAAGGTGGGTTAATGAGAGCCAGAGGCAAGAAGCTGTAATCCATCACCTGCCTCGCACCCGTGGTCTACAGTCTGCAGTAAACAACATGCAACAGGTTGGCACAGCAGCTGGCCAGGTGCTGCCAACCTGACAAAGTGGTGTGCTCAGCTTCACAGAAGCATCAGTCAGTTGCACTTTATCCCAAGCCAGAACTGTTTTTTTAAGGGTACGTGGTCAAAGTGGCATTAAGTGGCACAGATGACGCAAAGTTTGCAGAAATCAACAATTTCAGTTCAGATTATAAGTGAAGCACACTTTCATACCTCAAAAAAAGAATTCAATTCTTTTAAAATCATAGGAGAGGAATTCATAACAATTTATGAAAATATCGTTATCATTTGATTTACTAAGATATATACAAAAATGGTATGCCATATTCAAGGGTAGGAAAAAAAACTACTTAAAAAAACTACCATTCTACCATTGTGCTACCATTCATTTACAGTAAGGGTATATGTTCTCTGAGCATGCTTGACATAATTCGTGTGAATCAATCTACCAGTTTATGGGTTTCAAACAATGTTTTCATTGTTTTTCCGATTATACAAAAGTATAAAATAACGTGTAGATTTATGTGTTGCTAGGCAAATCTCTTATAATTTTAGCTTTTTTTCTCAGTTAAATATAAAGTTTTTTTTAAGTCCTGTATATAACCATTTTACATGTATTTACAATACATTTACATCGACAATAGAAAGAACGATGATATATAATACGTTTTTAAAAGCATATTAGTCCAAGATTAGAATGGACGTGGGCAGCGTTTTGTCCAATTGTATGTAAAGTATAGTGTGTTAAGAACCCATTGTCAGTCTTGTCACGGCTTTCTGCGCTACCACATTTGGATGTGGTAAAGGGTGGCAGGTCTTAATCATCCTGATGGCATGGGGGTACAAACTGTTCCGAGATCTGGATGTTCTGGCAGAACATACACCATCTGGCATATCCTCATGTTCTGCAGTGATCTGCCCATCTTTTCTGGGCTGACCTGGTTGTCTGTCCTGTCCAGTGTCACAATGCTCTCTAGACTTCCACACCTCTTCAGCCTCAGAATGAAGTACAGTCTACAGTGGCATGTGTCGTGCTCTTAGACCTGTATAGATCCTCAGTGATGTGAAAGCTTGAGAGCTGTTCACTCTCTGACCAACACCGGCAGATGGTGTCACTCGACTTGCCTTGTTTCCACAACCATCTCCGTGGTCTAACTGTGAGGGGTCTGATTATTTCCCCTGTAAACATTTTGGTGATTGAGCATGTTTAAATGATAATAATAAAGATTCATTAACCAGCAAAGGTTGTCTTCTATTGTGCAACCATAGATGATTTTTACCATGACTGCAACTGGTTCAGACTTTAGAGCTGAAATTTCTCAAGGTTCTAGTTCTTGTGATTAGACTTCACATCTTGCCATAGCAGCAGCGTAGACCTGCACCAAGAGCAGCTGTCTGGCACTGTACTCGACTTTTAGGCTGTTCTTTGTTTTTTTCAGCAGGCTGAGAATGGGAAAATCTGAAAGTCAAATGGACATCATGGAAAAAACAGTAAAACCCATTAAGCATCGCTGGAGCGCTGTAGAAATTGGACTTTCTGTGCTGTTGCTGCTAGTGAGCTGCGCACTAATTGGACTTATTTTGCTCTATACATCGGCACTAAGAGGTGAGACTGATCAACCTGACTCATTTAATACTTCATAGTAAAATCTATGTATTATTCCACAATTCTAATGTACTTTCATAATAACGGATTGCTGCATCAATATGAAAAAAACATAATAAACATTAGCCAGATTTTTGTTGATTATTTTAAAATCAACAGTGAGCAAGGGTTTTATGGAAGCTGTTTCTTTAATGAAAAATAGTATGAAATGATCAATGCCAGTCAAGTACAGTTGGCATACATAATTATATGTAAATGTTTTCAGAGTGCATTGGCAATAATCTGTTTTCTATTGCAGAGCAAGCCAGGAGAATTGATGGACTCAATGGTATGGTGAAATTATGCTCCGGACCATAGGCCAACTTGATTTAGGGATAATGGCGCCATTAGTTGTGGGACCCATTTCACATGGCAAACAAGTATAGATTGCAGAGGTCACCTGTAATGGCCCTGTCACAATGCCAAGATTACATTTACAAACTCACCCGTCTTTCTTCAAACCACAGCAAAAATAGCACACTAGCATAATGTGTTCTCCCTTTTTTTTGTTTTCAGAAAACATACATCGCTCCAGTGTTAATGATGTGTGCACAACGGCAGACTGTGTCACTGCAGGTAATTAGCAGCTTTTACATTTGCCAACGTTTGTGCTATCTTGTTTTTTCTTGACCCACTTTCTTTTCCTCACCTCAAAAATGCAGCTGCTCGGCTGCTCCAGAACATTGACCCCTCAGTGCATCCATGCCAGAACTTCTACCAGTATGCATGTGGGGGGTGGTTGGAGAGGCACGTCATACCCGAGACCAGTTCTCAACACAGTGTTTTTGACATCTTGAGGAGTGAGCTGGAGATTGTGCTGAAGGGTCAGCAATGATTTATGTAGCATGTGCACATTGATGAATATCTGCCATTATTTTGTTATCTGTGGTATCTGACATGGTATCTTGGTTTTGGGAAGGAGTTTTGGAAACTCCAAATGATCAGGACCGAGATGCATTCAAGAAAGCCAAAATCCTGTATAGCTCTTGCATGAATGAGAGTAAGTGACACACAGTGCACATGCATGCTCTCTTGGTTCATGTTTTGCCCTGATGGTGACTTTGGTGCCCCCTGTAGGTCTAATAGAGCAGCGTGACTCAGAGCCCTTACTCAAGCTCATTGACAGTGTTGGGGACTGGCCTGTGGCCTCAGAGGACTGGAATAGCACGACAGGTATTAAAGACACCATGCATAAGTAGCTCTGCTGTACACTGATGGGTGAAAAACATTGACACACAAATTGGAAAAAAAAAACACTGATAGGGAATGGATCTATGGAAATCCAGTGACCGCTCTTCTGCCAAAGTAGTTCTTATTGACTGCAAGAATGACTATTTGAAAAAGCTAATGAGGTAGAGAATGTTCTTTTGACCAATAGAGGCTCATATTACAGAATTTCTTCCATATCTGTGCTCCACCACTATAATTAGAACTGCAACTAACCTAATGAAGACTGGATTCATTGCCTTTCTGTAGGTGTAAGTAGCAATGCTGATGTGTTTTTAGAGAATACATTAAATACAGCTCAGTTTAGCTTCAGTTGGTGAAGGTCATCCCAAGCATAAACCTTAATCATTGACCCGAGAAGCTAATGGCAGCAGTTTATGTATGTCTTCTCCTGTAAAAAGACTCGTGGAGCCTAGAGGACACACTGGCCACTCTTACATCCCGTTATCATAAAAAAGTCCTGCTGGACATGTTTGTGTGGACCGATGACCAGGATTCCAGTCGACACATCCTACATGTAAGCAGTCTCTCTAGAAGCCATATTATTAATAAAACCTATTATATTCACATAGAATTTAGTATGTATAATACATTTAGAATATATTTCATGTTGCTTGTAGATTGACCAGCCTGGACTAGGAATGCCATCAAGAGATTATTACTTCAATGATGGAAACTACAAAAGGGTATTTTCATGCGTTGTGAAATGCATGCTGTTTAGTCGCCCACAGATAAAAGCATTACATTGAGCATGTGTGCTGTACCACAGGTGAGGGAGGCCTACCTGCAGTTTATGGTTACCATGGCGAGGATTGCCAGGGAGGACAGGAATCTGACCCAGGACGATGAGCATGTGTGGGAGGAGATGATGCAAGTGATGGAACTGGAGAGAGACATCGCCAACGTGAGTGCCTCCTCTATCTCAGAGTAAGTGATGAAAAAGCCAGTCAGTCTGTTAGCCATTTGTTGCGCCTGTACAGGCCACAACCCCTGCTGAGGAGCGCCAGGACATCATGGTTCTCTACAACAAGATGACTCTACATGAACTGCAGGAGAACTTCAGCCTCAATGTGCGTCTAGACCTTTAAGACCATGCTAGACTTTTCTTAATACAATGCAAGATTAATAATACTTGTCAAAATGTGCATCTGCTACAGGGCTTCAACTGGACCCGGTTTGTGCAGGGTGTCTTGTCTAGTGTGGCCATTAAAGTGCACCCTGAGGAAGAAGTGGTGGTTTATGGCTCCCCCTACCTAGAGAAGTTGAATGATGTGCTTTCCAGGCATGATCGCAGGCAAGCGCGTGTCTGAAAAACTGCAGACTAAGCACCCAGAAGAGCCTTTTTAATAACGCACTACTGCTCATGTGTGTGTTCGCTTCTCCAGGACTCTACAGAACTACCTCACCTGGCAGCTCATCACAGAGCGGGTCAGCAGCCTGAGCCGCCGCTTCAAAGATGCTCGAGCGCACTACCGCAAGGTCAGCCTCTTGGGAGAAAGGAAACAGGAACAGAGAGACATTCTGTATTCTACAGTTGTGGCTAAAGGTTTTGAAAATGACACAAATACTGGTTTTCACAAAGTTTGCTGCCTCTGTGTTTTTTTTATTTTTTTTTTTAATCTTTTTTTCTAATTACAAGCATTTTATTACAATGCCATCAAGTTTATGCAAAGAGTCAATATTTGCGGTGTCCATTTTGCAATGTTTTCTCCACAAGCCACTTAGTTACCCCTTTGGCCTTATGGTACGGTGCTCCATCATGCTGGAAAATTGTTCTTCACTAAGAGAGATGTTGCTGTAGGAGGATGATTTGGTACCATTCTTTATTCATGGAAGAATATCAGTCTGTCCTTGACGTTTTTCTTGGCGAGAAGTGGGCCCTCATCTTTATGAGATATTCCTGGTGCTTGCTTGGGTGACCTTAGACCTTTTTCAAAACTTGAACTTCTCTCCTTGAAGTTTTTATGATCCAATAAATGGATAATTTAGGTGCAATCTTAGTAGCAGCAATACTCTTGATTGTAAAGCCCTTTTACTGCAACAATAGGAAGTCTGTACTCGTTTCCTTGCAGGTAACCATGGATAACAGAGGAAGAACAATGATTTCAAGCATCACCCTCCTTTTAAAGCTGCTATTCTAATTCAATCAGCAAGACAGAATGATCTCCAGCCTTGTGCTCTTCAACACTCTCACTTGAGTTAATGAGAAGATCACTGAAATGATCTCAGCAGGTCCTTTTGTAGCAGGACTGAAAAGCAGGGAAAAACATTTTTTCAAGTTTATTTTCATGCCAAAGAGGTGCTTTGCAATTTATCTGATTACTCTTCATAAAATTCTGGAGTATATGCAAACTACAATATTAAAAAGCAGCAAACTTTGTGAAAACCAGTATGTGTCATTCTCAAAACTTTTGGCCATGGCTGTAGTTCATAATATTCATTTAAAAAACAAGTAAACTATTCCAAGCCAAAGTCCTTCAGCACTGCACTACCACCATTATTAATGACCGTAGTCAAGGAATTATTAATGTAAGCAGTAGAAGGAAGGATAGGTATTTTAGATAAGACTAATAGGTTGTTGAAATGATAGGTTGTTACAACACCATGAGCAGTGAGAACAACTTCTTTGGCTCTTCTCGCCAGTCTCCTGTTACTCTAATGCAGGCATGGACACATTCTTCCATAAGACACTCTACTGTTTAGTGATTTGATATCTAAGATGTCGGTCCAAACTCATCATCCATTCCATTTTGCTTTTTCTACCTTAAATTTCTCCTTTTTCTATGTATGTGGGACACTTTGGAATGCTGAGAATATGCAGATAACAGAATTAACAAGAAAATGAAAGTTAAACAGATTTTATCTTTCAGACTCTTTGTGTTTTGTAATTAAATTGTGAGTTCATTTTGTGTGTGTGTGTGAAATCAGGCTCTGTTCGGGACCACTGTGGAGGAGGCTCGCTGGCGGGACTGCGTGCGGTACGTCCAGAGCAGCATGGTCAACGCAGTGGGAGCTCTTTACGTGCAAGAGGCCTTTGCAGGAGAAAGCAAGCGCATGGTGGGCCACAGCCTTCCATCCACACAGACACTCCCTCCAGGACACACAGTGCCACAGCTTTAAGCTAATGAATGACACTTCCATCACACAGGTCAGTGACCTCATCAGAAAGATGCAAGAGGCATATATTGATACGCTAGATGAGCTCAGCTGGATGGATGGAGCATCAAAAGAGAAGGCCAGAGAAAAGGTCAGCTTGCAGTGTCTCACACACACATACAGCTTTAAACATGACACTGATGCAGTTACCGATAAGAATATGTGCATCTTTACTGTCACATTTCACATTTCAATGTGCAGCCATTATAATATAATATACTCAGTGGCTGTATGAGTGTATACCTTTTGGTTGTTTATTTTTGCTTTATGAGTTATTGATTTGATCAATTTTGGTGTCAAAGGTGATGGCCATCAAAGAACAGATTGGTTACCCAGACCATATCCTGGACGTGAACAACCACAAGTTGGATGAGGAGTATGCCCATGTTCGTGTCTAGTTTTTATGATCAACTGCTGACAGCTGTTGAGAGCTTGTGATGTAGATAGTCTTATAACTGAACTTTTGTTCTCTTGCATAGCTCAATTTCAGTGAAAACTACTTTGAGAACATTCTAGAAAATCTACAAGCTGGAGCAAAGAAGAGCCTAAAGAAGCTCAGGGAACCAGTGGACCCTAACATGTAATGTAAATTTAGAAATGCACACACCCACTCAAAACATTCATACAGAGCAAACTGTGTACTGTATCTGCTGTATTATTATTTCTATTCACTTTAGGTGGATCATTGGGGCAGCTGAGGTCAACGCTTTCTACTCACCCAACAGAAACCAGATAGGTAAAAAAATCTTTTATGTGCTTCAGAATAAACATTTAATGACTATGGACTACTGAAGAACTTAAAGCATACGCTATGCTTTATCAACATACAACTTTGACCACTATTTGATTTAAAATACATTACAACAAAGAACATTTAAACCTCGATTGCGCCATTCCATATTTGATCCCTTTTGAATCTGAAAGTGTTTTTGAGGAGCCCACCCACTGAGAGAGGGGCAAAGGGGAGATCAGTTCAAGCAGAGCACTTCTGCATCTGAGACTTTGCTCTGGCCATCCCACTTCCACATTCCCGCTGTCTCCTGCATGGAATAGGGACAGATTTGGTATTGCCTTTTGTTCTTGTTGGAATTAAACTAGTTTCTGGCTTCATTGTACTCAAACGTGGGTTAAGAGATAGTGAAAGTGTGTAGGTTTAAAGCCTCAAAATCCACCACATTCAGGCCAGTCACTTAATGCTCTTAATTGCAACGTAAGGCGATTATGTAATTTCCACACAATTTTCATAAAGTTTCTCTTAGGCTGCATGTTTTAATGGTCCTGGATAATCTAGAAGTGAAAATTATCTGAGGACAATAGAACAGCTTGGATTGTCTCTGTGCTTTATATGTAAATATATAAATGTCTTATACAATAAACTAAACCAAACTAAAACCAGTGTTGATTTGCTGTTTTTCAGTAATAAAGTTAAACTAATGTAATTAGTAAACCTATGTAATTATAGTTCTAACATTGTCAATTATTTTCTTGACAAAGTATTGTCAAAGTAGTTTCTTTGCAACACAGCATACAACCCAAAGCTGGTGGCTTGAAATGCCTGGACATGCAAAGGTACAACATGTCTACTCATGCCTGTGTCTCTCTCACACAGTTTTTCCAGCTGGAATTCTGCAGCCCCCATTTTTCAGTAAGCATCAGTCCCAGGCTCTCAATTTTGGTGGCATTGGAATGGTGATAGGTCACGAGATCATCCATGGTTTTGATGACCACGGTAATGTCAAATTTCAGCATTCAGCAACACTGCAGGACTGAAAGTAAAATTATTTGACAGGCTCTTATTAAATAGTTTAAAGTCATAATCGACACCTTCTGTAGGTCGTAACTTTGACAAAGATGGGAATATGTTCAACTGGTGGAGCAACTATTCTGCAGAGCACTTTAAGGAACAATCTCAGTGCATGGTGCAGCAGTATGGAAAGTTCACCTGGAAGCTTGCAGGAGGGCAGAATGTAAGTTCTAAAACAATCTAAAACAATTGCTCCTATCTGGCTTCATGATCATGCATATATATGATTTTGTTGCATCCTTCCCAGGTCAGTGGCATCAGCACTTTAGGAGAAAACATTGCTGACAATGGAGGAGTTCGGCAAGCATATAAGGTGCAGTGATTTCAATCTCAGTCAGAAACAGAATTTTTTTGTTTGTAACATGCCGTTACATGTAACTGTGGTAGCAGCCTAGTGGGTAACATACTCGCCGGTGAACTCAGAAGACCACAAAAGTCAAAGGTTAAAACCTCACTTACTACCATTGTGTTCCTGAGCAAGACACTTAACCCTGAGTGTCTCCAGGGGGGGGACTGTCCCTGTAACTACTGATTGTAAGTCGCTCTGAATAAAGGCATGTGATAAATGCTGTAAATGTATAGTACAGGCCAAACATTTGGACACACCTGTGTTTTCTTTATTTTCATGACCATTTACATTGGTAGAATCACTGAATGAATAAAAACTATGAATGAACACATGTGGAGTTATGTACTTAACAAAAAAAGGTGAAATAACTGAAAATGTGTTTTCTAGTTTCTTCAAAATAGCCGCCCTTTGCTCTGATTACTGTTTGCACACTCTTGGCATTCTCTCGATGAGCTTCAAGAGGTCGTCACCTGAAATGCTTTTCCAACAGTCTTGAAGGAGTTCCCAGAGGTGTTTAGCACTTGTTGGCCCCTTTACCTTCACTCTGCGGTCCAGCTCACCCCAAACCATCTCGATTGGGTTCAGGTCCGGTGACTGTGGAGGTCAGGTCTCCACTTTTTGTTAAGTACATAACTCCACATGTGTTCATTCATAGTTTTGATGCCTTCAGTGAGAATCTACCAATATAAATGGTCATGAAAATAAAGAAAACACATTGAATGAGAAGGTGTGTCCAAACTTTTGGCCTGTACTGTAAATGTAATGTAATTAAGCATGCATATTTGTATGTATTGTGTGTGTGTGTGTGTATCCAGGCATATCTTAAATGGATTGAGAGAGAAGGAGAGGAGCCCCGCCTGCCTGGTCTTGACATGGACCACAAACAGCTCTTCTTCCTTAACTTTGCACAGGTATCTAGTTCTGCAGACCTTGTGAGTTCTGATTTGTCCTTATTTGTATATAAAGTGGAGTCTAGAATTAAAAATATTACACCATCGATTGTGCATTTCAATCTAGGAGAGATGGTTTTATGTAAGCTTCTTATCAGTGCAAAACAACATGTTACTTAGGTGTGGATTTTGGTTCTGAACCAATGTAAAGCTTGGTAGAGCCAGAGAAAAGAGAGTTCGGGCCAGATCGAAACAGAGATGACAAACAGGCAAATATACTCCACATCTGTGATCCTGTTAAGCCTAGAATGTTTCACTGACTTTTGATGTTGTTTCCATGTAGAGCTGTTTGGTGGAAATGCGATTGTGTGAAATTACAGCGTTTGCTCTGCCTCAGTGCTGTTCCTTCGATTTAAGATTAGCAAAGAACACCAAGGTTTAATTTAAGTCCACATGACAGAACAGAATGGCCTTTTCAGGTGTGGTGCGGTGCCTATCGGCCTGAATTTGCCAGCCAGTCCATCAAGACGGACTCCCACAGCCCTCTTGAGTACAGGTATGGGGGAGCAAATCTAATCTAATAACCTAATCAACAAATAATTTATGTCTTAATTATTTTTTTTGCCTCACATCCTAGAGTTTTAGGTTCCTTGCAGAACTTTGGGGCTTTTTCAGAAGCTTTCAAGTGCAACCCCGGCTCCCCCATGAACCCTGAGGTGAAATGCAGAGTGTGGTAGCTGCTGTCGGCCTCCAGACCTGTTACTTTCTTAAACGAGGCATCGGCCACAAGACCTTGTGCCTGACCATCCTGTTATGTAATGACCATCCATGCAACAGTGGTAAGCTGCCTTATAATTAAAGCCCCTCTTCCGCTGACGTAGTTACCTACTTGTGCAGAGGTGTACCTTAGTTACAAGATCGCGTAAAAATGCTCGACGTAGAGATATTTGTCTGTTTTTCACTCTGTTTCTCTTGGTTTTGTGGCTGTTAAATTGGTGTGTGCCCCTGTGACACTTTCAGTGCAGTCCTCCTATTATGCTGAAATTACTGGGAGAGAGACGAAAAATGGAGACTATGGCCAAAAAACAAACCCCCACATTTTCCCGTGAAGTGACTTGGATTTAAGACTCCAAATGTACTTTAAGCCATCATAATAATTGTTTTGGCTAATTTCTTAGACTGATGGTAAATCATACATTACTGTTTTAAGATTCAATACCATAGAGTTTAGCTAGGTAGGCAGGGGAATTTATCGCTTTTCCACAGGGCTACTTCAACATAAACTGAAACAATGTACCTGAAGACGTAACGACTGTTAACTGCACGCTGCTTTAAATGCTATTGTTTCATGTGTGGTTTGGAAATTGTAATTTTTACTGTTTTTTTTTTTTTTTTTTTTGCGATAAAGTTATTGTGCGGCAGCCAACGTGATTAGAAAAAATACTGAAAATACCTTTTGTCTGGTGAATGTATTGCTCTGAAAGCCTGAACCTTGTGTGATTCTCAGGATTAAAGCGTGTACATTGGTCAAGGAGGACATTATGAGTTCAAGGTGGACATGCATGAGTCAATTTGCTACCTTTTCAGTCCTAGAGATCAAACTTATCAATTTAAATTAGAGTAAATTAACTTAACTGGATGAATACCATACACCCTGAGGAGAAAAGGTCACACCTTGGTAAATATGAAGGGTCTTCAGAACTAGACGATTCAGAATTACCTATTGGACTGTTGAGAGAGCTAGATCACAGGCTGTCTTTGCTCTTTGCTTTTTATTAACACAGCCTTGCAAGACCTGCCTGTAAAGTTTCTCCACCTGGATGCTCCAAGTTCCACATATTTGCAATTCCAGCTGTCATTGGCTTGGCACTGACCTTACAATGAAATTTTGGGATTAGGCTTCTGAGAACTCTGAGGTTTGTTGCAACAATCTGCATCCAAACAGAACTTTTAGCAACTCCTGTACTCCTTGAAGCTCCCCATGATACTCCATTCTGAGATAGTTCTTTAAAACCTCTGAATTGTTGTTTAGGTTTCAGGTTTATGTAACAAGTTACAGCATCACAATGAATTCAGAACAAATGAAACAAATGGAAATGTTTGATGCTCGCCCTGAGTCAAGTCTGGGTTTTGGATAAGAGGCAGAAGCTGCACTGAAATGCAGGTTTGCGAGCTTGAGCACGGCGGAGCGCTGACAGGCACTCTAGGGAATGGCCATCTCATTACCAGTCAGAGCCCCCACTGTTATTTTCCACCTTGATTAACAAGTAATGACAGCGTAACTAAAGAGGCAAGTGGGAGAAAGAAAAACAGGAATGTAATGGAAAGATCTTGGACAGGCAGACGCTGCTGTCCTTCTTTTATGAGAAGAGTCGCGGGGAGATCAGACATAATTCCACAATCTTTGTAAAAGTCAATAAACCAAAAAAGGTTGCCTTGGCCACTGATTATGACTGTTATCTCTCATCACAGAGAGCCTGTCTACTGAATGTCCATATCTGCCTTTGAAGCTTTGAACTGTTAGACGCAATGGAAATATTGTACTATGTAAACTCCGATGTATTCTTTGGAGTTGCATTTGCATGTTGCCTTCGTACCCAAAACAACTGAAGAGGTCCAACATTTTTGGACCTGGAAAATAACTGTATTCATTGTACAGTGGAAGACACATTTGACTCAAGACGTTAAGTGAATAAAACACCTCAAATAAATGCATTGTAGAATGGCACATGCATGATTTATGTGTATTATGTGTCAAAAACACTTTTAACACTCCAGGAATTAAGACTTCTTTATTACTCGGCAATTACACACAATATATTTGTGCAGTAACAACACAGAGAGAATAAGTATTATATATATTTAGTTTTAAAATATAGTATTAAAAAATACAACACAAGTTGTATCCTAGATCCAGACCCTGTGGCCAACATTTACCATGATTCTATTGCATAGCATGCCTTCTGTGAGTATCAGTTTGCATGCTGTTTTATTAAAATTATTGCATAAATATTCAAAAGATTTATTTATAAAACAGCAAAGCATAGAATTACTAAAATGTTTCAGAGACACATGAATTTTATTTTAGTGATTTTTGAATATGAGACAACACCTTTGAATCTGCTGCTTCTGTACATTGCACGCCGTCTCTGCTCTTTCATTGCAAAACGTAATTATATTCACTGAATATAAAGAAATGTGTTTTATTGTGCTTGTTTGAGTCTAGGCATTTTTGACACTAATCTAGGAACAGTAAATTATTGTTAGACATTTTTAGAATAATAATATACTGTGTTAACCTCTGCGGTATATTTTCATGATGAGTATCAAAAGATGAGTATATCTATATGTCTAACCCTCAATATCTGGTTCTGTAAAATGCTTAAGTCCAGAAAATGAATCACATTTATTCTTCTGTGAAGTGTCTGAAGTGTTTGACTTTATTTGCATTATGATTCACAAATCATTGTTGCTTTCCTATACATTTTCCTATACACACAGCTCTGCCTTGAAAAAATTAGTTACTAGGCCTGAATTTAAATACGAGGATGGGAAATCCTACAGCCTAAGTAGACACCAACTGTCCAAGCTTTTGATCTGAATTGAAAACTCATCAAATGTCATCAGTCATATCTTTGTGCCTGTCACACATCAGAGCAGCAGCTGAAGCGTTTCAATTTGAATATGACTCTGTGCTATCTCGTGCTTAACCTTGAAGGTGTGTCATTAACAGTACAATTTGCATAGATGCATAAATTAATTTATTATCTCAAATTACCCCTCATTATGTACATAACCCTTCACAATTAAAACAATAGCAGTGTAATAACATAAATGTTTTGATTGATTTCTTATATTATTCTTATATTAAAAGGTCTTATATTTGGGCCAATACAGTAATTAAAATGAATAAATAAAGGTCAGGCTCAATCATAAAATGTTGTCACATTAATCATAGTCGTCAGATTTAAACACCAGTGGATCACCCAAGATTTTAATTATGTTCAAATATGCCACACCTTAGTTTATTGATTTAGTGACAGATAATGTAGGGAAAGAGGCATAACTTGGTCCATACAAGTCCATAAAGCTGCACACAATCTTGATTGGCAAGCTATAGTTGTCCAATCATCACATGGCCAGTGCTGTCTCATCCAAGTGCCAGTTCCTCATCTTGTGCAAACATCATCATTGCACTGAAAAAGAAACCACACATTAATCTCAATGCTACTAGAACTTGCAAAGTTGTCCCACTGATATTTAAAATAATTCATAAATTTGTCTCAATATCAATTATTCAGATGCAAACTGCTGTCCACTGCAGTATTTATTTTGAGCATTCAAAAACAGATGTATTTCATAAATGTCCATGTGGAATAATTTGCTTATGGGCCTTTAGTGCTATTTAATCGTTTAATCTTTGCCAACAATGACAATAAAGAACATTTCAGTGAAACTAGAAACAGAAAAAAAGCGCATTCTGGGGTTGACCATGAAACATTCTGGGGCTGCTCAAGAAAGCTGGTAGTTTCACCTATAAACACAGCACAAACCCGCTCTGAAATACAACTTCTGCAGCAGACCATGGGGAGGCTGGCGTAGAACTAGTCGATAATGGATGGTGAGAAACATGTTGTTTACATGTCCGTACACAGGAGGTGCAGGCACAGGCTTTTGTCTGCATCCTAACGAGAATGTAACGTTGCCCTGCCTATAAGTGCGACTTCGATCTGCTTATTGAAAGACGTGAACTCCGGGACTCCGGTGACTGCTGCTACAGCATATCATCTCCTAAATGAGAGGGGTTATTCTCCTTCATGACACACACACACACACACACACACACACACACACTGAGAAAAATCACCGGGGGACGAAAGAGTCATTCTGTCCAGTGATGCATGGCTGAAAAACAAGTTCTTATCTTGACATATTAGGGTCAGGTGGGAAAGGCGGCGATATGTCTCCCAAAACTATAAACTTGCCAGACAGAGGACTCGAACTGTATCAGCATGTCCTCAGTTTATATGGCAAGGAGAGACAGAGAGGGAGAAAACTGTTATCTCATAATGACCACATTCGTTTCAGTGGACCATGATTATTTTTGGCACGAGTGTCATGTTTCTGTTCGTCGCTATGAAGACAAATGTCATATTTTATGACTGTTTCATAGTTGCGATGGTGCAACGCATGACTGGTACACTATTTTTTTTTTTTTCTGGCACCAACAAATTATACACAAATACAAAAATTACGTCCTGCCACAAAAGGACCTGATGAAATCATTTCAGTGATCTTCTTGTTAACGCAAGTGCGACTGGATGCTTTAAAAGTAGGGTGATGCTGGAAAATCATTGTTCTTCCTCTGTTAACCATGGTTACCTGCAAGGAAACACGTGGAGTCATCAATGCGTTGCATAAAAAGAGCTTCACAGGCAAGAATATTGCTGCTACTAAGATTGCACCTAAATCAACCATTTATCAGATCATCAGAAACTTCAAGGAGAGATGTTCAAGTTTTGTGAAGAAGGCTCCAGGTCGCCCCCTAAAGATGATTCAACTGCAGGACCGGGGTGCCACCAGTGCAGAGCTCGCTCAGGAATGGCAGTAGGCAGGTGTAGGAGTAAATCTGCACACACAGAGAGGCCAAGACTTTTGGAGGATGGGCTGGTCTCAAGAAGTGCAGAAATAAACCCACTTCTCTCCAAGAAAAACATCAAGGACAGACTGATATTCTGCAGAAAGTACAGGGATTGGACTGCTGAGGACGGGTAAAGTCATTTTCTCTGATGAAGTTTGTGGCATCTGGAAAAATGACTGTCCGGAGAAGAAAATGTGAGCGCTACCATCAGTCCTGTCTTGTTCCAACAGTAAAGCATCCTGACATTCATGTGTGGGGCTGCTTCTCAACCAAGGGAGTGGGATCACTCAGGATTTTACCTAAGAACACAGCCATTAATAAAGAATGGTACCAATACTGACTCTTTGCATAAACTTGATGCAATTGTCAATAAAAGCCTTTGAAACTTAGAAAATGCTTGTAATTATACTTCAAGACACCACAGAAACAACTGACAGAAAACACTGTAGCAGCAAAATAGTATTTGTGTTCTCAAAATGATGTTATATGGAAAAAAAAACTCGTGAAAATCTCCACACGAATCCTGTATTTCATGTCAGTTAATTGATAAGCCTAACAGCAATCAGAAGGTTGTGTGCCGAGGTGAGCACAGTACCGTCCTCACACACTGCTCCCCGGGCGTCTTTCATGGCTGCCCACTGCTCACTAAGGTGATGGGTTAAACGCAGAGGATGCTTTTCGTGGATGTTCACCATGTGCTGTGCTGCTGTGTATCACAATGACAATCACTTCACTTCCACTTATAAGGTTGTAATAGATGCGCTAATGGACGCACTTCACTTTTACAACCGATTTAACCTGCCAGCTTGCAACCAATAACGGAAACCAGTCTTTGTTGCATCACACAGTTGTCACCGCGAAGCACAGATGCACATTCCACTGAGTCTCTGGCACGGTTGAATTCAAATAGGCAACACTTAAATCAGTAAAGCTTGATTCCATATCAGATCAAATGTAAACTTGAAACAACAGCCCATAGCTCAGGTTTTCAAAAAGTCTTATGTAGGCTTCTTTTTTTGCATGTATTTATTGTATTTGAGCAACATCCAAAAATAAACATTTATTGATGTGGAGATTTACTGGGGCATGTTGGCATTTTTCTGCAAACCTCTAAAATGGTAAATGGGGGTCGTTTTGACTTGATACATGTCAGGCAGTATTACTGCACATAATTTATTTGTCTTAAGGCTTAAAATATTTTTATTTTTCTGGCTACAGGATGGTGGAGAGATGTAATAGTTGACAGGTTACAGAAAGTATTTCCAAGACATACCCCAGTCTCAGTGTTTTTAGACAAAGGGCTCCTATTCTGAGTTGATGACAAATGTGAATTAAATTTTAATTATAATATAAACTGCAGGTCTGTGGCATATAACGTAAGCTATGTGAAGAATTATTTTTCAGCTGATGGTTGAACTCTTGAAGTCCTAATTTTGAGGTACTACATCTTATTCATAAGGTATTAAGAATTACTTAAATAATTTTTCTAATTTAACAAATCATTTTTATTTAAATTTACAATTTAATATGCATTTGTTGTATTTGTAACACTGTTGAAGACTAGGGGTATCTATATTGATAGATATATCGCAATATTTTACGTGGTGATATTGTATTAATAATGGGACATAAAATATCAATATTTTAATATACAAATTTAGTCCAAAATGCAGGTCTGAGTAATATTGTTTTGGATAAATTATTATTTTCATGTGATCCACATAGATCGTACACAGCATCTTGTGTATCATTGATTATACATTTTCACTGAACTGTAGAATCACAATATGTAGAGTATCACAAAATATCATGATTTAATGACCCAAATATGACCCTGAGGTCCTTGCCAACACACACCCCTAATGAACACAATAGTAACAAATTAATGAATCATATAAGAAGTGAAAACACATGCAGTTCGGTCTCTCTGCTCTTTCTAACGTATTTTTTGTGTCTTGGTTCAAACCACAGTCTTTTCTTGAAGACCAGTTTCCAGCTTCTTCCCATTTTGAGGAGAGTAGTAGTTTCTACAATTATGGAAGTAGACAAATACAATAAACAGCACCTTGTGGTAAGCCTATCCTAATTTGATAGATCCTGAATTATTAACCTAACCACAATATTTATTTCTTACCACCTCAGATCATATTTCATCTTATTCATAAGGCAGGGGGCAGTGGTGGCCTAGCGGTTAAGGAAGGTTCAGAAGGTTACCGGTTCGAATCCCGATCCGCCAAGGTGCCACTGAGGTGCCACTGAGCAAAGCACCGTCCCCACTCACTGCTCCCCGGGTGCCTGTCATGGCTGCCCACTGCTCACTCAGGGTGATGGGTTAAATGCAGAGGACACACCGTGTGCTGTGCTGCTGTTTATCACATGTGACAATCACTTCACTTCATATTTATTTGTTTATTTGTTTATTTATTTATTTATTTCAGATTTGTGATCTCATTTTGGGTTTGTTACTCACCTGTGGTTTCTGTCCAGCCTCTGCACTGACTGGAATGCCAGTGGCTTTAGCAATGTCCTCCAAAGGCACATGGTCACCAGGTGAATCTTGAATAAAATGTAGAAGTACCTTCTCACCCCCTATGCAGATCACAAAAAAAATCCAATTTAGCTGGGTATAGCCAGGAGGAACCATGCTTTAGGTTTGTCAGCAACACCATACTGCCCTCTAGTGATCGCTGAATCAAACTACATTCTCACAATCTGCAGTGCCACAGTACAGTACAGTTACCAGTAAACAACATTCGGTTATATCTTCGTTTTACTGCAACTGCATAACTAGAATGTCACTGATTTGCAGTGGTTCTGCATTTTACTGTCAGCTCTTTGTGTGTGCATGTACCTTTCGATACAATAAGCATGCCTCCACTCTGTAACAGGTCACCGGCAAAGTTTCCCTGGATACCATCAGTACTTGCCTGAAGGGTACAAAACTAATTGTAATGTTCAGTTTCACACACAACACAACGCGCTTCTTGGTCATAATGATATATGTCTTTCACAAGTCTACATAATGCTAATTAAACATGGGCCTTCTCATTGGTTCCCTGCTAGGACAAGAGATCTGCTCTGACATTTGATGGGAACTGACTGATCTCAAATGACGTTCAGCTCAGCTCCTTGGAAGGACTGAAATTGAAATATATGTCCAGCCTGGTGTTCTGATTACCTTTGATGAGATTTCTCTCACTTTCTTTCCCAAAGCAGCAGGGACCACACTGAGAGCATTGTACCTGTACAGACAGTTCCAGCAATTTTATCAAATGTAATCAACTTATTACATTCTACTTACTTTGAATGAGGATATTGTACTCGACATAAATAAATAAAATGTAATATACCGTTTAAAGCCCAGGTCCTTGTAGCACTGCTTCTTCTCATCAATGTACACCTCTACAGAGGTTAAAACAAATAAATAAGAAAAGAAATCAAGAAAATAATTGTCCAGTTATAAATTCCCACTTCATCTTACATAAGGTGAACAAGTTATACACCTCAGTGTGGTAAACAACAGGAGTTACAGAGTTACTTTTACTATTAGCAACCTGTGACGAACTGTTTCATTGTAGAATGTATGTAGCATGAGGCACAGCACACCTCCTTTGAAGAATCCTCCGTCCTTGAATTCCTGCAACCCCGTTTCTTCAGGCCCTATACCAATTAAACCCACACCATTTGCACTCAGGCTCTTCTCCAGCTTGCTGACCTCTGCAGCCATCCAGCGGCAGATCTGGCAACCAAACCTGCGCAGGAAGAAGAGAACCACAGTCTGCTCACGCCATAAGGATCCCAGCTCCACGTTCTGAAACACACGAAAGACGCCATCAATTCGATATCTTATAAAACAACCTTTGTTTTCCCAGCCAGGAGATGGACAAGTAAGTGCCTGGAGAGACATGTTGAAATTAGAAAATGAAACCTCAATCTCATCATCATACCAGAAACAAATCCTCACACAAAGCTCACTGTACTCCATCCTTATGGAGGCCAGTGGGGTGATCAGGACCAGGACTAATTAAAAAGAGGGCGTGGCTTAAGAACATCCCTGCTTTACCCTTGACTAAGTTGTGTAACATTTACATTCATCAGACATTTATTCTTTATTTTCATGACCATTTATATTGGTAGATTCTCACTGAAGGCATCAAAACTATGAATGAACACATGTGAGTTATGTACTTAACAAAATAAGGTGAAAACTTCTTTTATATTCTAGTTTCTTCAGAATAACCACCCTTTGCTCTGATTACTGCTTTGCACACTCTTGGCATTCTCTCAATGAGCTTCAAGAGGTCGTCACCTGAAATGGTTTTCCAACAGTCTTGAAGGAGTTCCCAGAGGTGTTTAGCACTTGTTGGCCCCTTTACCTTCACTCTGCAGTCCAGCTCACCCCAAACCATCTGGATTGGGTTCAGGTCCGGTGACTGTGGAGGCCAGGTCTCCACTTTTTGTTAAGTACATAACTCCACATGTGTTCATGTATATGTGTACACAGTGGTAGTGTGTCAACCTGTGACTTTGTGGTCTTCTGGTTCAGAGGCGATGTGATGTTACACTAAATCTGACAGCATTACAACAGTGCCGTTAATATCGATACATATATATATATATACCGATAATAACAAGACCCGCCGTTTAACCCTAAAGACGCTACAAAATACATATTAGTGTAAAACGAACCAGTACCGCACAGAAGTGCAGTAATTAGATGGCGTAATTAAAACATTTAGTACACGATACACTTGAACTATGCGTGATTCCGTTCACGATGCGTCGAGTCACGCCGGTGCGACCCTGCTCATTGGGTTGTACGCCTGCTCGCAAACCCACCTGTCCGGCAGTAGAGCCCTTCAAAACATTCGAACCAAGTTTCGCTAAATCCACGGGCGGCATTTCCTTTTGTATGCAATTCGATAACAGCGTTCTGGTGCGAACACACGCGTTATGTCAAGCGATTCCAGGTACAACCGCGCCCCTTACTACTACTACTACATAACCCCGAATCACGAGGACGCGCAGCCAATCAGAAAGCGGGGTTGAACACACGTGTCCACGGTGGGCGGGATTAGTTACATATGTCTGTTGTGGCTCGTCGTACCCGACAGAAACAGTATAGAAATCTAACTAGGTAATCATGATTTTTCAAAATAAAATGTTGATCAAAAATGATGTGTATTTTTTTTAAAGGAAGCACTTTAATTGTATTGCTCTCAGCGATTATGGTTTCTTCTTACCACTTAGAAAGGGCGGCGACACTTTATGGGCCCAAAGGTTAGAATTTATTAGCCCATAACATGATATAAATCATACAAAGTTCACGAGGAGACTATAAATTGTATATATACATGTAAAAAGCACATTCATATCAGACAATTGTGTAAATTTAGCAGGACGTAAACATTTTTAGCTATGTTGTTTTCGGTGTTTAAAAGTTGCATAAGAAGCCAACTAAAATAATATGGTGTTTACATAAGAAAGCGCATTTAATGCAGGCAGGATGGACCTTTTTTTAAAAAATAATAATAAATGCATATACTCGTGTAGCAATGCTCCACCGGTCCCGTTATATGTTTTGTTTTAATGGCGGAGGGTGCTGAGACTGCAGGTCCTCGCGATGGTGGGGAGCAGGAGGAGTAAGCACACGTCATCAAGGAGACAGGGTGGCGTAGTAAAGGCGAGAGGAAGGGAGGAAGAGATGAAGGATAAAAGCCGGGAGATGAAATGACTGCATCAAACGCGCCGAGGGGAGGACGAGATGAAGGCCTGAACCCACACTGGAGGAAGCCGAGCAAACCAAAAAAAAAAAAAAAACAAAAAACCAACCACGTTCGCACAGAGAACACGCTGTAACACATGAGCAGAATCCCGGAGAAGGTAACGCTTTTCATGCTTCGATCTGCACGCCTTGTCGCATCCACCGCCGTCTCACTTATGCATCCGAACGCATCGACCGAAGACCATAAAGGGTCCGTACGCGCACCGATAATCATTCGATTTCGTTCACGTGAAACAAACGAAAAGGGGGAACTTGAGATTTGATTAAAAAAGGAGGTGCCGGCAACCATAAATAAATAAATAAATAAATAACCCCCCACGCGTGATAAATGCGCCGCATTTCGTTCTGCTGCTCTCAGCTCCGGAGCACATGGCCTCTGCGCATCCGGAGCGTCTCACGAGGCGGCGCGTCACGTCACTGTCCCCCCCCCCTCGCCGCGGCAATGGCGGCGCTGCTCGGCACCGCTGCAGTGGCACGCTAGTGGCCGCGCAAGGTGAGAGCGGCGGAGTGGCACTCCTGCCGTTTCATCGCTTCTTCTTCTTCTTCTTCTTCTTTTTTTTTCCCCCAGCGTGCACCGAGACCAGACAGTAATCAGCAATGTCCTCGCCGGGAATGGGGACCCCCAGTGATCCCCTCCTGGTCAGCCCAGGTGGCAGTTTGGGGAAAGCCCGTGACAGCTCCTGGAGGCCGTCGCTGCCCAAGACCTCCAGCTTCCCGTCATCGACCACCCGACATCTCAGCCACCGGGCCAACAACTTCCAGAGGCACCCGAAGCGGCGGAAACTCATCCGGCCGTCTCCCCCACCGCCGCCCAACACGCCGTGCCCCCTGGAACAGCTGGATCTCAGTGAACTTCCCCCGCGTCGGACCTTCCCAGAGCTCCTCTTCAATGGCTGCATCCTCTTCGGTATCGAATTCAGTTACGCCATGGAAACGGCATATGTGACCCCCGTGCTGCTGCAGATGGGTCTACCAGACCAGTTCTACAGTCTGGTGTGGTTCATCAGTCCTATACTAGGTAATGTACGCGGAGAACATGGAAAAAATGATACGACTGTTTTTCTTCCATTCATCACTTCCAGTCTTTTCCTTTCCTTTCAACCCCATTTCTTCGTTGCTGAAGGGTTTTTACTTCAGCCAATCTTAGGTGCTTGGAGTGATCGATGCACGTCGCGATTTGGTCGCCGAAGGCCTTTTATTCTGGCTCTAGCCATAGGTAAGGGAGGATTTCCGTCTTTGCTTTGTGTGCCGGTGTAACTGCAGCGCCGCGTGAACTCCGCGGCCCTTTCCTCCCCGGTGCAGGAGCCCTGCTCGGGTTAACGCTGGTGCTGAACGGACGGGACATAGGAGCAGCGGTGGCGGACACTGCGGCCAGCCACAAATGGGGCATCGTGCTTACCGTGTGCGGGGTGGTCCTCATGGACTTCAGCGCGGACTCGGCGGACAACCCGAGCCACGCCTACATGATGGACGTGTGCGGTCCGGAGGACCAGGACCGGGGGCTCAACATACACGCCTTGCTGGCAGGTAGCGTAAACGCCGCGCGGGCTCTTCAGTCTCGGCGTCACTTCCTTTTTAATTCTTGCGGCCCTTTTTTTTTTAGGACTGGGCGGCGGGTTCGGGTACATCGTTGGCGGCATTAATTGGGATCAGACTGAGTTTGGGCAGGCGATAGGAGGACAGCTGAGGGTCGTCTACCTGTTCACCAGCGTCACCCTTGTAGCTGCGACGGCGATGACCCTGACCAGCATTCCAGAGCGGCCCTTGCCTCAGACTCAGCCTCTGGCGAGGAACGGCAGGCATGCCCTGAAGAGCCCCAGCCTGTGCCTTCCTCCCTCGCCGCCGGCGCCGGCCGGAGCCGACCGGGAAGAGGAGGAGGAGGAGGAGGAGGAGGGCCTGTACGGTTACCAGTCGTCCCGTCCCCAGCGTCGATACCCAGACCCTTTGGGCCACTCCTGCAGTGCCAACGCCCGCCTCTGTGCCGGCCTCACGAGTCCCATCTCCCCACTCAGCCCACTTACGCCCAAATATGGCAGCTTCATCAGCAGAGACAACTCCCTCACTGGCATCAGCGAGTTTGCCTCGTCGCTGGGGAACTCGTACATAGACAGCGTCCTGATAGAGTGCTACACGGGCCAACCCTCACCCCAGGCCCTGGAGGCAGAAGCCGCGGGCCCACCCATACCCACGAGCTCAGGCGAGGCGCCTCCGGCGCCACAAGTGGGCCGGCAAGCACGCGAGGGCACAAACCAGGCAGAGGGGTCCCGGCGGAACGATGGCTCTGATCCCGCTGAGGGTCATCAGCAGGCTGAAGGGACACAACCCAGTGAGGGGCCGCAGCAAGGTGTAGGGTCCAAACGCGGCAGCACAGCAGGCATTCTCAAGCGCCCCCAGAGCCTGGCGTTAATGGAGGACCCCTTACTGGCTCCGAGCAGCGGGGTAGAAAATGGGCGCAGGCGCACTGTTACGTTCAGCCAGCAGGTCAGAGTAAATACAACTGTAGTTATAGTGTTGTTATTCAGACGTGCTGAATAATCCAGGCCTAAATGTAATGAGTATCACATCAATGTTCTGAGCACAAACAGACCTTTGGAACCACAGAAAAAAAATGACTCTGGGTATTGTCTCCGCTCTTTCCGTTGCGGTAAGACAGTCCACTGATCAGCGTACAGCACTGACAGCCGTTTCATCTCTCGGAACGTTAACTGGAATTTGACTTAACTTGCATCTTGCGTTGGTGTGGTTGAGCTGGAGGAGACTTCTGAGGTCTCCAGCCAGTACTATATGGTATCCAAGACTTGAAATCTCACATATCACAGAGATATCTGTTTTCAGTTTTTATATAGAAGCAAATCAAACCATTTTTTTGTTGTTGCAAATGGTCTATTGTGCTTAGAAATTTGAACTGAGGAGCATTACACTAATAAGCAGTAAGTGTTTGGTACGCTGCGGGCTCCTGACTCGACAGCTGAATGACACTGCATTTCATTTCATGTCTTATGACCTCTGCAGGTGGCAAATATTCTGCTGAATGGCATGCGCTATGACAGTGACCTGAGTGAAAAGGCAGAGTCGGTGGACACCCAGATGTCCATAAAGCTGCTCTGTATCGCCATCTACAGGATGCCTCCGTCACTACGCACCTTATGCACGAACCATTTCTTGGGTGAGGATCAATGCGCAGTGGTTTATGCATGGGACTGAAAGTACATTTTAGCCACCAGTGGCATTCATTCCACACCGGTCCATTGCAGGCTGGCTGTCGTTTGAGGGCATGCTGCTGTTCTACACCGACTTCATGGGTGAGGTGGTGTTCGGAGGCGACCCTAAAGCGCCCCATGACTCTGAGGCGTATGAACGCTACAATGCAGGGGTCACAATGGGCTGCTGGGGCATGTGCATCTATGCATTCAGTGCTGCTTTCTACTCAGGTTAGACTCGCAGACATACCTAGACACCAAACCTAGTCTGTCACGGACCTTAGTTGTTCACAGACCTATTTCTGGTTTCTTTTTTTTCTTCTAAACAGCCATTCTGGAGAAGCTGGAGGAGCGCTTTTCCTTGCGTTCTTTATACTTCTTTGCCTACCTGGCCTTTGGTTTGGGCACGGGCCTGGCTACCCTCTCCACTAACCTGTACGTGGTGCTCTCCCTGTGCGTCACCTATGGGGTGCTCTTCTCATCCCTCTGCACTTTGCCTTATTCTCTGCTGTGTGAATACTACCAGAGTCCACAGGTGAGACGGTACTCTTAGACTACACGGCTATTCAAGATGTCCGTGTAAAAGAAACCTCTCGGTTAAGTTTGTGGGTTTTTCTGCAGTTCTGTGGCTCCTCTGAGAACGGGACCAGGCGTGGAATGGGCGTGGACATCTCTCTGCTCAGCTGCCAGTACTTCCTCGCCCAGATCCTGGTGTCTGTGGCGATGGGTCCCCTGACCTCGCTGGTGGGCGGGGCACAGGGCGTGATGTACTTTTCCAGTTTGATGTCGTTCGTGGGCTGCCTGTACTCCTCGCTGTGCGTGGTTTACCAGCTGCCGCCGCCTGAGGGTGAGCCCCCCCAGAACGAGGCCCAACCACTACTGGTGCACATTTGAGGCTCTCCCCACGCTACACTCCAGTCTCCATCTAGCCGCTCCGACGTTGCACAACAGCACAGGTCTCATGCCCCATTCTTCCCTTGCTACATGCCCTTTCACAGAGCCGAGCATTTTTAACATTGCCTTAAGCGCCCAGTTTGTACAGTTTCGACTCTGACCTCCATTTAGGCCACAGACAAACACAATATACCTGAAAACACACATAACAGAAACTTTGGGATACACAGCTGTATAGATAATATTCATATGTCTTGCTAAAATTGTTAAGGAACATTTTTTTTTTGTTTTTTTTTTTGCCTGTGGATGAGTGCTCACGGTGCTTACACATTTGCTTTTTTTTATCTCTCCACCACTTTGCAGTGGTTGTAAATATGGTTGGTATTTATGGCATACGTGCACCAGGACTCCAGTTAAAGGGCAAAGCTTGCTGCAGCGCTTTTCCTGCATAAGAGCATTGTGAAACGCTCAAAACACTGTGACACTAAGCCTCGAATCGAAATTCGGTCCGACCGAATATATCAACCATCATTTACTGTAGTCATAATCAACCATCATATGCTGTAGCCCTTTTATGAAAGGGCTTCCCCATTCACAAGTGTGCGGTGTGTACTGCTTTGTTGTGTGTTCGTGTCGGTTTCCTGTACTTTCCTGTGATGTGTGCATGAATAGCAGCTTTGATTCTGACTGTAGCCTGGTTCAGAATTACCGTGTCATGCATCACACCAACACACAAATACACAGTATGTATTAATGTGACATGCATGCATGTACACTGCACTGAATTCTGGCTGTCGGCTTTCTGCAGGGAGACATGCACATAAATAACTTATTTATGACGCGTCTGCCTTTCACCACCAAACGGGGAATGCACTCACGAGCTGCATTATGGGTGGTGGTTGTGTTACTGCTCATCATGCATCTCCAGTACACGAGAGCCGTTGGTGCAGTCACCAAAGCATACACCCATGGAGCCCCTCAGAGCCATGTCCTGGAGCGTAGCCTCACCCACCCCCCGGTCACCCTGCGACTGGCATGATTGTTGTAGTGACAGTCATTCTTGTCATTATCAGGCAGAAGTGGAGTTGAGACTGGGGTGTGATTCGTGGAACCAACCAAAGCGGAAGAACCTCAAAAAAGAACTGTTGGCAAAACGCAAACGCAAAAAAAAAGTAACTGGTGCCAAGAGAGGAAACAAGAAGATGCAAATGAGCCGCCCTGAGCTTGGAGCCAGAGTGCATGGTGACAAGGGTCTTCACAGAAAGTTCTAGTATTGGAGGAGTAATCCCTACCTGATCAGAGGGGCCGCTTTCATTTTGACCACCAAAGTATTGTTAACGGTTTGTGTCCTGGTGTGTTTTTTAATTTTTTTATTTCAGAATGCGTTGCTTTGTTTAATGTCTTAATTCAGAGAGGTTTTGACCCCCAACTGGGCCTTCATGATGAGACCGCATGATTGTGCAAGTCTTGCTCTTCCAGACCCAATAATGATCTATGGTAAAACTCTGAAAGGCATGTCTGGCAAAAATGTAGAGACAAGTGTCCCACCAAGGCAGCTGTATGTTTGCACAAAAAGCCAGTAATCCCTGAGCTACGCTGCCTGTCGTCGGGAGGATGCCACCGAGGAACATTGCTCCACGCCCGTTTGGAGGCCCTGCAGGCTTCCAGTTCCCTTCATCAAAAAGCCAAAATGTTCTACCTAGGTCCTGCAGCCCAGTCTCCTGCTCTCCAGCCTACGAGGGAGGCTGAGTGGATTTGAGATGGGTGGACAGTGTTTTAGGAACCTTAATGCATGCCTTTCAGACTCACGCCAAGCACAGCAGTGGGAGAGAAAAAAATATTACTTCTGAAGTCTTGTACACATGCAAGAAATGCATATTTTAATGTGGCTATTAATAGGAAAGAAAATTTTGAATACGCCTGATAAAAAATATATCCCTGCTGTAAATAACTGAGCATTTAATACTAATTATAAGTAAGTATTATTACTAGTCATCTTTGTTTACTTTATTTATATTTATGTATTTATTTTGTACAGAGCAATATTTGTGGCAGTAGTGCATGAAGGCCACATTGTCAATCTGCTAAAATATGGTTAAGACTCGCATTGCATTATTTCAGAAAACTGCTGTTTCAGTTCTAGAGAGTATTATTACACAACCTTCATTATTGTTTTACTCTGCCACAACTTTCAGGGTTTTCTGTACATAATTCTATTTGTGGCATAGTGCACAGTAGCCAACACTGGGCCCTATTGGGCTCTGAATAAACAATTTGAATGGCTAATTCCATTTCAATGATTTATGTACACATAGTCTACAATAATAATAAAAAAAACTGTTACAAACTATTATGTGGCTGGTTTCATGAAATTACAGTTTCTTTTCATTAAACTTGATCTTGTATACATGATGGGCCTCATATACACCATCAGTCTAAAGTTTGGATGCACCTGGTTTTTGCATTTTTTACATTATAGAACAAAACTGAATACACAGGACTATGAAATAACACACTTGAGGTTATGTAATACAAAAAAATAGCAAACAACATTTGAGTCTCCACCAAGCTTTTGCTGTGATGGCAGCATTTCACTCTTGGCTTTTCTCCACCACCTTAAGTTGGACAACGGGGATGGTTTCCAACAGTCTTGAAGGTTTATACTGATTTTTTTTATCATTCACATCTCTGGAATAAACGTGAAAAAAAATTATAAAACGTAACTTTTTCTTGCTACAAAAAATACTACATTTGTTTCTTACATTGGATTCTCCAAAATGGCTCCATCTCCATAACCACCACAAAGTAGGTGCATATTAAATGTATCTGAAATGTAACTGTAATAAACAAATTATAACCTAATATCAGTCCTCAAGAGACAAGCTTTCCATTGTGAATAATTGAATAACTGCAAATATCATTCCTCCCAGAAGGTGCCCCACACAGTGTGATACAGACATGACATTTAGGGGTACCGTTGCTCTCAGCCAACGAACAGCTTGGTGTAACAGGCCTGTGGCAATGAAGTCTGTCCCTCCATATATACAAGAGCCTAGCAGTTTTTCCGGCTCGAAGGGCTTATTTTGGGCAGTGGTGGCCTAGCGGTTAATCCCCATCCACCAAGGTGCCACTGAGTAAAGCACCGTCCCCACACACTTCTCCCTGGGCGCCTGTCATGGCTGCCCACTGCTCACCAAGGGTGATGGGTTAAATGCAGAGAACACATTTCACTGTGTGCACCTGCGTATCACAATTATAATCACTTCACTTTATCACTTTACTATACACTCCATTTTCCATATTATAGCAATGTTGTTTGATATTTTCGTACTCTTGTGCAAAATACACAACTACCAGAGCAAATATCACAATTGCAAACTATAAAAACTAAAGATGTTAAGAATATTTTAAACATGCTGAATGTGAAAGTTATTTACTTAATGTGAGCAAAGAAATAGCTCATTTCAGCCCTCAGTCAACCAATGTTGCATTGCAAACATTTAATTTGGGGATTCTTTTGAAAAACAATGTTGTATCCAGGGCCGATATTTGGTTCTCCGGCTGCTTCATGTTAATAATATGCCCACAACCTTTTCTAAATAAAGCAAATAAACATTTCCATTTTTGTGTCTGTGTTGAAGCATGTTTCTAAAAAAAATTATTGCCCACTAGGGGGCATCCTCTTCCCCCTGCTTCAAGCGAAGTTAGAAATAAAATGTGCTACCATGCCACAATATAAACGGACATATAAATGATAGTCTGAGGCCAAATTAAAAAGACAAGACTGATTTATTTATAATCAAGAACCAGAATATACAAAGCAGTGGTCACAGCAACCAAAACACAATAAAAATGCTTGGAAAAATGAACTGAGAGCACCAGTGTTGGCGTGTTGATCTGATTAAGGCTGTTTGCAGATTTGCTTTCTGGATTTCTCAGGCGTTAAACACAGGGCCACAACCCCCAAACTGTACAGTTTATGGGAAAGGTACAATCTTGAAGATGTGGATACAGAACAAAATGACCAAAATTTTAAGATTTAAGAGGGGTTAATTAACATTAGAGAAGCCAACCTCAGCGGGGGATGGGAGGCCTTCGTTTCTTTTAACCGACCGCAGTGAACAGACCCTTTCATTGATGTATGCCACCTGCTGTATTAGCAGATCAGACAAGCAAGGGATTAACTACTAGCAGCACAAACAAAAAGAAGTCCATTAGCCCCTGCTTAAAACTTATCTTTGGTCTTCAGTGAATCTGAGAGTTTACCCATGAAGATGCCAGAACCTTATGAGAAAGGGCACAGATGCTTGGGTGTTAATCAGCTAGCCAGATAACACAGTAGAAGTTGTGCTTTGAACTTATACGTACAAAATACATTTTTTGTCAAATGAGAGCCCTAAAAATGCCACTCAGAACCAATAAATAATGTCATACAAAAAGGAAATGGGGCCATGGTGTTACAGGACTCCAGTGCAATAGAATGTCTCAGGGGCAAATGGGAAAAACTGTAAAATATACATAAAAAGCACAAACTCTACTATGTCAAATTGACTGCTCATACAGATGGAAGGGCAACGGTCTAGGCCTTCACTTCTTCTTCTGTCGATTTGCCGTTTTCTTCTGTTTTCTGTTTCTTTGTTTCAGCTTGTTCCTGAAAGCAGCAATGACGAGCGGCATTATTAGGAGTTCAGAAGCATCTGATAGGCCCAGACAAAGTTTTTGTAAAATCTTAATCACTGTCCCACCTCCTCTTCAGCTGGACGTTTCACGGGCTGCCCATCTGCTTCCTCTTCTGCACCATTCTCTGCCTCCTCACCCTCTGCTACATTTGTAAAAAAAAATATATATATATATATAAACAAATGAACATTCGTATTTGCGGTTTCATTGATGGACGTAGTTTCAGTGGACCAATCAAAATTATCCAAAAGGACAACTCACCCTCCTCTTCAGCTGCTGCTGCTGCTGCTTCCTCCTCCTCCTCCTCTTCTTCAGGATTCTCCTCCTCGTGTGCAGCACCATTTGTCTTCAGAAGGGAAAGGAAAATGTAGTCACTACAGTTCTATTTGGACACATACTTGTCAGACCTTGACACTGTAATACTGAACTAATCGTTCTGGTGAAACGGGAAAGGAAGGGGGGTGGGGGGCAGGGGATCCTACTACAGTTTGCATCTGTGCCACAAGACAATTTAAACAAAGGGCTCAGAAGGGGAGGAGGGGTCTTTCCAACACCTGCACATCAACAACTAGGGGGACAAAAGCAACTGGAGCCTGCAGGGCGTTAACCCTCCGGCCTACTCACTGTTCCATTGCCATTGGCAGGTGCATCTCCACTTCCATTCTCCTTCTTGGCCTCAACTTCTTCAGTCACCTCTTTCTTTTCCTTCAGCTCCTGGTGAAAGTGGTTTGTAAGTGCAATCAGTTTCTTGCAGTTTGTAAGGCACAACAAATGCATCATCCGTATACCTATACATGTATATATAGATTATATACGCTGTGTGTGCAATATGAAGCGTTGTAGTCAAAGTAAAAAAAAATTGAGGTTAGGTGGCGTGTTATGTACTCGTTTAATTGATTTTAACCACCAAGGTATTGGTTTCTCGCATTTCTCAAACATTCTCATCAGCCAAAGGAAATTAGAGCCTCGCGCTCGGTTCAAACGTTCAGAACGTCGAAAATCGGAGCGTATTGAAAAAGCCCCAGAAAGCAAAAAAGTAGTCAAAAGCCCGACGAACGTAGCGGCGCAGGCGGGCGGCGTGGATTCAGAACGCCGAAAATTGGGCTTTATTTATTTTATTTTTTTATTGTCCGCCTCGCGGGCACGCGCGCTCCTCGAACTGAAGACAAAAGGAGCGCGTGTCGCCAGCGAGAGCGCGCACGGCGAGGAGCCCTTCCCGCCCGTTCGCCGTCGAGGCGGAAAAAACGCGTTAAAACGGCGCCATCAGCCCGTCTGAGGCGTTCATTCGGAGAGCACGGCCGACGACGCGCTTAAAACACGACAGAAGTCGGGAGAACTCGACAAAAAAAAAAAAAACACATTGTTAGAATAAAGAAAGCATTCGAAGTTAACAACGCGCGCCCGTATTTACAGTTAACAGCGACGACCCCAGTTAACTAGTTATTAACGGACGCTGGCTAATTGATAGAAATGTTCCCGCGGAGATTAATTTCCATTGTTGTTTGAAATGTGTCTTAAATCCATACGTTAGCCTTTGTATCAGGTAAATTTAGCGCGAGTCTTGCCAAGACGTACCTTTGCGGACACCTCTGTGGCGGCGGCGGGGGTGGTGGTGGTCGTGTCTACTGCAGCATCGGCCATTGTTGGTTTTGTTGTGTGGAGAATTGCAGGTTATCCTTGTGCTGCCCTGTTCCGAGTTCTCGGCACGACGCGACGGAGGAGAATGAATTAAAACCGAACTCAACCTGAGAGAAATGAACGTGCCTTTCTTGTGCGCGCCGCTCCTGGTAGAGACCGGATTGGACGAACGGCCGCTCTGTTGGGCTTTGCTGCTGTCTTATTGGTGCTTTCTCTGCCATGCTCGTAAATCCCGCCTCCCAAGTCCCGCCTACCGCAGTCGGTACTTTCCTCGTTGGCTTCCACGTTGAAAGTCAGGCAGTGTGTATACTATTCATTTGTATAATTTTGTGCTTATGTCTAGCACCCCACGTTTCCTGGACCATGTATCTGTTGTCTTTTGTGCAACTTTTATCAGTAAACTAGTAACTAATGTTTGGATGAAGCGGTACCTGCTTTCTGGAGAATTTTCTTTTTGCTAAGGCTGAAATGCCATAACGCTTATGTGATTATGTGTTTAAACAAAAAAAAGAAGAAGAAAAAAAAAGAAAAGTAGATGAGCACATAAGGTCTGCCATCAGGCTTTTGTGAGATATAAGACTTAAGTCAACCATGTCCATAAATATACTGATTACTAATAAAATAAGAACCATCAAAATGTAACAATAATATTTCTGTTGTTACAGAGAAGTGCCTCTTCACGTCTTTGGTGCATATGGACATTTAAAGTGCAACATCTAGTTCTGGACTGACTACAATGACAATGTATATGCACATATAATGTATATATAAATATTGCAGTTGTTTAAAATTTAAGGTTCATGGGTTTTCTTTAAGTTATGTCTAAATATTATAAGTAGTGTCTTTGTTTAAATAGTTACCATTGTCATTTTAATCTCCTGGTTATCTCATATGCAGGGGTATACTCATACATACACACACACACACACACACACACACATAGTCGAGCCTCCTTAGGCCCTTTGTTTATAGCCACTGTTTCATTAGCATGTTGTGTAGAGACCATTGTATTCCAGATGGAGACACACCAGGCAGCTGTTTCATTCAGCACAATGCGGAGGCACACTTTTACAACCCTGAAGCCCCCCTCCCCACTAACGCCACCAGAGATTTACCAGTAAATATTATCCATTTCTTAAATGTCTCATGCATGTTACTTACATACTTCAGTTCTGGCCTGCTTCAATCTGTCACCAATTTTACAATTCATGTATACAGTAGTAAGTGAATCTGTTTTTACACAACTTTCAGATGTGATGAGCATTAGAATACTGACGAATGAATGATCCAGAGTCGTGCAAACATTGAACGGCAAGGGCTCTCCAGTATATATTTGCAGTATATATATGCATTTCCAGATATTAATATAATAGGATTTTGATACTTTCTGATCTCTATCAAGTTTGGTGAGAAATCCATCTGGGCCAGCAGATGGTGTGGACTCTTGTCATGCTCTGTGATTGGACCAGATTTATACTAATTGGAAGAATAAAGTAGTGGGTCACGTCCACCTGCTTTGTCTCACAATTACATACAAAACATGTTCTAGATTATGTTCTAGATTCAACACAGAAGTTATACTTCACGAAAAAACATACAATACTGTAATTAAAACTTGTGAAGAACAGACTATGAGAAGTAGTTTAATAAAGATGAATTAAATATTATAAAGCCCATATTTTTTATTTGAACAAAAACACAGATAAACCCATCCACACAGGAGTTCTTTTATTTAGTAAATTAAGAACATGTGCGGCCTGCCGAGTACAGAAACAGCTTTCTCCTGTAAAGGCCGCAGTCTGTCTGCAGCGCAGAGCCAGACAAGTAGTCGTCAGAGTTTAAGGAAAAGCTCGCTCCTGGTCCAAGCATTACACACACCCTGCAACTGGAAAATGAGAGCAATTGAAGAGGAGGGAGCATTTGTGAAGTCATTTCCTGTGTCCACAGCTCTCCGCAGAGAACCCTCTACCTCGATTTGTTTCCATGGTGACTGGAACCTATCCAGAAAGTGGCTGCTGGTTAGTGGGTTACTGGATGATGGAAAGGTTGTGAATTAGGGGATTAGCTCAGGGGTAAAACATAAGGAAGGCGGATTATTGCAGCTGCGAAATATCTCTTTGCACAGGGAATGAAATTCGCATGATGCCTGACTAATTTTAAGATTATTTTTTCCCTGTGTCTTGGCTCATCAGTTGGGCATGTCCAAAATCACACTTGACTATGGGAACAAAAGTTGTGCGAGCTCACCCATGGAATGTTTGCATTTAAAAGGGGCAGCAGAAAGTATTGTCAAAGATCAGGGGTCAGGATTAAGAGCACAGGGGTCACCATAATTGGAGGAATAAGGGGGAGGGCCCAGTGGGGCCTTTTGTTCTGACCAGCAGTGTCCTGCCTGGTATGAATGACTTTCTTATGGCCTGCTCAACTGGATCATTAAAGCCAACTCAATTCAAAGAATGCAATCTACTGTACCATTATTCCAGATTATGCATGAGAAAAGGAATGCACACAGTAACTTTGGCACCACCAACACTAGACCTCCAACACCTTTGATATCTTGTGTGCAGGGATTGGTAGATAAGGTGACAGACTGGTTTGTAAAAAAAAGGTTTGTAAGATTGTAGTTCCGTCAAAAGATTAAATTGATTAAATGATCAAGTTGACATTAAAGCAACTGATCAGCCTTTTGTCAACATAGCTTGATTCTAATGCTTGATTTCCGGTTTTTGAAACTAAAATACATGGTTTTAGGATACAAAGTATGGTTACACCTCATTCTTCGAGGGGTAGAGTTACAGTACTCAAAAGAGAAATTTTTCTCAGTTCACTCAACGCCACACCTCTCCACTGTTTTGTGGAAATTTCCATGGGAGGGTCTTCCCAGCATTGCCCTCCCCTTCAGTCCATCCCTCCCCTTACCTGTGCAGTAGTGAGAGCTTGTCTTACTTGTTGCTCGTGGTGATCTAGCCTCGGAGTTGCCCATTGGCCGAAACCTCCTTCTTCCTTTTATTTTAAACTGCCTGTGACTGGCCTTGGTTTATGGGATTGCAGGACCCAACATGTGTCTGACTCCAAAGGATTGGAGGGAATTTTGGTTTCAAAATGCAAAGGGCATCATTCAAAATGCGCAATAAGAAAGATTAAAAGCATTATCTGGTTACAAGTGTTTGTAATAAGCTTGGAGAAATGCAAAACATCCTGAAATTGTTTCAGTTATAATCCCATAATTAAACCATACATACATACATACATACAGGATTAATCACAAGTAATCTTGTAGACAGTGACTGACACAACTGAGGAACACCAATTTGGTCAAATCCAGCCTTTGACTCGGCATCCCTCATCATTCAGTGGGATTATAGCCGGCTGCGGCCGTATTAGAAGGAAGAGTCTCCGGGAAGGTTTCGGAGGAAAAAGCATAATGGTGCTTCAGTGATTATTTTGTGTAGTTTTTCACTGTGTCACTGAGGCAGAAGGGTCTGCACAGGGGAATTAGTAGTTTGCCTAGTAATCCAGATGGCAAATTAGCATTTCCCTGCTCAAGCTCCATCTGACGTTTCGCATTGCTTTCCCAGTCTCTTTCTAAAAGCACGATATCAGCTGCTAGCTGGGATTGTAGGTAATAGATAGCCAGGACAGACGGGGGAGACAAAATAAATTCGTCATGTAAGCCTCATGATTGTAAATGCTTTTTTTCATTTTTGTCATTTTCACGGGAACAAAAAAAACAGAGCGATAAGAGAGTGAGAGAAATGTCTCGCTAATGGGGTAATGAAGCAGCAATGGCTGGGGTGGAAGAGCATGTATGGGGCAAACTGACCCCAGAACCATTGTCAACTACCAACAAAGAGCCATCTGCACAGCTAGCTGAGTGGTTATGAGACAGAGAAACAGGGAGCAAAATTGGGGGAGGGAGCAAAAATAGAAGTGGCCTGTGGAGAAGTAGAGAAAGAGGTACAGATAAAGACAGGGCGGGCAGACGAAGGCCGATTCCTAAATAAAATGAGATCTATAACCACAAGAGCCTATGGACATGCATGGGCGGTGTAAACATTTCCTCTGAATCGTGGGGCGAAGTGTAAACTTTGGGCTGCCAAGAGGCTTCCCGGTCAAACTTAAAAAGTCCTTGTCTTTCAGAGTGGTAACGTCGAGAAGTGAAGACTTTTTTTTTTTTTAGCTTAACCATCAAGTCATTAATCTTCAGAATATGGTTGGCTGTGCCGGCTGCAATCTGTTCTGTCAAATAAAGTTCGTCTTTGTTTTAGAGTAGCCTGCCAAAGTCAGGGCAGTCTGATACGTTCACAGGCCCGTCACCAATATTTTCATGCTACGTCTACGGTGTCATTTGAACCTGAATATCAGAAAAATGCTTTAGTTCCTCCAGTCCACGCTGCAGCTGATAAGCTGCCCCCTTCCCCCAAAAACAACACAGCAAACATGAGGAATTTGCACCACATTTGGGGTTTTTGTTTCGGCATTACAAGTCTATGCATTATGTATGTATAATGAATGCATAATGACACGTTTCTCAGCTTTTGTCTGTAGCAAGCTGATTTCGACTTTCGAAAATGACCACGGCAAGTGCTGACACGTTTGCTCATGTGGGTGATAAATGCAGCAGCGGCGGTGATGCAGAGTGAATCTGTGAATCAGTAACGAATACATGACAGTGAGAGATCTCCACTGCCTAGCAACAGCAGCTCCACTTCTGCCACCGTGCCAGTCTGCTATTAGCACGAGGCGGCATCTAGTGTTAGGCGTCTTTTTTACCGTGGCATCTTACCAAGCGTGAGGAAGTGGGGGGTTAAGCTGGGGTTAATTGGGCTAAAAACCTCGTCCACCTCTGTCCACCAGTTTTGAAAACCAGCCGTGTATATATGAGACGTTGTAGTAGACGTTTTTTGCTCTTTGCTGTTCCGTTTCGGAGGATGTTCGTTTCTGACCACCTGTTTGAAAATCAACTCTCTGCTGTGATTGGTGTAAGAATACCTCATTCCCCCCTGACAAGGGTCTTTCTACCATCTCATTATGGCTGGAGGGAGTGGGGGCTGGGGAGGCCTTGCTCAAGACTCCATTTTAAAAGTGAAGCAGGGTGAAAAAAATTGGAAACATGCCCACATAAACAAACCGGGAAGGGCTAGAGGGAGTAAGAAAGAAAGGGCATATTACTTTCAACTGAGGGTTTAGAAAGGACCCCCCAACCAACCAAAAAGAGAAAAAAAGGTCAACTTTACTGTTTGAAACATCAGAGAATAAAAAAAGTGTAAAAAAAAACATAGAGACAGAGAAGAAAAAAATAAGTGTACATTTCTGTTCTGTGTAATTAATACTCTCAGTAGGATGTTGGGGGCATGTGGGGACAGAAAAGGCACAGAAGAGAAAGAACAACTGAACAGGATACAAACCAGAATGGAGAACCAGAGATAAGAAGTGTGGTTGAGCGGACATGTGCACACTTCTACAATGGATAAGTCAGCGTACACTGTAGTGAAATCTAAAACCAAATCTGCATGTAGACTACATCATTTACAAATATATAAGCATAAGCAAGAAAGCGGGGAAGATATGTAAAAAAAGAAAAAAAATATGCAAAAATACAACAATATTTTAAAAGTAACAGAGGCGCTAAACTAGGGACGCCTGTGATTGGCCAGGCACATGTAGCCACAGTGGGTGATATGGCGCCGTTGTCAGGATGAGGAAACGAAGCTCTGTTGTGATTAAAGGGAAGGTTGCCATGGTGATGCACAGGGCCGTGTGCACAGGAAACTTTGCTGCGAGAGGTGGGGGTTAAGCGGGGGTTAAATTTCAAAGAAACCTCTCTCTCTCTCCTCCTTTCCTGTCTTGCTCTCCCTCCTACTTCTCTTACCTCCCCCATGATCGCTCTGTCTCTTGTTAGTCAGACGGGAAAGATTTTGCACACATGTGGTTAATGAATAATTAAGTTTGACTAGATAATGTTTGAATTCTATGGTCTAAAAAATATGATTTAACACAGAGACATTGACAATGTACGCATTTAAAAATTTACATTTGAATGTACAAAGAGAAGAAGTTTTCAAATTTCAGCAGTTTTCAGATGTTTAGTGAGTCTTACCATTCAAAACACTTCCTGTCTGTCTTTACTTCCTATAGTGTAATTTGAGTAAGAAGACAAAGAAGTATTTAAAACCAGTGGAAAAAAAGTCCAGCTCCTGCTTACAATTGGCTTCTGCTGCCCCCTTTAGTCGTTTTTCCACATTACAAACAATTGAACTGCTCATGTCTGCCAGATGTCACCAGGGGTGAAAAAGAACAGATGTTTGCTGCACACAGAGCTTTCAAACCGGTTCCAGTTCAATTTCATTGGAAACAGTCTTCTTTTGAGGAGCAAAGCATGCAAACTGAACAGAATATAAGAAAAGATAGTCAAACTGCAATTCTGTTGAATCTCTTTTAATCATTTTTTAATAATCATTTTTATTTAACCCCATGTTTTGGAAATGTTGGAAGTAAGGACAGATTCAAGTAAGGACAATTTTGTAGGCTAGTTATAAAGAACAAGTATTCCAATGGAACATTTAATTGCATTCCTTAGAAACAACAATATAATTTTTTTTTACTGAGTGACAACGCCAAGGCCTTCTTTCTCCCAGTCTAAATATATGGATGGAGATGAACTACAAACCCATGGAGTGCTATAGGATGCTTGGCACTCTGGTGGACCTGGACACTTTCGCTTCCTTCACACTTCTGGTTTGAGGAACTCCCTCATGGTGTGCAACCTAAAATAATAATGAAATGAGACGCTGGTAGAAGTGGAGCATACAGATTTTCTATGTGCATTTCTTACCTCTCTCAGAATCCTCTGGCGGAGCTCTTCCTGGGTCAAAGGTCGCTCCTCCTCATCAGTGAGCTGGGTGTCTGTGTCATATTCATCCCTGAGGATGTCGGCAATAACCATGGGTTTCACGAGCAAGCTCATGCAAACATTTTCACAAATCTCTATACACACATTTTTACATACCATGTGACTGGGGACTGGACTATGACATTCTGCTTCTCAAACTCCGCGCTCTGACCCAACAGACAATGAGCAACATCTTTTGGGTCGTACTCCTGGTCCAGATCCTGTGACAAGAGATAAGTGTGGAATCTGGAAAACCTGGCAGGGCTCTACATGTTATTTTTCCACTTGTTGACGTAAAGATATTGCCAAACTGTGCATTGCTACCGCACGCCTTGTAAATTGTGGCTTTTGTGTTTGTTCATGTTTCTGAATATTGATTATTGCCACGTACCTTGGATCTGATAAATGCTTGGATTGTGAGAAACTCATTGCTTTTTTGCTCCAAAAGGCCCAGGTGGGTCATAATATTATTGTCTGTGATGGCTGAAGTTGAGCTGAGCATGTCCTCAACCAATGAGTGGTCGCAGGAAAGGTTCTTGGTAACATGACTCACCCCTGTGACAGATATGGTGTGTTTTTACTTGTGTTCTTACAGTTTTAATAGCATTTGTTAAGTGAAATTGATGAGACGTCATGGACTGATGGTCTACCGGCTTTGATTTGATCCATAATTCTGCTTATAGCACTGGCCTGGAATTCACTGGCTTGCGCTGCAATATCAGTCTGGAGTTCCTTCAGGTCTTGTAAGGCAGCATGGTGCTCTGACTGATGTTGCATCTCCTCACTGTACAACTGGTCCAGTTTTTCCTTAATCTTTCACATAAACACAAATCAAATATATATTTTTTGCACTTGCACTGGCTGAGGTATGAACGAATGTGCTTACAGATTTCTGAAATTTGTGTTTGTGTAAGTAATTTACTTACCTGGTTAATTTTTTCCTTCTGGTTCTCTGCTTCACTGTTTTGCTCATTCATATAGTTGAAAAGAGCAAAGCTTCTATCTTCAACTGATTAGATAATGCAGCCATAAACCATAGAAAGACTGAATCATTATTGGACAAGTACGCCGTTGCAATGGAAACTGCTGTGTAGCTTCATTCATGATTACTGTTTAATGATTAATGTACAGAGTAGTAGAAGAGCATTACTCACTTTCATTGAATCTGCTGACCGCCACATCCAGGTACTCCTCCCCTGTCACACTACAGATTTTTTGGTACACTTCCTCCAGGTGGACGAAGGTCTGCTCTACTATGTCCGCCTTCTTCTGTTCTCTTGACTCTGTGACCAATGCAGATTATGTACGTAACAACTTATTTTATTTAAATTTAAGGAATCTGTCCCAACAAATATTTTAGCATTGTCATGAAGGGGAAAAACCAAACAGACCTGCTGTTAGTAGCATTATAGTAAATATATATTAAACAGTTAAATTTGAAAGACCAAACAATTGTTTTTCCCCCAATTACTGTTATGTGGAAAAGTACATTAAACAAGCAACAGCTACAGTTTACTTTTTTCATAGTAGGCACAACATTAAAACCACTTATAGGTGAAGTGAAGAAAGTTGCATCTGTCAAGGGCTGAGATATACTGAGCAGTGAGTGAAATTAATGTGTGGGAGGCAGGAACATAGAAAAGGATCCGAGGGATCGTGGTCTTTGTCAGAAATTACTCTACGCATCGCATAACAGCACACGCACCAACACACTCAGTCAAGGACACACACCCTGCTGTCTGCTGAGATCCTGGACCTCCTTCTGTCTGCCCCTGTCGTTGTACTTGGTGCTCAAGAATTCTTTGAGTTGGCGTTCATGTTCAATGATCCGCTGCAGCTCCTTCATCTCGGCGCTCTGCTGAGCCTGATCCTTGACTGCCTTCTCTTTCAGCAGGGTCAATTTAGACTGAGCTTCTGCCCTGGACCACCCAGAAACACAAATATACACATCACAGATGTACCTACGCACAGACTCCCACACACACACACACACACACACACACACACACACACACGTTATTTTGTTGCCAGGTTATGGGCGAATTTCAGTCAAATCCTCTACTTACACATAATGGGTAACAAAACACTTGAAACGTGTACTTTTTCAAACTAGGCCAGAAATACAAGAATTACTGTAAACACATGATGCATAAAGACTGGAATTTATGCCAATCAGTCTTCTTCCAGCTAAGCAAGGAGTTGGTGTATTAAAGTTGAATCCTGACACTGACCGGGCTCCGGGTTTCAGCACTTCCCCTGAAACTCTTTCTCTGATGTTCCAGTTTGCTTTTGTGTTTAATGTTTTTTTTCTGATAGGTTTGTCAGGTGGTGACCAATGCAAGGTCAGTTTAGGATGTTGGACAATCACTAGAATTGACTTCCAAGGGTAGACTGTCCAAACCTAGTGTTAATTTTTGTGGTAATCTTAACATCTTCTCCAAGCAGGAGTCAAAGTCAAAGACAAGTCACCTGGCATCAAAAGCTGCTGTGGACTGACTTATAACATCATCAACGTCCTTGCAAATGTCAAGATGTCCCTGAAGGCACACACATATTTAAAGTGTATTAGTGCAGGGTTAGGTTGAGGCGAAGCACAGTCTGTGATGGGGTGCCAGTGCCCTCTGACCTTCTCTAGTCTGCGAAGCAGCTGCTGAAAGCGCACACGTTCAACACAAAGAATGTCCAGCTCCTCTCTCAGGCGGCTGTTTTTGGCAAGCTGCTCATTCAAGTGTACGAGGGCCTGAAATGGAGAGAGAGAGAGAGCTGTTTATCACATATTCCCACCCATAACTACACAGAACCAGGGGGATATTCTGGTGGTGCTATATAACACATACTTGTCAAATATTGTCATTTGTCAATGTATGCACAACATTTCAGGGGAATCTGCTGGTGAAAAATCACTTTCAAAGGGGGCTGCAAGGCATGGACCAGTAATTGTAGCACCAAAGTGGGCCCATTATCTTTCTTTCTATTTTTTACGGCTGCGTGTAACAATGCTCACCCGGTCCAGCTTGTTCTCCACCGTCTGAGCGGCCTTCTGTGTCTGATGGACCTGGAGTGTCTGCTTCTGGGACGCTTTCCTCTCACCTGTCCTAAGATCTGACCGCTTTTCCTCCATTATCATGATCTGTTCAGAAGATGTCAAAATGTTCTGTGTAAATGGAATCTTGTATGTGCTGCATCAATCAACAAGACAACAGCAGTGTTATTCGACTGCTGCCTTTTAGACGCATTGTAGTAAGCATATGGTGGTAGTAGCCTAGTGGGTAAGATACTCGCCTATGAACCAGAAGACCCGGGTTCAAATCCCACTTACTACCATTGTGTCCCTGAGAAAGACACTTAACCCTAAGTTGTTCCAGGGGGGACTGTCCCTGTAACTACTGATTGTAAGTCGCTCTGGATAAGGGCGTCTGATAAATGCTGTAAATGTAAATATTATTTAATGACTAACTTTTTTGACTAATGACATAACTTTTCACATGTTTGTGTGTGTGTAAGCATGTGTATACCCTGTGCTCCAGCTCGGCCTGGGCCGCTTTCTCTCCTTCCAATTGCTCTTCCACATCGCCTCTCTGTGTGAGCTGGCAGTGCAAATGATGTGCATCCTCAGTGTCCTGCTGCTGGCGTGGGAGCATCTCAAACACACGCAGGCGGCACTGCAACTCTTCATGCTCCGAATGCAGAAACACCATCTCCTGCCTGCAGCCAAAAACACCTTTGTCATGCCTTTGCATAGCAACCCACACTATACTACTCATATATGGTTCCAGGGACAGAAGCAGATGTACTGAAAGCAAAAAATATATTGTTACATGAGCACAGATTCAACAGACAGACATGTCAATGTCGTATCAATGATGCTCATCTCAATATCCGTGTCAATATCGGTCTGGATGCCAATGCAGCACCTTGACATACCGTTGTTTGCGAATGAGCTCCTGTGACTGAATGCTGTAGGCCTGCCGATCTGCTGCCACAATCCGAAACTGTCTCTGCAGTTTGACTATTTCTATGTCACCTGGGACTCGCCACAGAAAATGACAGTTACATTCTGATTTATTCTTGCACACGTTACACTCAGCATTACTCAACAAAAGTGTTAAAATCCAGTGTTAATTTATATATCCAGTTTTATTTATACATGCCTACCAAATTCATCCATGTCGCTGTTGTCAGAGCGGGCACTGACTGCCCTGCCACGCGGCATGACTTAACCTGCTCCAAAATAAAGCAAACAGTTGCAAGAATCTATCTAAAACTACTGAAAAACAGCATTTAAAATATCATAGATCTATATTAGAGGCTAAAATGCCAGTTTGAAAGAAACGGCATATTCTATATATGCATTTTAATGGATGTTCAACCTTACATATGGGTCTCCTGCCTTTATTACAGGAGCACATATTAACTACATCCTTTCCATTTTGTGGCAAAAACCTCTTCAATCATCCAAAATGACTGTGAAATGACTGTGAAAAACCCGATTTGTTTAATTATCAGATGATCTCTCTCCATCTCTGCTGCTGAGTAAATGAAACGTAAATGATGAAATTAGGGGGAAAAAAGAGGTTTAAATTGCTATTAGTGTTTGCCTGTTTCGGCAGTCGGACTTACGTAGACGTCAGTCCTTTGCTTCTCGGATTCTGCGGTAAGTTGTTAGCAACCGTCTCCAGGGACAATGCAGGTGGGAATCGGGTCCGACAGAGGGCGCTATTTCGCACACGTTTAAATAATATTTATTCTAGACGTCATTTGCGGTCCAGTGTAGGGCTAAGTATTTCAAATTGTTATGAAAAACATCTTAAGTTATGATCTTACCTTTTCCTTTTTTAATGCATTACAATGTAAAGGTTTGATATTATACTTTTGTTTGTAATGGAAGACATCTCTAATGATTATGAAGGATTATAATTGATGGAAATAGGAATTTCGGATGAAGTGTGAGGCTATTGTTTTTTGAGTTATGGCACTGTGATCTTCTCAAGAATGCTTGTTGTGGTATTAAAGCATCTCATGCAATTGTGATATGACAAGGACCAAGGACCTCAAATGGCTTTTATTAACATTCAAGAAAGGACATTTTGAATCAGCATTTCATTTGATTTAGCTTTTCAATAAAAATTTAAAATTAATAAATGTTAAAATGAATTGGATGTCAATTGAAATCCTGTTCTCAGTCTTCTTGTGGAGTGGGTGGGGCTCCTTCCAGAAAAGTGCGAAAGTGGTCTGGCGTGTTGTTCTCTGGCATTTTAAGGAGCAGGTAACATTTAGGGAGGAAGTAAGCATACGTCAAGCCTAAATTGCTGATTAAGGTCACTGAAACATGAGCAATGGACTTGTTATGGTCATTTAGGCCTGTGTAGATGGGGACAAAGATCACCCACACCACACAGTAGGCCAAGGTGGAAACAGTGATATCTCGAGCTAAGTTATACTGTCCAGCAGGCTTCAGAGCCATGAAGGTGCACATGAACGAGAGCAGGGCCAGAAGGCCATTGAATCCCAGCATGATGCCAAAGTTCACTAGCGGGGTGATCGGACAGCTCAGGAACCTTGTCAAGTAGTTCACTTCTAAGCTGTAGACAAACTGAGACAGTGTTGGAGCTTCCTGTAGAAACCAGATAGAGAGGCCTGCCTGAATAATGCAGCAAGCTACAACCACTATCCAGCTGCCAAGCCCTTGCAGCATGTGAAGGTGAGGTAAAGACCTTTCCGGAAACTCCGTTACACAGACGATCTGGCATAAACACAAAGAGAATATTTTAAAGTAATGTTTGTGCATAGGCAATAAAAAAATATTATAGACAGCTCAATTTACAGCTTTTGTGCTATGATACAAATGACGCCAAATAGAGCACAAATGCTACCAAAATAGTGTTTAAGGTATTGGTCACCTGCAAGGACATGGATAAGATGGCTGACAGAGTCACAGTAGGGAATATGGCATTTAAGGGCAGCTGCAGACGGCACCCCAATTCCCACGGTTCACCCAGGAACAGCAGCAGGCTGGCACAGCATCCCATCATGCAGAGAAGGGCAATGATGCTCATTGCCCCACCAGAGGCACGTACCATTGGGGTGCCCCAGTGACGCAGGAACAAGATCACGATAGTGCATTGACTGGCTAGCACCACCAACCCTGCTACAATCATCCCAACTGACTCATAGCTGCTCCAGTAGAAGAAGATATAGGTTGGGTCAAGGCAATTTCTGCTGCGCATTTCAGACCACTTGCCCTTTGGACATGCAGTGCACTGGACGTCATCTGTGCGCAGAAATCAAATAATTAACACTACATATCTATGCAACATTGCACTCTAGAGTACTCCACTAAAGGTTTCACTTCAAAACATTCCTTAATTAGGTTTTAAGTGTTTTATAAGACTTATACCAATAATCTGATTTAGAAATTGCTTATATAGCCTGTTGCATGACTCACCAGAATTGTTCTGAAAACTTCCTTCTTTGCAATCTATACAGTCAAAGCAGCATGAAAAAAAGCCTTTGACACGTTGCACTTGCCCATCCTCACAGTTTGCAGAACAAGTTGACACAGGTACCTGTCACAATACAAATTAAAGTGTCCCAGTTCGGTATCACAGCTGTCAGAACTGCTTTACTGCACCCTGACACAAATGATCAATTTTATCACACGAATGCACATTACCCTTATCAGAGGCTATTTCCTGTGTTTTTTTTTTCCTTTTGACTTTACTTACCTGAGATCCTGTGTGCCAGACGATGCTGGATTTGTCAATGGTTAGCTCCTGGTAGAAGGTTCCAATTTCCCTGAAGGTAATATTATTGTTTTTCCACACCCAGACCAACAAATTATAGCCTATGTTAGGGTTTCCATTTTCATCAAATGTAAAATTGATTCCATTAACAGTGAATGTGACCCTCTTCAACTCTGCCAATAACTATAAAAAAGACAAAAAAATGATTATGAATACGTATGCATACGCACATAGTCACAAAGACACATATAAAACATAAAACTTTAATAGACAAATAAAAATACCTGCCAAGAGTAGATTGTTTTATTGTCCATGGTGTTGCAGCTGGTGTTAGTGCACCCTAGCATGTTGTGCAGTGCCTGTGCCACACTATAGGTGGCAGTATACACACTAAAGGCCGTACGCTGCACCAGAGGCTCCTCCATCAGGCTCATATTATTCAAAGACAGCTTCCAACACAGTGGGCATGGATTTGTCACTGTAGGGAGTTCCGTGCCTGGCTGTCTGAGGGGCTGTTTCAGTCGCTCTTCTGCAATCCTGGACAGGAGCACCCTGCTGTAGCTGTTGAGCTGATCCATAGGCTGTGTCATGTCAGCAAAGGCCAGGACAGTGCCTATTTGGTTGACATTGGGCAAAGTGAAAAAGTCTTTGTGCATTCCCCAGGCAGTGCTGCCCACCCAAACTGCTGATAAATTCCTCTTTATTACCTAGGCATGTCCAGATTAATGGAATTAGTGTTTGGTTAGAGTTAGAGACCTTTCTCCTCAATACAAAACAAATGCAATACAGCTATATGGGCTTGTGAGGCTGTGACACTTTATCTTTTGCACATACACACATATACATGTACATATACAACTGGTGTTTGTTTGACCTCTTTGGTAGAAGAGCAAAAGTGAAGACATGACATGGCCGTTACTACCTCACAGGGCTATATAGAGTACATTGAGTAGAATGTAGTACGGTAAATGTAAATAATAATAATAAAAAAGTCCAAATACAATTAGATATTTGATTGCTTACAGAATCACTGCCATTTTTACCAATGAATCTAGAACCTCTGGGGTAACCATGTGCAGCTTAAAGCACTCCACATGTTACAACAGCTAATGGGAACCAATGGCACCACCTTAGCGGCTGTCACAGACCTCAGCAAGGTGCCAGTAATCTACTAATATTGTGATGTGTGTGTGTGTGTGTGTATATATATTAATATATATATTTTAAAAGTTGCGAGCATATTAAACAAAATAAGGGCACAGAAAGCATATTAAAAAAAAAGTAAGGGCACATTTACTGACCTCTGTGAAGAATGCAGTGGCTGACTGTGTGAGTGCAAAAAGCACCACCACCCCAACATTTGTCCCTCTGATGTGCTCAATTATGTCCCTTATGGCTGGAATGGGGTCAGTGTAGATAGGAATGAGGCCCTCGTATGCCACACATATCGACTGGTCTGCTGCCATGGAGGAGAACTGCTGCTGGCCCTGTGTACCATATTCATCTTCACTGGCAATCACTGCGACCCAGTTCCAGTTGAACTCCTTCAACAAACGAACCATGCCTTCTGCCTGCAACCTGTCACTTGGCACAGTGCGCATGAACGATGGATAGAGGTTTTTGTCACTAAATGTGTCGCTGGTCGCCCCATAGCTGACCTGGTGAAAGAACAGAGCTTGTTTGGACACCAAGGAATATAATTAAAAGGAATGAAATAATAATAAAAGGAAAGTGTAATAAAAGTAGTGCAAAGGTGAAAGGTGCTGGTCCAAGGAAAAAAAAGGTGATGAAATATTTGCTCATGGTAAGAGTGATTTACACTGTCAGGGATCTGTCAGGGCAGGAAAAAAGGATGCAGTCACATAACTAACAAACACAGGGGATTAAATAAATCATGAACAGGGAACACAGGCCCTCACAATAGCACACAACACACAGACACAGTGACCAGACGAGAACAAGCGATAGCAACAATACAATTATACTTACAAATAACAGGTATACACAATCAGGAAAACACATACAACAAACATGAAACTCTGATCTAGGACCAGAGCACCCCAACTACTAGTCAAAGGTTCATACACCTTCTCATTTGTGGGACTTTCTGGCTATTTTAACATTTTGGAACAAAAATGAAGTCTATATGAATAACAATGTGAGGGTATGTAGAAAGAAAGTTGCAGACAAAGCAAAATTCTTCATATTTCAGATTCTTCAAAGCAATGAACTTTTGCTGTGATGACACTCTCAACCACCAAAAGTCCTATTTTGAGAAGTAGCTGACTGTATCACCCCATGAAGCTGCTTATGATAATGCCTACAGTGTGCAAAGCAGTCACAAAGATAGAGATAACTGATTCTGAAAAATCCGATTAATCAAATGTATGTTTATTTCATTGAATTTTTTTTTATTATGTCTCCATAGCTATGAAAAAGGCAAATGTGTCAAAACCTATGTCTGGTAATATGAGATGGCTAAATGTATTGAATGTGTTTACTAATAGCACTATAACAAACCATATAATAATTATTGTGGCATGGAGAGTAGAATTTTAGTTATCATTGTATGTATTGTTCCTATTATGACAGATGGAATACAAACATACCAATGGAAGCAGGAAAAATCCAAGGAGCTGGCCAACAACAGACACAATTTCAGAGCTGTATGGTCCAATGACGGCCACGGCGCGGGAGACGTAGTGTGTGTAGTTACACATCACAGGCAACACCCCCGAAGAGCCCTCGGTAATTAGGAACATGGTTGGCCTCATTATGATGGCCGTCTGCTTGCAGGTGTCAAAGAGCTCATAGCCCAGTTTGACTCCAGGCAGGAGGTTTGGTTGTGCATTGATTTTGTCCACTGAGAACTTCATGACTATGGCCAGGGCGAGACCGTATTCGTTGACCCTGTCAAGACAAAAACAGACAGTTCTCTTCAGACAGGGAATAGAATATTTGTAGTGTCAATGCTGCTTGTACGTATTTACCTGCCACACTGTACGTCGTCTGGCTTTACCCTTTTGGTCAGATTGCTGGTGAGCCGGTTAATTTCAAAGTAGCCCGCGAGACGGATGTCCCCAGAAGAGCTGAAGATGTTTGTTGTTATGTTCTGGAACCACTCAGGCTCCTCTTCAGCAGAACTCCACCAGAGCGTCAGGCAGAGCAACAGAGTGAGTGTGCCCATCTGCCTAGCCATCCTAACAGAAAAAAAAAGTAAATCTGACACCAGGATAATACTTAGACATGAATCTAAAGCAGTAAGTCATACATTTTACAAGATTGCTTTCATGAACATTTTAATTACAAAAAACCCTTGATTGGTGGATTACTATAAAGGTGTTTTAAATAACATTTCATAATATAAAATTTTTAATAGGTGGAGGTATGGAACGCATTTTTATGAATGCTGATATTTATAAAGGAGCATGCACTGAACATAACAGAAATAACCCCACAGCAAAACAATAATGAATGTATTAGATGTGCAGATAGACTAACCTCAGTGGTAAACTCAGATGTGAGTTGATGACTGGTCTGAGGAGCACAGCCTCCCCTCTCTCCTTATCCGTGATCAGTCAAACTATGATGTCTCCATCGGCAAAGTTGTCCGGGGTATCTTAACACCTTGAAAAACGTGAGTGCGCTCAGCTGTCCACAATGGATTTAAATGTGTGGCAGTGGTGAAACTCAAGAGAGAATATACGCTGGCATATGGAAATGATGCCCTCTCTGCTCCTCCTCGTTTTTCCACTGTGGCCTCCATTAAGGCGATGCACCTCTCCGCGTGTACGTTCCACTCATTTCACCCTTGCGTCGGTGCATGTTTGGGATAACGAATAAATAAGTAAATGAATAAATAAATAAATCAGGCTTAACTCTCACTTCAAAACAACAGTCAAATCTGCGGGCAGAGTAGGAAAAACAAGCAAAAGAAATTTGCATGTTGATTTGATGACAGCTCCATGACACTGTTTTCCAGGGTACTGTTCCAGGGAACTTTGGTGTGTACAATTTATGTTAACGAAAAGATCTGAATACAATAGATCCAAATATTCTATAAATCTACAAATGAAGAGTTACGTGGACATAAATTAATAGAAAGAGTCGCCATTTGATCTGTCTGCTCTGAAATAAGAGCACCAATATTGAATTTTCAAAGGAAATTGCTTTGAAATTTCCTTTTAGAGGTTCTATGCTTTCCCGCAACTGTATGCAACATTATGATTTGCCGGAAGAAGCAGGTGGCAGTCTCTCAGGTTTCATGCGAAGTCAGTTTGAATTTCCCTGGCATTTGCTTGTGGCATTCACCAAAGGCACTGCTGTGTGGCGCTGTCTTATGAACTGCAATGAGCACATGACTTGTCCAAATACCTTCCAGCTCAAACCACACCACACTCATGGTCGGACAGACAGTGTGGTCGACTCTGGGTTTGAATGGCTGCCCCTCACTGTCCAGAATGGTCAGTGCAATGCAGCACGAGCAGGGACATTTGGCGCCATTGGTTTCATGCTTGTTCAAGACGTGACATTTGATCTGGGCTGTGCTGTAAAATGTTTTCTAGCAAGTGCTATCCACTACAGTATGTGGTCACAGATTTTGCATGCATGTATGAATCCGAGAGACATGACATTTCATGTTGTTTTGCATAGTGATTTGAATGGGCCAATTTCTTGTCCTTTTATGTTTATATGAGTCTTGTGATTTCCATCCCAAGTGCTTTGCATTACGCACATTTAATTCTGAATACCAAATAACTTGCTTCTCACTTTTGAAGCTCGTAATTTAGCTCAAAATTAAAAATGGCTGGCAAAAGTATTTCAGTCAGCATTCAACTTTTATGTCCTTTTATGTCCAGCATTTACATCTACACCTTCCACTACTGAATGCATAGAGTGCATCCAGAAAGTATTCACAGCACATCAATTTTTTTTCCCCTCAGAATGTTACACACAACACCCCATAATGACAACATAAAAAAGTTTACTTGAGGTATTGGAAAATTTATAAAAAAAAAAAAAAAACTGTGAAAGTACAAGTAGATAAGTATTCACAGCCTTTGCCATGATGCTGCATCCTGTTTACCCTTGTTCATCCTTGAGACATTTGTGCAGCTTATATAGAGTCGACCTGTTGAACGTGATTTGTTGGACATGATTTGGAAAGGCACACACGTCTATATATATGCGGCCACAGCTGACAGTTCATGTCTGTAGTCAAAGGAGCATGAAGTCAAAGGAACTGTCTGTAGACCCCCGAGACACGATTGTCTCAAGGCACAAATCTGGGAAAGGTTAGAGAAAATTTTCTGCTGGTCCCATTGAGCACCATCATCCATGAGTGGAAGAAATTCAAAACCACCAAGACTCTTTCTATAGCTGGCCGTCCACCTACAATGAGCAATTGGGGGAGAAGGGCCTTAGGGAGGTGACCAAGAACCCAGTGGTCTGTCTGTCAGAGCTCCAGAGGTCATTTGTGGACAGAGGAGAACATTTCAGAAGGACAAGCATCACTGCAGCAATCCAGTGGCCAGACAGAAACTACTTTTTCTAAAGAAAAGAGTTTACCAAAAGGCAGAAAGAGTCTCAGACCAATTCTTTGGTCTGATGAGATAATAATCGAACTGTTAGGTTTGAATGCCAGGTGTCATGTAGTGGGGATGTTTTCAGCTGCAGGAACTGGGAGACTAGTCAGGACAGAGGGAAAGATGACTGCAGCAATGTACAGAGACATCCCGCGTAAAAAAAACAACCTGGAGTTCAACTTTCAGCAGGACAACGACCCCAAGCACACAGCCAAGATTTCAAAAGAGTGGCTTCAGGACAACTTAGTGTCCTTGAGTGGCCCAGCCAGAACCCAGACTTGAATCCGATTGAACATCTACATTTACATTTACATTTACGGAATTTATCAGACACCCTTATCCAGAGTGACTTACTATCAGCAACTTACTACTCAGGGACACAGTGGAAGTAAGTGGGATTTGAACCATAGGCAAGTGTGTTCTACCACCCATCTCTGAAGAGATCTTATCTTTTTTTTTACCCCCCACCTCTATACCCTAATGTGTACCCTGCTTTTGTTTCTGACCTTTTTCCCTATCTTCCTGACATGTCCACACCCCCCCCCCCCCTTTCCCAATGTACTGTGTTGTGTATATGTATGGTCAGGTCGATGACCAAGTTTCAGTAGTACTTGTACTTTTGACATGGTTTGTTGCAACAGCAATAATGTGTTTCATCAATCAATCAATCAATCAAAATGGCTGTGCACCAACGCTTCCCCTCCATCCTGATGGAGCTTGAGAGGTGCTGCAAAGAGGAATGGGAGAAAGTGGCCAATGATAGGTGTGCCAAGCTTGTGGCATCGTATTCATAAAGACTTGAGGCTGTAATTGCTGCAAAACTTGCATCGACAAAGTATTGAGCAAAGACCGTGAAAATTTTTTTTTAATGAATTGCGAACCCATTCGAATCCACAACCTTCTGATTAGGGGTCCGATTCTTTACTTGTTAGGCCACCACTAGGTAATTGGTAATTGATGGTCAGTACAAAGGTAAATCACAATCAAAGGTAAAGTAAATGGCAGATTAGTTTTTGTTAGGATTTTTTCCTTTCGTAAATTAAAACATGAATTATTTAAAAAAAAAATTAGCTCAGGGATTGAATTACTAAAATAATTCAAAAATTCTACATTCTAGTTTGCAAGACAAAACAAACATCATTAGATATGCATCAAGTCTTATATCCAGCAGATGTCATTGTTGCTCCTCAGTGTTAGTCTACTAACATCCTGCTCTCTAGCACACGTGAGCACATGCATGGAGAGATGGAACTTTGGAAGAAAGGATATGGCATTTGTAGTTAATAGTAGGCTAGTAGGCTAAAGTAGGCTGTAGTTTTTTAGTTTAAAGAGAGTCAAATAGGTAGATAGATTTGGTAATATTAATAAACACCACATTTGACATGGTCACAGCGATTTGAATATAGCTGACATAAAATAAAGAGAGCAGTGCAAGTAAGGAGTGAGCAAGTGAGTGAGTGAGTGAGTGAGTGAGTAAGTGGAGTGGCACATTTTTTTCTCTTTATCTGCTTGGGGATCTTGACGTAAGCAGAAGCACAATCCTCTGTTCTGGATCTTATCTTCTTACTGTATTTTTCCTGAAGCAAAAATGTGTAGCTCTAATTAAAGTATATACACTACATCAGACTGTATGAAACGTTGTTCGCATTTGTGATCTCTCTCTGTGTGTGGGTGGCTTACACTAGTGCATTGTGGGTCATGCTCAGATGTCACATATGTGCAGAGCTGAGGAGCTGTGCAAACTACACTTATGGATATCTATCTTTCCAATGTTTTTCTCAAAGGTCTGACTTGCTGGAACTTTCCTCTTTTGATAATTTGATAAAGATGAGGAGGACTTTGCAAGAAGGAAAAAAGTGTGTATAACGGACTGAATAACAAACCACATCTTCTCCAATACTGTAATACATTGCACTTACAAGACTATCCTCCAGTTCCTAATGACCCTGTTTTATGAATGATCTTAATAACAACCTCAGCTGCTTTCAGTTTGCAATGATGTTTTATGGGTATGTCATTTAGGAACACAAAGAGTGGGTTAAAAAGGTCAAAATACAATAAAAACCTATTGTATGTATTTAATGCAGCCTTATTCAACACAATTTTTTTTTCCGAGCCAGATGTCTTGTGCTTTTTTAATCAGTGCTGTAGGACAGTCATAAAAACACGCACACACACACGTTACACCTTGAATTAAAAGTTCAATGCAGTGTCCAGGGCAAACCAATAGATGTCAGCTGTGAGCTCAGTTGCAATTGCAATCGAAAACAGCTCTGGCACTGAACATGTGCAACACTGGGTTGTGAAACACATCCTGTTTTTTTCTCTGAAAATGGTCCATAATGTCCTGAAAAAGAGGGGAAAAACACAGGTGTCATTGTTTATCTGGGCAAGGAAAAAAGTCAAACCAGAGCACACTGGTACATGGGTACATTGCGCTCAGCGGATGTTTGGAAAACTGATAAGGGCACAGAGTGCATTCGCACCAGTCAGCAAGTGAAGGTCCAGGCTGATCTGACTGGTCTGGTCATTCATGGTGCAGATTCTAGGCTTGTTATTAGATGTTCAAAGTTCATACAAATGCGACAGTGTAAAACATGGAATATAATATAACCGAAAAAAGAGAGTCAAATTTCCAACTGGAACGTAGATAAGGCTTTTATTTAAGAATAAGCCGAGATCCATCCTTGGACTCTGAGGTTTCGGGGTAGGTTTAAGCCTTTGTATGAAAACTTTTAACGCAACGTGGAAACTCGAGTGGTACAGGTGTAAGTACAGGTTAGACTCTGAAATCAACTGGTCATATATTTTAATGCAACAATCTCCCTCGACTGCTTATTCCAGTAGAGCTCTCTTTATTCATCCCCCTCTGTGAAAAACCATTAGTGTCTTCTACTCCCCCTCTCTTCGGTGCTCCTCCCCTCCTTCCCTTTCCTCTCCTCTCTTCTCCTTTCTCTGGCCTGAGAAAGCCCGGATCCGGCCAGCGCTAATCTCCATCAGGAGCTTGAGGAACACTGGGGCCGTTGTCAGCATGCCGGCCAGATAGACCACAGTCGCTGACAAATTATTAACTGGCCTCCCTGTGCCGAGTGGAGCAGGCCGACTGGCAGCAGAATACTAACTCCTTCTCCTGGACGTTGCACCATCTGTCTTCATCAGCAGACCCCTGCGATGGAGTTAATATGGGAATCTGGGCCAGGCACCCACCAACAATGCATCCTTAATAGTGACTTTACTTGTCATATGCTGTCATTGGGTGTGTATAATATATACTACATACACATACATACACATGTACATATATTTTATTACAGTAGTGCACTTACATGTATGAAAGAATGTTTTGTTCCTTTATACATTTACTGCATGTTACAGTAAACTTTAAACAGCATATGAACATTAGACACCATTAGCTGTGAATAATGGGACTATGCGAGCATCACCAGACATTGTTTATTATACCGGGCTGTCTTCTTGCAGTGCACATGCAGAACCTGTTGGACAATTTGGAACTGAGAGGGTTAAATGTGCCTCACTGCTGGCTTCACTCTGTCTCTTGAGGTTAAACACACGACGCATCCTCACTTCCTGCTACCCCTTTATCTCCTGATGTCCGACCTGTTCTTCTGGTTCACAAGGAGTGCATGTTTGTGTGTGTGTGTGACTAAATGTTACAGTGTGTTTGAAAAATGTTTCTCACTGTGAATATGCATTTATGTCCATAAATGGGGTGTAAACACATCCACAAACATATGCACATATATGAATGGATGTATGGTACACATGCGCACACATGCATGCTGGATCTTTACACACACAGACACAAGCCAAGCAGAGGAAATGTTCCTGGATCAATGTGGGTAGAGGAGGGAGGGGCTGGAGGAGGAGGCAACCTGAACTGTCATCCATTTGTCAGCGCTGACCTCGGTGATTTGCCAGGTGCCGTAATATAATACAGCACCTGCCAAGGGGGTAAGAACCGGAAAGAAAACACATACAAAAATTAACCAAGTACCTGGAAACCCGGTGACACTACGTGTGGAGCCGATGGGAGTCAAAGACCTCAAACAATATCTGTTTGCACTGCATAGTGAATGAACGGCAGGTCAAGGAAAGGTCGGCGGAGAGCTATTGGCCCACAGCTCACCTCTTTTCTGTGACCAGTGCCTACATGCCTTGGGGTTCATAGTTCACAAGTTGAAATATACTATAATAAATATTACATGTGTGTGTGTTTTTTTTAAATGAGTGCATTGGAGTGTGTGTGAGTGCTAGCGGTGCAGTGATTGTATGATTATGCGTCCCATGCCAAGTCGGGTTCATGTTCCGTGTTATAATTATACAGTACTCTATCAGTTCAAGGGTAGCTCAAGACTGACCAGCTGATTGTCACCTACAAATATAAATATGGCTATGTGAGAAGAAGGCTGATACTCTCGCGTCTGGAGTCACGGCCGATGCCATGCTTACCGTGAGTTCCAGTTCAAAACAGCTAAATTAAGGCTCAAATGGCAACTAATGTGTACATGGTGGACAGAAAATGAAGCTAAAGAGACAATTTTTTTTTGTTAATTACATCTTGGGGTAGCTCTTTAGACTGAATCCAAGGTAAAAGCATCCCTGGTGATTTCAGATATTACAGTTAGCAGCAAAGGAACCAAAACAGAAGGTCCTTGGCAACCCCCAGAGATTTCTTGTCAGGTTAATTAAAACTCATATATCTTTAATGGTTTCTTTTTAAGCCATAGAATCCTTTTTTTTCTTCAGTCCTCATATGACTTTTGAGAAGGAAACTTTGGGTGCACTGTACTTTGGGCACTTTTTATGTCTTTATGCGGATCACTTTCTCAAAAAAAAAGTGTCCAACAGTCAAATTTCATCTGAAGGAAGCTTATTTATGAGGAGCTGAATGATTATCCACAAAGTGGGGGGCTGTTTCTGAAGAGAACAAAATTGTTGTTGCACCCTGGGGTGCGTGAGTGAGTGAGTGCAGTGTAATTTTACCAGGTTGTCTGAGGTGTCATGCACCTCTAATGTTAGGAGACAGAAGCTCAAGGAGCCTTTGATTGATTGGCTAAATTGGAGCTGCTGTGAACACCTGGCTACATTTCAGGTGGTCCTAGCACACCAACGCACACACAACATGTACAAGTTAAGCAAACCGGCTAAAGCTAACATGAACAGATCTGAAACGCCATACACATCTATTATATACACATTTTTCTATTCTCCACATTTAGGACAATGAATTGCTAATCAACTGTCCTCAAGTAGAATGAAACACTCAAGGGCACAACAGTAGTGGCCATTTGCGACATATGTTCAGGTTATGAGGAGTGCATGCATTCTGAAAGTTGTTAATGACTTTTCAAAAAGTCAAAATAATGAAAATAAAAAATACAACATACAAACCCAAAACCTGGGCTGTCTTTTTACTTTTTACAGGCCGTGCAGATAAAGGGAAGCACAAACAGATGCAGTATTCCAAACATATTACATGCTATAATCTCTAAAGCATGGTCATGGGGGTCTCTAAGAGTGCAAAAGGAATACTGTATAATCCACCTTGCCAAGAGATAGTAACGTAGCAAAGGGATGAAGCTGTCCTTAGCCCACTGAGCAACTGCTACTCCAGGTTCAGAACAAATACAATTAATAACACAAATCGTGAAATGAAAATACTTTTATTTTATTTTATCCGTGCTTGCTCTTATTACTTACATTACTTTTTGACTCTCTGTTTCAGTCGCTCGTTTTCATTTCTGCAGGTAGGGAATAAATAGTGGCACCTTGCCCCCAATGGGAACAGCATTTATTCATTAGTGATTCATCTTCCTGTGACTCAAATAATTGCTTTCTCTAAAGGCAGACTTCACATCTGGCACAGGGAGTGAAAAAAAGAGGGCGGAACAGCTGTTTTTAGAAACGCTCCAGTCGGCACAGCTTCCACCTCGGGCTTTCTGTCCTTCGCAGCACAGGTCTGGATCTGTTTACTCCACACACAGGTTTATTCTGGGAAGATTTGACAAAGGTATTGCTCATGAGCTCCTTTATGCATCACAATAGCCTCCTCGTGGTATATAGCCTGCGGGGCACAGTACACCTCTGTTTTTCTCTTTAGTCACATCCACATGCTACAACTGCCTTTTTAAAAATACTTTACTATTCAAAAGATATATTAAAACATACCCGTGTGGGTATTAATCATAATCATGATCTTTTTTATGTTCATCCAGTCAATGGGCTTCTATTCAGATTCTGAAGTGGAGCTTTCCCCAGTGCATTCAATGAGGCGTAATCAGAAGCTGCTTGCTAGGGCTGCACCATCCCTTTAATTAACACAGCGGCGTTTCGGAGCAGAGAGCAATTTGCTCATTTCATTTCAATTATTTTTAGCCATAAATGCTTCGGGGCAGCTGCGTGGGCGAGAGGAGAGGAAAAGATGAAATGAAACAGGAGAATCTGGCTGAAAAATAGAAAGGATAGATTTTTTGAAAAAGCCCCCAATCACTTTTCATGAAACTGTGTGATTTGCATAAATTAGCTTTACAAATGTATATTGCTTTAGTCTGGACCAATATGTGCTCACATTGCAGTACATATATTGCACCGCAGGACTAAATCCAATTCATATTTGGTCATTATAATTTAGTTTTACTACAGATATCCTTTAATAAGTTTAATATATTGTGGCATATTTAGTATATATTAGAAAATACTGCCACAGAAACCGTCAGATCCAATTGCGTATTTGAGTGAAAAAACAGCAGGTTTTAATGTAAAGAAGTGCTGCTTGTTTACACAAACACAACATATAGAGGTAGAGGCCTCTATCAGAGTTCCTTTGTAAGGGACCGCAAAAAAACTGTGAAGCTCTATGCTAGTAAGCACAAGTTGAACTAATGCATGAGTATCGGCATGGATCTGTGACAATCTGGGTCATTGATGCATGCTATACTCAGTCTGTACAGATGTATGTCATTTGTATACAGGTGATGGAGATCAAGGCAGTGAGGCCGGAGATGTGACAACCACATTTGCAAATTCAGTTGTTTTAAATACATAAATATCTCCTATAATATATCATATATTATTAAATGTTAATGTATTCACAACTGTTATCTTTTCAATATATTATGGTATACTTATGTTGCATAATAGACATTGCTGCCAGGAGTTTATAAGAAGGATGATTCAACTGAACGTCACAGCGGTGACACTACAGGAAATTCCACATTTCATGACTTCCAGAGGATGACAACAGTGCTCACACTGTCTTTGTCACGCTCCAAAGACGTTTTTGGAAATGACAGAGTGACAGGGACACTGAGGTGACTACAGCGTGGGGACTCTCAGCTGATTTTGTCCCCCCCAGTGTAAAATTCTCACCTTGACCTGCAACAGTGTTTTTGTGTGTTTCCTGGTCTCACTGACCATTGTGTGTTAAGATCAGATGCCGTCGGGGCCTAAAAACACAAAATAAGGAGAAGGATGTTCAGATGTGACTTTCTGCTTTCAAAACACCTGTTTTTCTGACTCAGCCTCTGAATCTGAATCACACATCCACCAAGCCAAGCCTGAGGCCCAAGGGAGAGAAAACGAGGTATGCCATGGGTGCAGCAAATAAAGAACAATGTTTATTCCACAAATGACAGAAAAAAACACACGCTAAACCACCACGCCAAACGCTGAAAAGTGGGGTGCAGGAGTCCAACATGCCTACACACGCTCCTGGACAACACACACAAAGGTTAGGATATGATTTAGGATAATTATTATTTTTGCATATACCATGAGAGGAAACTTCTTACCACCACTGGAGTTCACCATCCAGCTGAATGAGATTTGTTGTGTCAGTACACTGATCCCTAAACACCAGCTATGACGCTGTTGACAAGAGTCATGTTGGAACCACCCTGGGCACCTAGGAACTGTGCCAGATGTGAATGGCTGGACCTTGGAAAGTCTGGACCTTGGTTGAATGACAACTTTATTTTTTTACAGCACAGCGTAAACCCATTGCTGTACCAGTAGGACCCACCCAGACAGCAGGTTGGCCACACCAACACCTATTCTAGCAAAAACCAAACCATCCAAGGAGATCTCCCATCTAGGTACTGTCCAGGTCAACATCTGCTAAGTGTCAGTGAATTGTTATGTCTGAAGTGGCTGGCAGAAGATTCAGTTGTGCTGAGGACATCGCTAAATTATTTCCTAAAAAAGGCAACGTGAAGAAGGCCGATGGTCTGCTGCTTCCAACTGGTTCATGGCACCTTTCCATGTATATCCTGCCTTCACATCACATCATTAGAGGGACAGTAACTCATTTTACTTTAATAAACTGTTTGAAACAAAACGCATGCTCCGTTGCCCAGTAACCTTCATAGACTCCATACCTTTGCCCTTGATTGTGAGTTAAGGGGAAGAAGATGATTGGATGAGTCACCGAGCGTGGGCTGCTAGTGTAAATTTCACAAGAGTCTCCAGCTCTTGGCAGAGCACTGGGTGCATGTGGTGGATATTACAGTCCTGGCGATAGGGGGTACACTGCTGTCTCGGGTCAAGTGATGAGCATGGTGGGAAACTGTCAGGAAATACACGGACCCATTGTCACAGTTAGCCCCATTATGGTGCGTGTTTCGAAGTACCTGGGCCATGCACGCTCACTTGCTGCATCCATTGGCGGTCTGTTTGGACATGACATGAGTCATGGTCGGATGGAGATTGGACCGTGACTCAGGGTCTCAGTTACACCCGGGGGTGGTCTTTCCCAGCAGGAATTATTGTGTAGAGTGAGAATGGTGGAGGTTTCTAACTCCCACACCAGCAGTGACTTTGAAGACTCAGCATCTGACAGTGGGATTAACGTGGATTATAGTGCTTTGAAGAGACTGCAGAACAAAGACTAGGTTTTCACCTCCCAACCAGAGACTGGCAGTGTTACTACTTGTTCTACTTAGACCACTGCAAGTAATGCAGCTAGTGCATTGCATACATTCAATAAACCAACCCCACTCATTTACAGCCAGCCAACCCCACTCCATTTACCAATAGGTGTGCTTCTCTCTATGGATTTAGAACTGCGCAGCTGGGTTACAAACAACATCTGGTAACAGTCAGTCAGTTGAAAGCAAATTGACAAGAGACAATATTGATCTTTGTAGTACTTTATCTACTCCATGTGTATTCACCCTCCTGGCTTCCTACATATGACTCTGTTTGTAATACTTATTGTAAGTTTCTCTAGATAAGGCTGTATTCTAAATGCCACAATTGTAAATGCTAAGGCAGTGTCTCTGCCTTCTCTCAGTAAATCGGGGTCCCTTGCTGGTAGAATGATTGTTGTCTGGTAAATAAGGCTTTATGTGTAATGACTTGCATTTATATTCGCTGTATTTTAACATGCAAATGTTTACAGAAAATGCTAAACTCATTTCAAACCAGCCACATTTTTTGCCCCGTACAATTAAACAGAAACAAATCTGGAATTACTGCATAAAAGAAATCCAATTCAGTCATTGTTATTTTCTTTATATTTCTTTCTCTTTAACTTGTTTAGTGTCATTTTAAAATCACATAGGCATGTAAATAAAATAAAACATTCTACCCTGAGTCTTTGAATAATCAAAGAAATAGTTGATAATATCCCTGCTTCACAATACTCCATGAGTATATTCATAATATATATTGTGCCTCCTAATCACGGGATCTTTACAATGGCTTGTAAATGGTTGCAAGTTATATAAATACTTACTTAATAAAATTCAGCTTGTACAGCTTGTTGTGACTTTCGTTCTCAAGAGTCTCAGGAGCTCTCTTGGGGATATTTTTTCTTCACATCACTGTATAAGTTGTTGCATGTGGGGAGAGTATGTATGCTCATGTATGCCAATATATGTAATTCAGTGCACAGATACCAAATGTTTAAAATCTGCATGCTGCATTTTCCTTTAAAAATGCCTGCTGTACTGCTCTCTATAATTACATAATCTAATGATAAGACAAGGATAAATCTAATGATAAATATGGTGAAATTTAATGGTTTAGATATGGTGATATACGTTTATCACTGACACCCATACAATTAACAGGACCTGGACTTAATTGTACTTCATTTTATGCTCTAGGCCCAATAATGACTATAATATAATTGTTTAAATTTTTTTTGTAGATTCTGTAAATTCTGTACTTTTGGGATGCAGCTACTGCCCATTTCCCCATGGTCTTTGATGTTTTTTTGTGATTTGGTTTTCTTCTGATCATTTGTACTGATTTTATGCTCTAGACCCAATAATGACTATAATATAATTGTTTAAAAAATTTTGGTAGATTCTGTAAATTCTGTACTTTTGGGCTGCAGCTACTGCCCATTTCCCCATGGTCTTTGATGTTTTTTTGTGATTTGGTTTTCTTCTGATCATTTGTTTTAGTTTAATTCAGTCCAGCTTTAGATATTGATCAATTCATGATCAATACAAAATCTTGCTGTAGCAATCTCTATGGCCAATCTCTATGTGTTCTTCTGGTCTTCATTTTGATGCCATTAACCAATCCTCAATGATCCCCCAAAAGCTGACCAGAGGCTACCAAGACCAGTAAATAAAATCTTTGGCATTGTACATTGAAGTGTAACACTTCATCATGCATTTCACATTTTGTTTCTAAATTTTTCCCCTTATGGGTGTTTCATAGGAAATGTTCATGCATGTTCTGAATTTCACTGTGCTAATGTAGCGTAGCGGCACAGATGGACAGTGCCGGAGACATGGCGGATGTCCTGGTGCAGTAAATGCTTTTCACAGAGGGTTTGTTGTAGTGGGAGTCTGTGTTGTGCGAGTGTGTGTCGGTGGGAGTAAAGTTGGTTGTTTGACTCCAGTGGAATGTGGCTGCTGACTCAGTCTGTCTGTCAGTTGTGGCCTCGCTCGCTCAGTGCACTCATTCACGCCCTCCTTCCCTTTTGGGGCTCATGTGTTGCCTCATGTCGGATTTCCGGTAAGGCTCATGGAATTTCAGGGAACAGTGCCTCAGAGTTCTCTGGAACATTGCCTTGTCTGAGATGAGATTTTGCAATGAAATGTATCGATTTGATTTGCTGAGTATTGGCTAAGCATTTAAAGTGTTTCCAACTTTACATGAGTTTAAAATTTTCCTAGTTGTGTCCCTCGAGGCTTGTCACATGGAGATGATTTTGGAAGGAGGTGGAAGTTTGCACTGTGACATAACCAGCTCGGTGTTGTAGGTTCTGCAGCGCAGACAATCATAGAATATGTATTTGTGTGTGTGTGAGTGTGTCTGCATGCATGTGTGTGAGATTCACCACACCCGCCTGTCTGAAACGATGCCCAGAAATGAATGTCTTTCAGCCTGGATTACGTGGGCTTGCCAGATCTCTCGTCTCTCAGTGTGCTGTCATAACAAACACACGCACACAAAAGGAGTTGTGGCCTTTCTGGGGCTCTTAGGTCTCCTTATCACCACGTCCAGTACCATGCAAGTGCTGGGATTCTCCTCCACCGTTCCAGCCATTCTGTCACGTCTCACTACCTACTGTTCTGCATTGGGAAACCCTGCAAAGTGTCTTGAAAAAAAAGTACTCTAAAATCAGATTAAATAGTAACTAGAATTATAAAACCTGCATGAAAATCATTAATTGCCTTACATTAAGATTACTCATTCACCAATAGTGCGTCATGTTCCTGCTTCTTGTTTACAATAGTATATTTAAAAAGATCTAAACAGTTTCTGAGGCTTTCTAACACTATATGACATTGTTAAAATGTTTGAAACATATTGAAATGTTGCTTTATTGCAACAATGCCCTTTTCCCCTTTCCAACACAGATTTAAACCATTCACATTCATTCCCTGTATTGCTTACCAGGAAATTGAGCGCATATCATACCTGCAACTCCTGCCTGTTTTCATTTCAATTGTCCAGTTTTGTAATTGTGCAAGTTATGCACTGCAGACATATGTGGATTTCATGTTGCAGATGAAATGCATGATGCAAACGAATTGTGCACGATGGCTCTCCAGACCTTGCATGAAACAGCACATTCACTATGTTTATGTTGGGTGTGCTTAATACACCTGTGTGGCACTGCGTGGTGCAGTGTGGTGCTGCCTCGCTCTTCTGGTGGAATGCAGTTCATTAAGATCTGCACCTATCACACACACACACAAACGCGTATACACACAGAGATACACACACACCCACGCATGTGTATGCACACTCAAACACACACACACACACACACACACACACACACACACACACACAGGATATGAAAGGCTGAAGGGTTCTGGAATGTGACCTTCTGGCCTTACACCCAACAGACTTCCACCCACAGTCCCGGCTCTCTGAGAGCAGGGAGAAGCTAGAATAGACCTGGTGTATGGCAACAGGGGACACACTCTGTTTGTAAACCCTGGCCTTGTGACACAAAGAGACAGATAACACCAGGGAATGCTCTACAAATGCATATGACCCTGTTAGAAAGAACGAAGGAAAGAAAAATAAATATAGGGTTAGGGTTCTACAAGCACAGTTTTGCACAAGATGTAGATTAAGCTCACGTTCAAGACAAAATCTAGAAAGGTACATCTTGTACACCTCTTGCTGAACCTTGCAATCACACATTTTTCTGGTTTCATAAATCCTGACTTTCCAGTTTGGCAATTTATTTTTTTATTTTTAATTTTTTTTGCAGTGCAATGCAGTGTAGTGCAATGTAGATAACATGTACATCTAAACTGAAAAGAAATATGTGTAAATAAACTTCATTTTTGTGCTCATGATAATCAGTGAATTGCACTAAAATATTTCAAATTAAACAAGGTTTTCAGACTAGACCATTCATTATACAATTTATGCATGACTGTTCCTTCAGAAATATAAGGACACTTTTTCCTAACAGCTACTGTATACTTTAACTAATATGGATCCTTGGTTATGGTAATACACTGCACTCGCTCTGCAGGTGTCCAAGACTTTGTGGAACAACTTGAATACAAATGGTCCAATTTATGGGGTGCCACAGCCTCATTTGCATGTACACTATGTCTAGTATGTCTGTGCCTGAAGGAGCAACTGGGCCTTATCAGTGTGGCTAATGAACAGACGGAGCACGAACAACAATCCTGTAATGTAAATCATTTTGCAACAACAGACGAGGCTCAGTCAAACCTCACCCATGGTGACAGGAGAATGGACACTGACATATCTGACAGATCTGGTTCTCCAAGTTGCCGAGGGCAAGCCTCCAACTTTGCCCATAGTCCCTCTGGGTGAAACATTGAGCCATTGAATACAGTTGGTTCATGTCTGTAGTATTAAAATACACACTTCCTGTGAATCCTGTAAATATATATTGCAATACTGCATTCACAGTGCAATTGTTACTTAAAGATGGACACAAGAGGTCTGATTAATCCTTAAAAATATAATCACACACAATGAATACACAGATAGAGCTCAGGTTCTAAAATGCATAATGCATTTAAATTAGTTCTAGTATATAAAATGTGCAATAAAATGTTTTACATCAGAGGACATGCTTCATTTTAGCTGTTTAATGATGTTTGTGGAGGGAAAAGTAGCACTAATTTTTGTTTTTACAAATAAAACAATGACCCATCCCTCTCTGACATTGATAGTCTGATCCAAAAGGTCTTCTGACCACATTCATAGAACACAAACACTGTGTGTGTGTGTGTGTGTGTGTGTGTGTGTGTGTGTGTGTGTGTGTGGCTGCCAGAACTGTCCTGTTAAATCCATAGGAGCTGATCCTACCTGAGCCAGACAGGCTGGTGCCAAAGTGTCATAAAACAATCAGGAGGAGGCAATATCTCTCCCCTGCCTCCCAGAGGACAAGCCCAGCAAACAGATGGACCTTTTGAGCCGGGTTACTAGGAGCCAAATATCAGGATCCCACTACTTCCTGCTGAGAGGATCAGAATACAATATTCAGTTGATGATCGGTTTACAGATATAAAAATATGAAAATATTCAAGTCTAATGAAACATGGTGTGGTATTGCTCATTCATTTCTGTAAAACAAAACAAAACAAACAAACAAACAAACAAAATGTGCACAAACATTTTCTAAGCTACCCCCTTCTAAGGCCAAAGTTTCTACTACGAAGGGTTCTACCACGACCAGATGACAAAATCACCATAGCAACAAGTAAAACAAACAGTGTGCGGGTTTTGAATGTGGATGAAACAGTAGACCCACAATTGCCACACAGAATGCAAAATGGGTTGACCTAGTAGCAAGGCTCTTTAGAATAGGCAGCACACTCCTTAACTAATCCAGTAATCTTCCACTGCTTGGTCATGGCTGTTTGGATGACAAACAAAGGCTCTTTTCTAATGTTTACCAGAACGGCTCTGTAAATACTGCGAGTGCCACCGCATTAATGCGGCAGGCCCTGTACCCAGGCTTTCACACATCACATATTTAGGAGAAATTTGCTGTTATCAGTTTGCCCATTGTTTCATCCGCTGAATGTTGCTCTTTGTGTTGATTTGTGTGGTCCACTCTGGCTTTCTTTGGTGAGGCGGCATGTGCATTTGGGTTAGGCCTACCGACTCAATAGAAGTGAATATTTAAACCAAATGAAACGGTCCTGATTTTTTTCCCCATTAGTGAAGGCCAAACTCCCATGGACCTACCCAGATTACCATAGCAGTTATTTTCATTGGATGCTGCAGCTGCTACCTGCTGCACAGTAGGTAATTCTCACATCTTATAAAAGCTTATAAAAACAATAACACTAAGAATATCTGAATGCTAATGTAGTCATTGTTTATCAAATTTTTTTAATGTAGGTCTTTAATTAGTTCTATCACAGTGGATGGCCTAGCGGATAAGGAAACGGACCCGTAATTGGAAGGTCGCTGATTTTAATCCCGAACCGCCATGGTGCCACTGAGGTGCCACTGAAAAAAATACCGTCCCCACAAAATAGTGTCTGCCCCCTGCTCACCAAGGTTGATGGGTTAAAAGCAGAGGGCACATTTTGTTGTGTGCACCATGTGCTGTGCTTGCTGTGATTCACAATGACAGTCACATCACTCTCACTTGCACCCCATGGTCTCCACAGTCATTTTTCTTGCCTCTTGTTTCAGTAATAACATGTTTTATGTAACAGATTAATCGCTAGCAATAATGTGTTCATTTCGACTGCAAGATGAGACCACACATGGTGCCATCATCTCCCTTTTTGCATTTTCAGGTGCCAGTCTTGACCAGCTGTTTAGCCTGCTGTTTACAGGTCCATGTTTAGTCCGGTTCATTACAGGTGCAAGTATACGTTGAGCTTTGATAACTTCATTAATGTATTCTTGGGTTAGTCAAACATTAACCTGATGTATTGATCAGTACGAACTGAAAGTTGACAGAAGCCAAGGGTCTTTACTGAGAATGTTCTTATGACGGCAACCCTCATCAGCAACAGACTGTCTATTTTTCAATTAACTCAAATGTTTGGGTTCCTTAGAAAACCAGCAGGCACATTTTTTTGACTGCAGGCCAGACCAACCACCATGATGACACACTCCATATGCCTTCATTCCATACTAATTATCAGAATTTTGGCAGGGGGGAATTCGATCCGGTCAACAGTTGGCTCTTAATCACATCGGGGGGGCTGTTATGAGTCTATCAGTAGTTCTGCAGTAGCCTTGCAGATGACCCGCCCCCAGGCAGTTGGAAAATGCTTGTGTGTGTGTGTGTGTGTGTGTGTGTGTGTGCGTGTGTGTGTGTCACTTGATGCGTTGCATTTTTGCACTGTGTGCAAACTCTTAAGACATGCCTCCAATTTCCCTTAATTCACATTCACCATAAAAAAGCAAATGTTTGACTACTCTGTGACACATGCAAACCATTTGCAATCTAAGCCATATTTTAAACACTTATTAGAATGAAAACAGAGTATAATTACATATAATATTGTGAGACAATAACCTTTTTAACCTTGTGTACTTTGCACATTATATAAAACCCATGTGTTAGTTATTTCTTACTCTTTCTTTAATGAAGTGTGGTGATGAATAATCACTTGCTCTTATCACAGTGTTACAGTGACAGTTATCAGCCAAGGGGGGGGTGGGGCATAACAGACTGAGAGGCCGTTGGACTGTAAACACCCTTGGACACATTGCAAAGTAAGCACAACGGGGACAGGAAGTCCAGAAAAACAAACGAGGACACCTTGTGAGCAAATACTCATAGGACAGGAGAAGCCAACTCAAAAGGAAAAAACAAAAAACACACTGCATAGGACATGGTTGGGGACATGTGGACAGCAGACTGCAGGGGAGAGAGGTACACAGTAACATCTGTTCAGTATTCTGTTTCCATGTCATTACAATAAAATTTATTTTCTTTAACATTTAAAATGCAATAAAATCTGAATGACACTGAGCTCTGAGAGGGTGTTCTCTTCTCCCGTGTGGGGAAAAGAGGGCCGAGGATCGTTGAGGAACGGCTGTGTTATATAATACCAGGATTGCAGATGATGGGGAGAAAGGGGAAATGTCAGTAACAAGAACACATTGTACCAGATGCTTCAGCCCTGCCAGCATCCAGCATCTGACATGGCCCATAATGCGCGCTATTGTTCACTTCAGTCACATTCAAGCCGTCGCAAAAAACTTCTACTCCTCCTGATTAAATAGAACAGGGCCGTGCCATTCAGAAAAGTGGCTTTTGCTAAAACGGTGATGTTTGAGGTACAGAACCGTAAAACCTCAAGTTGTGGTTAAGTTTAAATAGAGATACCAAAGGTAAAATATTGCTCCAGTAAAAGTGCAAGTCCATATATTAAATATTCAATTTAAATAAAGATTAATTTAATTAACTTAACAAATTGTAGTTAAGCATCAAATGAAATGTATTGTGATTTATTATGGCTCTCATGTCCTATGTCATGTCCAAAACCTTTTTGAAACAAGATTCTTGTTTTCAGGTGAAAAGACTGTCTTTCTGGCCACTTATAAAGCAGATGACTACAAAGTTACAGGTTCAAATCCCGCTTACTACCATTGTGTCCCTGAGCAAGACACTTAACCCTAAGTTGCCCCAGGGGGGGACTGTCCCTGTAACTACTGATTGTAAGTCGCTCTGGATTAGAGCGTCTGATAAATGCCATAAATGTAAATGTATCTCAGACACTGTCACAGTGCCATGTCGAAACAAGGCAGGTGGAACACAACACAACACGACTTACATGGACAGGTAGACAATACATATTTCTATATTTTGGTCATGTATTTCCCTTCAAAGTCAGGAAATTGAGATTCCTTGACTTTGGCTCATTTTCTCTAAGTCACACTACACACCACCCCATCCACTTGACACCACGCAAGGGTTAAGTACAGCCAGGAAGACATTAACTTTGTTAATGTCCACTGTGGCCACATTATATAGCTTCACCCGATATGAAAGATGTAATGTAATGGCTCCTGTAACAGCAGCACTACCAGCCCCTTCTGACATTGTTCCACATCATCATCAGTCAAGCCACACCCTCCTCGTCATCTGTTTCACCTGAGCACTACATGATAGATGAACTTCCTGTTTCTCACTTCATTGTCTGGTCTTGACCTCGTTTTGACCTGCAGTCGTTTTTTTCCTGAAGAGTTTAACGGCTGTCCTAGTCTGAGTTATACTCTAGTCCAAGTCCTCTGTCCTGTTGGAAATCTTGTTCTCTGTGTGTTAATGGTTGTCTGTTTGGTTAGTGGGATTCTCCCCTCTGTGGTTGGTGAGAGTATGTCCAGTTTGTGTTAACCTGGTCATTTCCACCGGTGTTGTATGCTTGGTATCTCTGTTGTCCTCATACATTTTTTCCCCAACTCGGTCTGAGTGCCTGCAGTCCATCTTTCCCAGTCCCCTTCTCCATCACACCCTCTCCCAAAGTACTTCCCGTTGTCATGAGTCCTTTACGTTATGAGAGCCTGGTCTCTGTCCTTTTTTATTATCTGCATTTGGATCCGAGACTGTTTCAAGACAGGTCCTGTTCATTTGTTAATCATCTCCCATACCATAAATATAGAAATTATCTTATAAGAGGATAAGACTTAACAATAAATCAACCAATAAATAAAACAGTTATTATTCATAATAATAATTAATACAAAAATTATCATGATAATGTTGTTATTAATTTAGTGAAGGTGAATGTTTCTACGATTGTATGAAGAAATGCAGTGGATGAGGTCCAGACTAAACTTTAAAAAAAAAATTCTGAAAGTATTTTGGCCTGACGTGGAAGGATTAGTGGGACATAAAAATGCAGGAAAGTCAACGAGAATGACACCAGGAGTGTGTTGCACAGAACGATGAGTCACTGGTACAGCACACTGGTCATCACTGCTCATTCCAGACGTCTCCCAAAGAGGGAGGGGGCAGTGAAAAGGAAATAGATGTCTGCGGAATTTGCCTTTTTTCCTCTCTGGCTCACTTCGGCCCGGGCAACATTCACACGAGGTCAATCCCTTACGCCCTCTCCAGATACCTCGAATTCCAGAGAAGGTGACATCTACTCCAGCGAGTGCCTGGCGAGTGCTTCTGATGTCCCTCAAATGTGAGGAGACACAAAAGGGACTCCAGACTGCAGTGGAATTATGTAAAGGCTTATATAAGCCTCATTTTATGAGCTACTGACACTGTAACTGCTACCCTGGCCTGACATCCAGCCTAGCAGGTGTGAAGGCCAATTTATCCCGCGTCTTCTGTTGGCACAGACTGGGTGACAACCTGTCTCTTTAATTAAAAGGCCAGTAATTGATGGACTGACGTGTACGGGGGCGGGGCGCGCCACAGCTGGTTTCCCTGCCCTGTTGTGTGTGTCAGGCTGACGCAATGACTCACTTTCCTGTAAGCGGTCAGTGTGGGAGGCTTCTTTCCCTCTCTGACTTGGCACCACGCAGGAGGGCGCCACCACTGCCACTTATTTATATTGTCATCGGCCAGACACTAATCTAATGTGTCTGCAAACAGTGTGACTGACAGGCCATGGCACTGTTTGCCTTTGTCACATGAGGGAACGGAAGTGCTAAAAGTACTCATCTGTTCCGCTCTGTCCTCCTCTCTCCGTCTTTGTGACCAGCTGTGTAATAGTGGCTGGCACGTAGATCGCCTCTGAGAACCATGGTCCATCTGTAGTGTTGGACTACTGGATGTCCAGTACTACCGATGGACAAAGGCTCTGTTGGTGGTTGCCCGTGGAAACAGGGGGCTGTGCTGGTTAGGAACGGCCCCATGGAGAGTCTTCGGTTCTCTCACTTGCAGCTTTCTCACACGTTCACTTGACACTGTCCAGGAAGGCCCTGTCCACACTTTAGACCACTTACGCAGTTCCCGTCACCCGTGTCACAACGATGCAAGGAAAAGTCGGGGGAAGTGAAGCTGTTGGCATTGCTGCAGGCCGGGTGCTTCCTGCCCTGATAGAGTGAGCGGCAGATAGCCGTGTAAGGACAGTCTGAACAGGGTGGCATCGCTCTGACCAATTACTCCCAATCTTATCTGGCCTAAGTTTGGTACCCACTGCCGGGTACCAATGCTGAATGTGTGAATGGAGATTGGGGCTTCTCACGAGTTTCTGGTTCCTGTATTACATTCACGATGAGTGTATTGTTGTAAGATCTGGCCAAGATTTCACCATAACAAAAAAGGCCCTTTATTGTGGCACTTTATCAGATGCAAATCATCATTGTGATCACTGCTGATGTTCCCGTGTACCAGGAGTAATGCAAGCATGGAGAAGGGAGGAGGAATGGAGGTACTCATCTGACCGAGTAGCCTGAGTGAGAGCTTCCCTATAGGCTCCTCCCATTTTAAATTTTGCTCATAACAACATCACTAAAGTTTGTGTTTTTGGTGTCAGAAATAATAACACATCAACAAAAATGTCATACTAGTTATGTTCTCCTCTTCAAAATACAGATAAGGAGGAAGCTGTCCTTCTTTTTGTTGTCTGTGTCTGTTCAGATATTTATCGCTGCTGTTAAACCACTTCTTCCCTCTCTTCCTTCCAGTAGCATGAACAATTTACACGGGACATTATCATTAAAAAGGGCTCATCAAGCAAACGATGGGATAAGATAGGAAGGAAATCTGGAACACCCCATTTCTCCGTGTCTCTCAGCGTTTCTGAGACGTCTTAATAAGTCTTTGCCTATCCGTGGGAAAGTCTGCCTATATCTCTCCTGCACAGCGAATGTAAACACTGTCCTCCACGTCCCATGCTTCCCGGCCCGGCTGCCTGTGGTTGATAACCGCAATCTGTGTTTGCAAGTGAAGTAATCCACGCCAATATCTGGTAGAATGTGGTAATCTTGTTTGAAGATGAAACAATCCTTTTTGAAGGCACTCTCAGTATGCTGTGACCTTGGGATTAAAAAATAAAATACTGTACACGAGTGTGCTGAAAAACGATTATTTAAGGAACCGACTTTATTTATTTGAAGCTGTCCACCCACACGTTTGCCAGAGTAGCATATGCAGAATGGCCAAGACTATTTTAATGCTGTTGTAAACAGTGCCGGAGCGCCTGTCCTCAGCTGTTTTCGTCTTTAACTACAGCGAGCTACATCTTCAGAGAGAGGAGAAAGACCATCCAGGAGCGTGATGGTTAACTCTTGGCAGTAAGCAGATGTTTCAGGCATCAAGTGAATGTTCACTAGAAAGCGCTTGGCTTAAGGTGACCTGTGCCCTAGCACTTTACACGAACGCTCCCACCATTACTGTCGTTGAAATTGATGAGGTGTCAGATGTGCAAGAGCTTCAGCTTGAACTTTAGGCCGAAATGAAACGCACAAGCTTTCAACTCCCTGCTTTGGGAACCTGGCTGATCCACCAGTCATCATCCTCTAGCCGGCAGCCATACAAGGATGAAACTACACGAAGCGAGCGGCACGCGATCACTTGTCCAACCTCACATGCGAGCGCTCTGAGACGCCGTCTAGACGGCAGAGTCCAAGCTGTGGATTTGAGAGGAGCCTTTTATGTAATTGCACAGCAGGGTTAATTAGCATGCAGCGCTCACCCAAGAGCAGCTGCTTGAAAGCAAGTTCGGTGCTCGTGGGCCTTTTTCTGAAGTCCGCTGCGTTTGATCTCACATGAAAACAGTGCAGCCACAGAGACACTCGACATCAGAGGGAAGAAGGTTTTTCAGACTTGCCTCAGAAGTTGAGGTGAAAGTGTACAAGTTAAAACAGTTGTGGAATAAGGAAGATCCATTTTGGCACTAGTGTGGTTAAGTCATTATAATGCATTTGTCTCTTGGGTGTGCTGTCCAGGTCCTGCCGGTAACATGCAGAGAAGGGGTTTCTCTGCGGATGTATTTATTCAGTGACTAGTCTGTTAAAAAGTTGTGGTTACTTTATGAAATGACTGTTGCTAGCTGTGTGGGTGGGAGAAACCAAATGATCAATGAACTTAGCGATCATCAGTGTGAACCCAATTTATGTCCTGGAACAAAACACATCCCCATGTGATGTTCCAGTGGGATTAAACCTGTATTTTGCATTTATGCAATGCACTTCCTAAAACAGTTATTTCTGTCAAAACTGGTCTACATGGCCTAAAGTAAAAGCAGAAAGTGTGTGTAAGAGTCATTCGGTTGTGTGTGTCCTTGTGCATGTTTTCCTTTCGCTTTAGTTTTGTTCCCTGTGAGCTCGACCCCGTCAGCGATTCAAGCCTCCCACACACCCACACCTTTAAACACAGAAGGCCTGACATTTGGGCCAGGGTGCGTCCTTCCACTGGCTTACATCCTGTTTGGGACTATAGGGGCTCTGGGCGATCAACGTCTCTGATGTTTGTGGGAGGCCGGAAGGAATGTAAAAATCATCACATCAATGCAGAGTACAAGACATAACAAGCATATAAGAACAAATATGTCAAGCTATTTAACATGGCACCCAGATAAAGCAAAGTTTTTCAGACTGTTACCAAATTATGATATTCGTTTTAAAAGAGCAATAAATGTATTTAAGTTAAGAATGTCGACATTCTTTTTTTAAATTTCTCTTTTAAAAAATAATTCTGCACACATTTTACACACTATTTACCATTATAAAAGGTCTCATGTTATAACCATTTGCACTATTGTGCCAGATAATGTAGTTTGATTGTAGTGCCTCAGTAACATTTTTTCCTTTTTTTCCTTTTAATTTTTTATTATTCCTGTAATTTTTTTTTTTTGACACATGTGGATAAGTATTAAAAAAATCATCTGCCGATGCACTTGTTTAGAAATTTATTCATCAGCGTCATTCAGAAGAATATGTCCCCATGATAAGGCCTTAAAACGATACCTTCACACCCACTTGCACAAGGACCAGTGGAACACTGCGCTTAGCGTTGAATGAATGCGTCCCCATGACGGAAAAAGTGAGTTAGGACCATTGCACCGTGCTTCTGGGCTCGTTGCCTTCCACTGCCGCTGTCAGGAATTAATGGAATTGCTGACCTGCATAAGGAGGTAGAAGTAATGTGAGGGACTCATGCAAGACCTTGTTTAGCTAAGAGACCAAGGATGGGGGACACACAAAAGGACACCAGTGACCATTATGCTTTGCATCACCCACTTTCAGGCTTTCTCTAGTTTTGCACAGTCTTCTATATTGCAGTGACATGGACACCATTCTGCTGTAATAAAATATTATTGACTTTAGCTGATGGAGGTGAAAAGGGGTGATACAGGGTCCCTTGAACTTTTTAGTAACTACTCTTGGCACGTATTTCAGATTGCTTCCCTCTTGGCTCACACATGTGAAATGTTTATTAGCATAGTTTTTTGGGGGGAAAATGGAACTTAGAACTAGAATTCCCTTGGACACTTCAACCAGGCCTCAACAAGGAAACCAGAAGATTGAGTTTCCCCAAGCAATTGATTGCTCCAGTCCTGGAAATCTTGACCAAACCTTGAGAGGACTCTCATGGGAACCAGGGAGAAACCTGGAATACTCATCGGCTCGGTGCCAGGATGCTGGACATTAACTCTTTCACAACCAGTTGTAATACAAAAAAAAAAAAAAAAAAACATGGACAGGTTTTGTTTGCAAGAATGTCTTACTACCCAACATTTTAACTTAATATTTATTTTATATATATATATAAAACATAAATTTGCAGATACTTTTTCAGTTTGCGTGCATTTGTTATACATTTTTTTATTTGTTGGCAAGACTTGGACTTGACGAATCCTGAAAAATCCTGAGGGACATGCGTGATTACTTCAAGTCTGTAGCCTGGCTTTGTCACAATGATCTTATGTTTACATCTGCCAGACAGGTGAGGGAAGAGAATTTACAGTCTCATCCTCATCATAAAATCTGGACATACGGCATTAATTACTCTTTTGTGTGCTTTGTATTGAAGCAAAATAACCATTCTGTTTAAAAGCCATGGCTTCCTTCTTTTTAAAGACACACACACACACACATATGCAAAAAAAAATTGCACAGCTTTATCACTAGCTGTGCACATTTACAGCACCAGTAGTCCGTCTTTAATTACTGAAAGACACCTCAGTTCAAGCCCTAGATGCTTACATAAGGCAGCGATCATGTGATGTTCTTGCAGGTACTGTGTAATGACGCCGTGTCCATAACAAGGCTGTGTTCCAGAGCATAAACACACCCTGGTGAGCGTTCCACCCCCTTTACTATCTTGCTTCGGGCTGTGGCCAACCTCCCAAAGCTCAGACATCCACACATGAAAAATGTAGTTAAGTTTGGGTTTTTTGTTTATACTGAAACAATGTGGCTGTATTGAAATCGTTCAGTTTCCAAGAAACTGTTTCATCACTGAGAGTCAAGATGGAGGAAATGATTAATGCCCAAGGTAGGTGGACCACCACGCTGAGTAAGGTTTGTATAACTCGTCTGGTTGTGGTAATATGGTAATATTTACATTCGCAGTAGAGATGACAGTCTGTTGATCTTGGATTTGTGTTATGTCTCCAAGGCAGAATTGGACTCTTGAGATGACTTGACGGAATCACTTCTTTGGCCACTTCTCGGCCAGACGGACAGATTCCACCAAAGCCGACTAAACTCAGAAACACAAACCAGACTTGTTTGCATTACACAGTATTCACCTCATCACACATCCATACGACCAGTGTGTGGGTGCCATGGCAACACAAACACTTTTTTAAAATCCCAAGCGTTGCATTCTTTTGCTTAGCAAGTCATGGGCTCCTCAAGTTATCAGTCAAGGTCATGTTGCAATATAACTCCACCTTCAAAATGAAAGTATAAAACATAGCCTGGTGATCAGTATAATACTGTGTATGACAATAGAATTTGGATCTCTGAAATAAGAAAAAATCAGTGTACACTGCTCCAGGGTTTGTGGGTAATTCCGCATTTCACAATAAGAGTAACCCACAGATACTCTTCTAGATAATTCAGTAGGAATTCCCAGTTTAAACACATTGCCATTCCAAACCGCACATGAATATCCAAGTGTATTTGCCTTGTCACCGCTGGACAGACAGTGTGACAAAAGGAGTGTGCTGAAAGGCAGGGCCAAGTGGGAGTGTCACTGACCTGAATACATTCGAATGATGAGAAGTCATTTGAAAGCTGATTGTGCAGCCAACGTCGCCTATGGTGTGTGTGATTACATCAACCAGGGGAGGTCATCAATCCGACAATCTATGCGGCTGGTGAGTCACTCCCAGCAGTGATTTCTTTCTTTTACTACGTCCCCACCCTTCCTGCTGAGATTCACGGTAACGTGGCAAGAGAGCGTGAAGCTCGGCTCATTATGGGAGGAAGCTCCCCAGGCTTCTGTCTCATTCAGACCACAGAGATTTAGAATGCAGCTGTGGTGGATGCTGAGGCCCGTAAGACTGGCATTGAACTCTGGAGGAGCTTAATCGGAGCTTAATGAGTGAGAGTGAAGGACAGAAACTTAATTTAAAAAAAAAATACAGAACGAAAACTCAAACCATGCATTCTCTCCTTCTATGAAGCACAGATTCCTAGAAAAGGATAAGAGGCAGATCTTTAGTCGTGTTGTGGCTGTTCCACTGTTCCCCGCAGGTGTTGTCTCAGGCCGGCTGCCCTGGCCCTTCCAGCCGGCGTGTACTGCCTGCCTGACTTTATAAGGCACTTCCTCCGTCTGGTGACATCACGTCAGCGCTGGAGTGTGGGCAGAAGGCTGGAGACGCGAGGGGAGGGAAAAGACAGCGGAGGGGAGGGCAGTGGGAGGTCTAAAACCGGAGACAAAAGTTCATAGCTGGGTCTCTATCAACACTGAGCAATCTCGGCTCGGATCGGCGCTGCTCCCCTTTACCCCTTATTAAAATGTGTACTGGTGTGGACTCTCACACGGAGACGGCCGTATGTCTCCCAGGAACAGCGTGCGACCACAACAGAACTTTTTTCGTCGTTTTTTTTTTGACAGAGGGTCCCTCCAGACTCCCACCAACTCACCCTTCTCGCCCGTCTGCCCACAACTGCTGGAGTGGAATGAGAAAAATGCACTGGAAATTATTAAAGGGGATCAGAGAGAGGCTGCACCACCCATGGCCAAATATCCAATGATAAGCTTGTTAGGTTCGGGGGGCAAGGCCGGCCACGGGGGATTTGCAAACTGTAACACAAGTACATTTTGTTCCGTCCGCATACCTCCAGCTTCAGCCTCTGTTTGTTTAGCACTTGTGTGTTTTTTTCTTTTTCTTTTTTGGTTATGGGCATTGTGTCTCTATCTTTCTGCAATGTGCACCACTTGTTTTTGGTGAGGGAGCCAGTCTGAATAAGTTCTACCCCACCCCTTTACAATATAAAACCATGCTTAGGTGATCAATGTTTTTACAGATAAGAAAAAGAAGGAGAAAATCCAACAACCAAAGCAAAGACATGAGTTTTTTTTTTAATACTGCACATGTCCTTGTCTATCTCGGCACCACTAATTACGCTTTGCGTGTAAAGTGTGAGTAATGGGAATGCAGACAAACTGCTCAGCAGGGCTATCCTCTTTGACAATCGCAACCTGTCACATGGCTTCCCTAACTGTGTTGTTCAGGCAGCGTACTGCATGGTACAGTGCGGAGTACGCAAGTCCAGTCCCGAGCCTGTGATGTGCACATAGCCTGTGTGCAAAAGCAAACAAAGACGGCGCTCAGTCAACATGCGTGTTGCCCTCGTTCTGTAAGCACGATAAGAGCCAGCCTGTTAAAGTGGGCTCCACTGAGCCAACCTTGGAGGTATACAGAGGAAATGACAGATTTTTATTAATGCATCCTTACAGTAAAGGCCTTCTTATCAGCCTTTACTGGAGAGCATTCTGTTTAGAGATGCTCTCAACCTGTTGTTCTTGATCAAAACAAAGACATTCAATTGAAATTTTATTTACTATGGAATGAATCAAGAAGGCCCAAACACTCATATTTTTCTTCTCTCTCTCTTGTTCTTCAGCAGCTCATCTTCATCAGCAGCTCATCATTTTGAAGAAAGCATGAAATTCAATAAATGATGCCGTTGAGCGGCTGCCACACATCCTTATATCCTTATTATTGTAAATGTCTTTATAAACAGTGATGTGTTCCCAGTTTCTGCACACCAGTGCAAGCGTTTTTGTTGCCAAAACACCATGCACACTGCAATCTTTTAAAGCATGTGCCTATTAATAAAAACACCACGTTGCATGTGAACTATGCATGGGTGTATGCTTTTTCACCTTCGTTTATTATAATAATTATTATTAATGTTTTTAAAACAACAGAACTTGTAAACAGCGCGCGGCGCCTTTAAGACACCAGCAGCGCTGGGCGGAGCTAGAAGGTCCCAGCAGCTCGACGGCGCTTTAAAAGAACATCGCACACAGAGGCTGCCCTGTTAACGAGTCTCTCAAGCGGCGAGCCGGAGTAATGAATGCGGTCGCTTATCCCCGTGCTGACGCGAGAGGCCCGGCCGAAGACCCCCGAAACGGTGTTCCCAAGCAGGCTACAGAATGCGCCCCTCCACGTGATTTGGGAACAGTCCGTGCGCACTGAAGACGGCGGGATAAGGTGAGCGACGGGGTCTTGGCAACGGAGGTGAAAGAAAATGTACATTTTATTTAATTCTTTTTAGTTAGTTAGTTAGTTAGTTACTTTGTTTGTTTTTTTGCGGGCGCGCGCGTTTGCCGTGTGTGTGTGTGTGCGTGCGCGCGCGCGCGCGTGTGTGTAGGCTCTGCGCAGTGATGACGTCAGCAGCGAGTATGATGTTATCTGAAACTGTGACAGATATCTGATAAGGCACACATTGGCCTGAAACGCTGGTAGAATAGTTTAAAAAAAAAATTAATTGAAAGACCCCCTTGCTCTTTTTACAGTTTATTCTACGGTTATTTCA